>NW_006788426.1:0-6551 GCF_000442215.2 Lipotes vexillifer | reverse complement strand
ATTTGCAAATATTTTCTCCCATTCTGAGGGTTGTCTTTTGGTCTTGTTTATGGTTTCCCTTGCTGTGCAAAAGCTTTGTAGTTTCATTAGGTTCCATTTGTTTATTTTTGTTTTTACTTCCATTTCTCTAGGAGGTGTGTCAAAAAGGATCTTGCTGTGATTTATGTCATAGAGTGTTCTGCCTATGTTTTCCTCTAAGAGTTTGATAGTTTCTGGTCTTACATTTAAGTCTTTAATCCATTTTGAGCTTATTTTTGTGAATGGTGTTAGGGAGTGATCTAATCTCATACTTTTACATGTACCTGTCCAGTGTTCCCAGCATCACTTATTGAAGAGGCTGTCCTTTCTCCACTGTACATTCCTGCCACCTTTATCAAAGATAAGGTGACCATATGTGCGTGGGTTTATATCTGGGCTTTCCATCCTGTTCCATTGATCTATCTTTCTGTTTTTGTGCCAGTACCATACTGTCTTGATTACTGTAGCTTTGTAGTATAGTCTGAAGTCAGGGAGCCTGATTCCTCCAGCTCCGTTTTTCATTCTCAAGATTGTTTTGAATATTCGGGGTCTTTTGTGTTTCCATACAAATTGTGAAATTTTTTGTTCTAGTTCTGTGAAAAATGCCAGTGGTAGTTTGATAGGGATTGCATTGAATCTGTAGATTGCTTTGGGTAGTAGATTCATTTTCCCAATGTTAATTCTTCCAATCCAAGAACATGATATATCTCTCCATCTATTTGTATCATCTTTAATTTCTTTCATCAGTGTCTTATAGTTTTCTGCATACAGGTCTTTTGTCTCCTTAGGTAGGTTTATTCCTAGGTATTTTATTCTTTTTGTTGTAGTGGTAAATGTGAATGTTTCCTTAATTTCTCTTTAAGATGTTTCATCATTAGTGTATAGGAATGCAAGAGATTTCTGTGCATTAATTTTGTATACTGCTATTTTACCAAATTCATTGATTAGCTCTAGTAGTTTTCTGGTGGCATCTTTAGGATTCTCTATGTATAGTATCATGTCATCTGCAAACTGTGACAGCTACTTCTTTTCCAGTTTGGATTCCTTTTATATCTTTTTGTTCTCTGATTGCTGTGGCTAAAACTTCCAAAACTATGTTGAATAATAGTGGTGAGAGTGGACAACCTTGTCTTGTTCCTCATCTTAGAGGAAATGGTTAGAGTTTTTCACCATTGAGAATGATGTTGGCTGTGGGTTTGTCATGTCTGGCCTTTATTATGTTGAGGTAAGTTCCCTCTATGCCTACTTTCTGGAAGGTTTTTATCATAAATGGGTGTTGAATTTTGTCAAAAGCTTTCTCTGCATCTATTGAGATGATCATATGGTTTTTATACTTCAATTTGTTAATATGGTGTATCACATTTATTGATATGCATATATTGAAGAATCCTTGGATACCTGGGATAAACCCCAGCTGACCATGGTATATGACCCTTTTAATGTGCTGTGGGATTCTGCTAGTGTTTTGTTGAGGATTTTTACACCTATGTTTATCAGTGATATTAGCCTGTAGTTTTCTTTTTTTGTGACATCTTTGTCTGGTTTTAGTATCAGGGTAATGGTGGCCTCCTAGAATGAGTCTGGGAGTGTTCCTCCCTCTGCTATATTTTGGAAGAGTTTGAGAAGGATAGGCGTTAGCTCTTCTCTAAATGTTTGACAGAATTCACCTGTAAAGCCATCTGGTCCTGGGCTTTTGTTTATTGGAAGATTTTTAATCACAGTTTAAACTTCAGTGCTTGTGATTGGTCTGTTTATATTTTCTGTTTCTTCGTGGTTCAGTCTTGGAAGATTGTTCTTTCTAAGAATTTGTCCATTTCTTTCAGGTTGTCCATTTTTTTGGCATGTAGTTGCTTGTAGTAATCTCTCATGATCGTTTGTATTTCTGCAGTGTTGGTTGTTAATTTTTTTTCATTTCTAATCCTATTGATTTGAGTCTTCTCCCTTTTTTTCTTGATGAGTCTGGCTAATGGTTTATCAATTTTGTTTATCTTCTCAAAGAACCAGCTTTTAGTTTTATTGATCTTTGCTATTGTTTCCTTTATTTCTTTTTCATTTATGTCTGATCTGATCTTTATATCTTTCGTTCTGCTAACTTTGCGTGTTTTTGGTTCTAGTAAAAATATTATTAAATGAAATATTATAGAGTATATTCTTTAGTTCAATATGAATCTGCAGGAAAGTATTGCTACATGTTATGATAGAACAAAACTTTATCAAATACCTTCCTTTCCCTGGGCATAAAAGTTCTTTCTTGTAATATAGCAGATTGTGTGTTTAGGAGGAGGAGTTGGCAATGGGTAATTCCAAAGAGAGGGAAATAAAAAATCAAATTGATTTGGTGTTATAAAATACTATTGACATTGAGTTTTGTATTAAATTTCTCTTCCTATATCTTTTCAGGAGGGTCTTTTCTAAGAAGATTGCATTGTTTGGGCATGGGCAAACTGAAGTATTTAGTTACCCTCTGGAATGATCCAATTAGGATTTTTGACTGAGTCTCTTTTCTCAAGAAGCTGCTCTCTCAGATCTTGAACTGAAATCAATGATTTCCCTTGCTTGTGTAGCACTAGCTATACCAGTGGCTCTTAAACTTGAGCATACATCAGAATCACCAGGAGAGCTTGTTAAACCGCAGACTCAGGGGCTCTACAGCAGGAGTAAGTGATTTAGTAGATGAGGGGCAGAGCCCAGTGACTTGAATATCTATCAGTTCTCAGGTGATGCTGACAGAGTAGCTTTGCAAACCGTTGGTTTATATACCTTGTTTGGCTTGTAGCACCTGGTTTTTCCTCTTCTTCAAACCTGAAGGTACCTGCTTCTGAATCTAATGGTTTGGAATTTCTTTGTTTTTTCATCTTCAGGACCAATGGAAAGCTAAGCAGGAGGTGTATACTAATCCTGTCCTCAAAAAGTCAGTGTTAAGTCCACTACGATTCTCAATTTGGCTGACTTGTGCTCCGGTTCCAAAGGTAACTTTAAAATTCTTTATTTCTCTCAAGTGTACCAGATTTTTTCCTCGACAGTCTTCTTAGTGTTTTTTTTTTTATTATTATTATTTTGTTGTAAGTGATAGACTCCTAGTGTATCTCCTGCTTCTTTTAATAGATTTTATAAGTTTTACCCAGATGAATTTTCCACAACGCTGCTTTGCCTATACCTCTCTTTCCTGAGTGATTAAGTGAAATAACATATATGAATGTTTAAGAATTTGAATGCCTCATTTAAATTGTCATTATGCTTAAAATCCTGCAGTTGCTCTCAATGCCTAGAAACATTCCCCAGCTATTGACCTATGAGCTAGGAAGGTGATAAAATTTTCCGGAGTGAACCCACTCTTTTACCTACCTCTTAGGTCTTGTTGTAGTTGTTTGTTCAGATCGTCTCCTCCACCCAAGGAATTTAGATTATTTACTTGTTCATATTGGATCTAAGGTTTGGAAATGTGCGTTAAAAACAAACATCTAAATACTGAATGTGACATCTGTCTCCCTCTACTTTGCCTTTTACCTCATTCTCTCTTTCTATTCTCTTCTCTGGAGAGGCTGGGATTTTTTCTCTTCCGGACACATTTCTAAATCATTGTTTAATTTGCCCAGGTTCTAATCTTTCTTTAAACTACTGCACACTCTTCTACCCTGGAGCCCCTGTGGAGTTTTTCCTGAGCTTCCCCAAACTCCAAAAACATCTTCCTCCACAGCTGTGCCGTGTTATTCTCATGCAGTCCTTCAGGACTTAGCATCTTAAATGTTTCTTTATATTCTCTGTATCCAGTAGAGTGAAACTTTGTGTCCTTTACAAGTTAGAGCTTCTGTGACTGCTATTGTAGTTGATGTGTCTTTATAAATAATGTTTGGTAGTGATTTTAAAAAATATTCTAAGTAAACAAAGCAACAGTGAGGTGGCATCCTATTGAAACACAAAATGAGAACCCAAATTTTGGGCTTTTGTGTGTAAAGTTCTCAGTTGGTGCTGTAGTAAGTTTGAAATGGAAGAAGACTAAGAGAATAGCTTATGCTAATATTCTTTTTATTGTCTCAGGAGATTGGGTTAGTGTTGATGTGGTGTGACCACCCTGATATCTAGATATCAAACTGGTGATAAGTGAAGCAGGCATGATGTCTTACACAACCTTCCTCATGACTTTCTCAGGCTAATAATACAGGAGTTACAAGTTATGTACATTTCCTTTGAAATTTCCTATAATACAAGAAACAGTTTTACTTGGTATGTGCCTATGATTTCTCTTTCTTATTTTATCTCATCATTTCTGGTTGGGGAACTTCTAACTGTGGTGCTCCGAGGACAGTGGTGCTTCAAGGACAGAGGACGACCCTGCCTGAAAAAGTTTCAGCATTACACCCCCTACTGGACTCTTAATAGCCCTCCCCACCATGTTGCGATGGTTAAGAAATTCCTGAGCCCATCCGGGAGACGCCCACCTGGGCAACAGGGCCTGTCCCAATTGAGGAAAGGCATATGCCCTGTCCCACTCCCACCCTATAGAAGGAAGGTATATGTGCCTTGACCAGTCAGTAAACGAAAATTTCACCTAGGACCATTCTTTTGTTTTCTGCCTATAAAAACTGATCAATAGCACATGCTCGGGCTCTACTCTCCCAGACTACTAGGAAGTTGGCCTGCTTTTCTGGCAGCCACCCTTCCCTCTAATAAATTCTATCTTCTTTACATTCTGCCTTGTGTCTGGAAATTCTCTTCCAACCCACATTTGGACGACACTAACTATATTATTTTAATGGTTATGACTCATTTTTATTATTTACATTCTTAAATATTCATATATTATTAGAACACTAAAAGAAAACCTAATTTATATTTAGTTAAAATTTACTCGAGTCTAAATTAAGATCTTAATAAAAACTGCTTTTCTCTTTCTCAATTTTGCATCTTTTTTTTCAACTTAGGGTTGATTCCTATTATTCATTAGTGTTTTCACTATAAAATTTCTCTATTACCTTTTTCTTTTGAATGGTAAGAATGAGCTGATTGTATTAAGTGTGGATGATTATTTTTCTACTTTTACCTTATTTAAATGTAATGAGAATCAAGAGAAGTGAATGAGAGACAAGTTGGGCAGTGCTCTAATATTGTAGATTGGGGGGCATCAATATTGACAGATGGTTTAACTAGTTAGACTGACTTGACTTGTCAAATTAGATGGTAAAGGAAGAAGCAAATTTCAGAAAGCGTTAGTGTAGTTTTTCTTGGTAGTCAAACCTAACTACGAGGCCACAAAGTTCAATCACTATGAACGTAACACATTCAGGAATATGTGGACGACTGCATTTAGGGATTTCCTTTTTTTTTGTCAAGGGGAGTAAGAAAATCAATTGTTAGCTTTCCCTTCCTCCCCTCTTGCTCTCTCCCGTGTTTAGTGTTAAATGTGAAAAGGCTGCAATTTTGGCACTAATGTGTATGATCAGTCTCAATTACTGGTCTGAATCTTACTCTGTCCAAATCTTGAACATTCTGAAGGCATATGTGTCACTCTTAATCAAAGCTCTTAGTCCCAGAAGGGAATAAGATAATGATAAGAATAGTACTGCTAAATTTATCTCACAACCTAGCATTTTAGAATCTCTTCTTAAAGTCAGCCATAAGCAGAGGATATCTCAGCAGTAAGAGATTCTATAATACTTACATATAAATAGAAATATGTAAAGGTTTTATGATTTCATTGTTTCAGATGTGTTTGAATATCTAAGTAGACTATTAGAAGTCAATGTTACTTTTTTCATCGGTGTTTCTCTTGAACACAGCATATCCCATTCACGATGGCTGTAACTTCTTGGTAAAAGTCGCTAGACACTGTGTAAAAGGAATACCAACAGATGGCCAGTGTTCATGGACTTAACTTTTAAGCAGCATCTTTTATGTAGTTCTGACATGTTCAGGTTCAGCTTACTAAATTCATTGATACCTGCAAGGTGGTATTTGTTCACGTTCAAACAAGGTTCCAGTTAGCCTATTTCCCATAAACCCTTTCTAAATAATTCCCTACCCAAGCTATCCTGGTGTGCTTTTAACGTGGCTGCCAGGAGAAAACCAGAGGGTTATAGGGTTATAAGACTATTTTTGTCTGTTTTATGAATGCTTATTTCTTTAGTAATAAGTAGGAGGATTTGGAAAATACAATATCTTGTTATTTTCAGATTCTAAAGCTCTGTGATTCTTTGACCTCATATATTGTGAAAGGTGTTATGCATATTAAACACTTAATTTTGAAAACAAATTTATTCAAGCAAAGAAAATGATTGACTCATGAATATAGAAAGAGTGACCTGTGAAGACAAATGGAATTTTTTATTTTTCAGTGAGGCTTCAATTTTTTTTTTTTTTTTTTTGTGCTCCACGGACCTCTCACTGTTGTGGCCTCTCCTGTTGCAGAGCACAGTCTCCGGACGCACAGGCTCAGCGGCCATGGCTCACAGGCCCAGCCGCTCTGTGGCATATGGGATCTTCCTGGACCGGGGCACGAACCCGTGTCCCCTGCATCGGCAGGCAGACTCTCAATC
>NW_006788424.1:0-234 GCF_000442215.2 Lipotes vexillifer | reverse complement strand
ATAAACAAAAGGCCATCTCCCATGATGCATCAATATTCAAAAACAATTAAGTCTAGGATAGTAGTTTTCAAGCAAACTGTCATCTCACCTATATTGCTTTTGATTAAATTTTAAAAACACCATTAAAGCAGTATGGCAGAGGAACAAAAGTAAATAGCCAATCATTGTATGTACAAAGTAAGTCCAGAAACAGAGAAAGGCATACAGACATATAAAATTTAGTATATGATAAAG
>NW_006788423.1:0-343 GCF_000442215.2 Lipotes vexillifer | reverse complement strand
TTTGTAATCATGTGGAAGTTTTCAGAATTGTAAATAAATGCTTGTGGATTGAAACTTGGTTAGGCTATTGACTGTCCCAGATAACGTTAAAGCTAGTGATCTTTTTACTCATTCATTCCTTCATTCATTCAATAATTCTGACCTTCCTGACTCAGTTTACCCAGCTCAAATGGCTGTGAAGATTACTAACAGTGTATGTAAGATACTTTCAGAAATTAGAAACTGAAAAGTAAAACTAACAAAAAACATTTGTTATTATATATAACAATGGAATTTAGTATGCTAGTATACCTTCATACCTACTGTAGGACATGCTGTTCTTTGCTGTTCCACTTGTGGCAGG
>NW_006788419.1:0-490 GCF_000442215.2 Lipotes vexillifer | reverse complement strand
GGTTAGCATTCGTGTTAGGGCAAGGGTTAGTGTTAGCGTAAGAGATAGGGTTAATGCACGTGTAAGGGTAAGCGTTAGTGTTAGCGTTAGAGTTAGGGTTAGGTTTAGGGAATGGGAACGGTTTAGGGTAGAGGTTTGTATACGACAGTGGTACAGGGTTAGCCTACGTGTTAGGGCTCGGGTTAGTGTTAGCGAACGGGTTAGGATTAGGGCACGGGGTAGGGTAAGGCTTCGGGTTAGGGTTAGGGTTAGGGAACGGGGAGGGTTTAGGGTACAGATTAGGGTACGCCAAATGTTTAGGGCTAGCGTACGTGTTAGGGCATGGGTTGGTGTTAGCTTACGGGTTGGGATTAGGGCACAGTTTAGGGTAAGTCTTCAGGTAAGGGTTAGGATTAGGGTTAGGGTTAGTGTTAGGGAGCGGAGACTCTTTAGGTTACAGGTTCGTGTACGACAACGGTTTAGGGTTAGCGTACGTGTTAGGGCACATGTT
>NW_006788418.1:0-725 GCF_000442215.2 Lipotes vexillifer | reverse complement strand
TTTTAAGGAATCCAGTTTCTTCTCACATCCACCAGCACTTGGTATTGCCTGTCTTCATTGTAGTCATAAATGTGAGTTTGTCATTGTGGGCTTAATTTGTATCCCTTAACAAGTAATGAGATTGTTCACCTTCTCTTGGGTTTATTAGCCATGTATATATCTTCCTTGGTGAAAAGTACATTTGGCATTTTGTCTATTTTCAATTGAGTTTCTTATTATTGAGTTGTAAGTAATATATTCTGGATACAAGTCCCTTGTCAAGTATATAATTGGCAAATATTTTCTCCCAATGTGGGGCTTGTGTTTTTATGTCTTTAATGTTATGTCTTTTTAAAAATTAATTCTAATTTATCATTTTTTTTAAATTTCCAGTTAATATTTTTGGTGTCATATCTGAGATCTTTTTGACTAAGTCAATGTTACAAATAGTTTATTTTGTTTTTTCTTGGACTCATAGTTTTAGCTTTTAGCACTAGTATTACTGTGTTTCTTTGTGTATTTCTTATAAGTTTTTGCAAATAACATCATGTCTTCTGAGAGTAAAGAAAGTTTTGCTTTTCTTTAACAATGGAGACTATTTTAATGATTTATGATAATAATAATTATTATTTTTAGAGAAGAATTATTATAGACAAATAATTATTAGAGAGGAAAAGCAGTCTTTCATCAAGAATGATGTTAGATGTAGGTTTTTGCAGAAGTTTCCTTCTATTCCTAGGCTTTTG
>NW_006788416.1:0-497 GCF_000442215.2 Lipotes vexillifer | reverse complement strand
GGTTAGAGAATGGGGACGGTTTAGGGTACAGGTTAGGGTATGACAACGGTTGAGGTTTAGCGTACGTTTTAGGGCCCTCGTTAGTGTTAGCGTACAGGTTAGTATTAGGGCATGGGTTAGGGTAAGGAATCTGGTAAGGTTTAGGGTCAGAGTTAGCGTTAGGGTTAGGCAGCGGGGCTGGTGTAGGGTACAGGTTAGTGTACGACAACGGTTGAGGGTTAGCGTACGTGTTAGGGCACGGGTTAGTGTTAGCGTACGGTTTAGGATTAGGGCAAGGGTTAGGGTAAGGCTTCGGGTAAGGGTTAAGGTTAGGGTTAGTGTTAGGCTTAGGGTTAGGAAACGGTGACGGTTTAGGGTACAGGTTACGTTACGCGAACGGTTGAGTGTTAGCATACGTGTTAGGGCACGGGTTAGTGTTAGCGTACGGGTTAGGTTTAGGGCACATGCTTACGTAAGGCTTCGGGTTAGTGTTAGGGTCACGGCTATGGTTAGGGTTC
>NW_006788415.1:0-1133 GCF_000442215.2 Lipotes vexillifer | reverse complement strand
TAGGCCCGTGAGCCATAGCCGCTGAGCCTGCGTGTCTGGAGCCTGTGCTCCACAACGGGAGAGTCCACAACAGTGAGAGGCCCGCGTACCACAAACACACACAGAAAGACCCACCTATATGCTGCTTACAAGAGATCCACTTCAGCTAAAGACACACTCAGACTGAAAGTGAGTGGATGAAAGAAGATACTTCATGAAAATGGAAATGATAAGAAAGCTGGTTAACAATATTCATATCAGACAAAATAGACTTTAAAACAAAGTCTATAACAAAAGACAACAGAGGGCATCTTGTAATGATAAAGGGATCAACACAAGAAGAGGATATAACATTTGTTAACATATGTGCACCTAATAAAGAAGCACCTAAATATATAAAGCAAATTTTAAGGGACATAAAGGGAGAAATTGGTAATAATACAGTAATGTTATGGGATTTTAAAACTCTACATACATCAATGAACAAATCAGACAGGAAAAAAAATAAGGACACAGTAGTTAAATAACACAATAGACCAGTTGGACTTAATAGCTATCTCAGTACATTCCATACAGAAATAGCAGAATACATATTCTTTTCAAGTGCACATGGAATTTCTCCAGGATAGATCACATACAAGGCCCCCAAACAAGTCTCAACATATTTAAGAGAATAGAGATTATATCAAGCATTTTTTTCCCCAACCACAGTGCTATGACAGAAAAAACCAATTACAAGAAGAAGAATGGGAAAAACACAAACACGTGGAGACTAAACAACATGCTACTAAAAAAAGAAAAAAAAATGGGTCACTGAAGAAAACAAAGAGAAAATCAGAAAATACCTCAAGACAAATGAAAATAAAAACACAACTTTCCAAAATCAGGACTCAGCAAAAGGAATTCTAAGAGGGAAGTTCATAGCAATACAGGCCTCCCTCAAGTAATAAGAAAAATCTCAGATAAACAACTTAATCTATCATCTAAAGGAATTAGAAAAAGAAAACCATATAAGCCCAAGTCAGCAGGAGAAAGAAAATAATGAAGAACAGAGAGGAAAGAAATAAGAGATCATAAAAAGAATAGAGGGTCTTCCCTGGTGGTGCAGTGGTTAAGAATCTGCCTGCCAATGCAGGAGACACAGGTTTGAGCCC
>NW_006788414.1:25813-27691 GCF_000442215.2 Lipotes vexillifer | reverse complement strand
GAGTCTTGGGACTGCAGCTGGAGACTGCAGGCCTGCTCTGCTCCTTCCAGCTCTGGGACCCTGCATACCCCTGCTTCCTGCTGTAAAACGGGAGGAAGTGCACGTCTGCAGGGCCCTCTGAAGCTGCTGAGAGCTGTGTGGGCGCTATGTGAGGCTGTGTGGGAGGACGAATCCCATCCTCAGGGCTGGTGTCGGTCACGCTGGTGCTGGGAGGGCCACAGGGTATGTGGTCTCCCACCCCCCAGGCCCGCAGTGGCTGCCACCTGCATGTATTGGCACCGTGCTGTGGGCTCCCTGGGGTGGGGCAGGAGCTTCTGAAGCACAGGATGGAGTGCTGTGCTGGGGGGTCACGGAGGAACTTAGAGGAGCCCAACATCAGGTGGTGTCAGGGATGGCAGTGCAGGGCCTCGGGCCTGGTGAGCCCAAGTGCTCTCAACTTAGGATCTGTTTTTTTCCATTATTTCTCTGTCACTTTGAATAGTTTCTATTGCTTTCTCTCCAAGTTCATTGATTTTCTACACATCCTAATCTGCTGTTAATCCCATCCAGTATATTTTTTTCCTTTGTGTGTGTGTGTGTGTGTGTGTATTATCATGCTGTTTGTTTTGTTTGTTTTGTTTTTAAGAATTTATTCTTTTAGAGCAGTTTTAGAGTCAAAATAAAATTGAGAGGAAGGTACATAGATTTCTCGTATACCCCCTGTCCCCACACATACATGGTCTCCTCCATTACCAACATACCCACCAGAGTGGTACATATGTTATAACTGGTGAACCGACACTGACACATTCTAATCACCCAAAGTTCATAATTTACATTATGGCTCACTCTTGGCGTTGTAAGTTCTATGAGCTTGGACAAATGTATACCCACTGCCCTAAAAATCCTCTGTGCTTTGCCTATTCATTCCTCCCTTGCCCCCAACTGCTGGAAACCATTGATCTTTTTACTGTCTCCATAGTTTTGCCTTTTCCAGAATGTCATGTCATTGGATTCATACAGTATGTAGCTTTTTCAGATTGGCTTCTTTCACTTAGTGATATGCATTTGAGGTTCCTCCATGTCTTTTCATGACTTGATAGCTTATTTCTTTTCTGGCCTGAATAACATTCCATTGTCTGGATGTACCACAGTTTATTTATCGATTCGACTACTGAAGGAAATCTTGGTTATCTCCAAGTTTGGGCAATTGTGAAAAAAGCTGCTATAAACATCTGTGTTCATGTTTTTGTGTGGACATACATTTTCAAGTCATTTGGGTAAATACAAAGGAGCACAATTGCTGGATTATATGGTAAGAGTATGTTTAGTTTTGCAAGAAACCACAAAACTATCTTCAAAGTGGCTCTGCCATTTGCATTTCTACCAGCAGTGATTGAGAGTTCCTGTTGCTCCACCTCTTCATCAGCATTTGGTGTTGTCAGTGTCCATGTTTTGGACATTCTTATAGGTGTGTAGAGCATCTCATTAGTGTTTTACTTTGTATTTCCATGATGACATATGATGTGGATCAACTTTTTGTATGCTTATTGGCCATCTGTATATTTTCTTTGGTGAGGTATCTGTTAAGGTCTTTTGTCCATTTTTTAACAGAGTTTTTTGTTTTCTTATTGTTGAGTTTTTTTTTAAGTTCTTTGTATATTTTGGAAAACAGTCCTTTTTAGATGTATCTTTTGCAAATACTTTCTCCTAGTCTGTTACTTGCCTTCTTATTCTTTTGATATTGTTTTTTCAAAGCAGAATTTAACTTTAATGAAATCCAGCTTATCGGTTATTTCTTTCATGGATCATGCCTTTGTATCTAGAAAGTCATCACCAGGGACTTCCCTGGTGGTCCAGTGGTTAAAAATCTGCCTTCCAGGGGCTTCCCTGGTGGCA
>NW_006788414.1:19629-25803 GCF_000442215.2 Lipotes vexillifer | reverse complement strand
TGGTGGCGCAGTGGTTGAGAGTCCGCCTGCCGATGCAGGGAACATGGGTTCGTGCCCCGGTCCACGAAGATCCCACATGCCGCGGAGCGGCTGGGCCTGTGAGTCATGGCCGCTGAGCCTGCGCATCCGGAGCCTGTGCTCTGCTATGGGAGAGGCCACAACAGTGAGAGGCCCGCATACTGCAAAAAAAAAAAAAAAAAAAAGTATGCCTTCCAATGTAGGGGACGCATGTTCCATCCCTGGTCTGGGAACTAAGATCCCACTTGCCACAGGGCAACTAAGCCCACGCGCTCTACAGCCCACAAACCACAACTACTGAGTATGCGTGCTCTAGAGCCTGTGCGCCAAAATTAGAGGGAAGCCCGCACGCTGCAACAAAGAGCCTGTGCACCGCAACCAAAGATCCCGTGTGCCGCAACTAAGACCCAATGCAGCCAAATAAATAAATAAATTTTTTTTTTTTTAAAAAGTCATCACCAGAGCTAAGTTCATTTAAGTTTTTTCCTATGAGTTTCCTAGGAGTTTTATAGTTTTGTGTTTTACATTTAGTTTTGCTAAGTTTGAGTTAATTGTGTAAAGGGTGTAAGGTCTGTCGACTTAAAAAAATACTCACAGGCTTCCCTGGTGGCGCAATGGTTGAGAGTCCGCCTACGATGCAGGGGACACGGGTTTGTGCCTCGGTCCGGGAGGATCCCACATGCTGTGGAGCGGCTGAGCCCGTGGGCCATGGCCGCTGAGCCTGCGCGTCCGGAGCCTGTGCTCTGCAATGGGAGAGGCCACAGCAGTGAGAGACCCGCATACCAAAAAGAAAAAAAAAAATCACAACCTGAAAGTTGAGAGTTATGTTTTATTCAGCGGGAATTTTAATTTAATTATTTATTTATTTGGTTTTGGCCATGCCACATGGCATGCGGGATCTTAATTCCCTGACCAGGTATCAAACCCGTGCCCCCTGCATTGGAAGCATGGAGTCTTAACCACTGGACCGCCAGGGAAGTCCCTCGGTGGGAATTTTTAGGACTTCAAGCCCAGGAGGCAGCATCTCAAGTAACCCTGAGAGAACTGCTAGGAGGACGAGAAGGGGAAGCTAGGATATATAGGAGTTTGCAACAAAGGGCAGGTAGTTGGGAACATCAAAAGATTATTGTTAATGAAAGAAAACCCAGATATCCCAAGGTAAGGAATTTAGCACCTTTCTATGTATGGGAAGATACAAGAGTCAGGTCTCACGGAAATCATTCCTTTAGTATGCAACTAACCTATCTGGGGCCAGAATCCTGTGTTTTCAAATCCTGAGTTTCCTCAGGGTTTTCACATCCTGAGCTTCCTCAGGCCACAGGTGGCCACAGGTGAAGGCTGCTAGATGGCAGGTATTCTTTCCTTCCTGAGGTCTGTATCTAGATTTGTTTTTTGCATGTGGACATCTAGTTGTTCCAATCCCAATCACTATATCTGTTGTCATTACAGATATGGTTATTTTTTAAATTTCTAGAAGTTCCATTTGGTTTTTGTTTGTTTTTTATATGTCATCCATCTCTCTCCTGATTGTGTTCATTTTATTCTTTTATGTCCCTGAGTATATTTATAAGATTCAAATAGCTGTTTTATAGTCTTTGTGTATTAATTCAATGGTCTCTGTCACTTTCTACAATTTCTATTGATTGAATTTTTCCTACTTATGGTGATGTTTTCCTGCTTCATGCTTTGTCAGTTTTTATTAAGTGATACAGATTGTGAATTTTTTCTTAGGTATTCATTTTTGTTGTGTTCTTTTAAAGAGGGCTGGATATTGTTCCAGTCATAGTAAAGAAAATTGAATATCAGTTTGATTTTCCAATATTTGCTTTTAAGTTCGATGCCTGGGCTACACTTGCCTTATTTGGGCATTAAATTCATTAACTACAAAGGACATAGTAGTTAACTTCTGATATCTAGGCAGCACCCCTATTATGCAGTCTGTCCACTCTGGTTAATGGGAGAATGAACAATGCTAGCCCAGGGTGAGCCTCGATCCTTGTCAGCCTGCTGATTTCCAGCAGTCTCTTCTCAGCCTGGGGTGGGTCCCTCCGGTGCGTGCGCAGATGAGCACTCACCCACACACTGGATGGGCCCCTCTGCACGTCTCCAGAGCTCTCTCTGGGCAGCTTTTCTTCTCCAGTTCTCGCCCTGCATTCAGCCTCCTGGAACTCCTCTCTGTCCCCTCAACAGAGGCCATAGGGCCCCTGTCGGGTCCCTTCCTGAGCTTCAGCCTGAAAACTGTCCTTAAGCAGGATGCTGAGGCCAACCCTAGGTTCACCTCCTTTGTGTCCTGGGGAGGGTGCTGTATTTTTATTCTGACATATTTTCTTAATTTATTAAAACACTCAAAATTACAGAAAATTTGCATATATTGTACAAAACCCTTTATCCTGACCATCTGAAAACTAGATGCTAACATGATGAATACCATTCCTGAACACTTTGGTGTGTACTCCCTACAAACAGGAACATTCTCCCCCATAGCCACAATACAACCTTCAAATCAGAACATTAACATTGACACATTACCGTCTAATTCGCGGACCTCATTCAAATTTCTCCAATTGCTCTTATGTCATTTATAGCTCAGAGATTGTGACACAAATTGTCACTTTTCTGTGACTCTCTGGTATTTAATAGATCATTGACAGGTTCCATTAGGGACAGCTTGTCAGGCACCTTAAATTTTTTTTAAAAATTGTGGTAAAATATACATCACATAAAATTCACCATCTTAAGCATTTTTCAGTGTATAGTTCACTAGCATTAACTATATTCTCATTGTTGTGCAACCAATCTCTAGAGCTATTTTCATTTTGCAAAACTGAAACTCTCTACTCGTTAAACAACAACATCCAAATTCTCCCCTCTACCCAGACGCCGGCAACGGCCATTCTACTTTCTCCATGAATTTGACTACTCTAGGGACCTCACGTAAACGGAATCATATGGTATTTTTGTGATTGGCTTATTTCACTTAGCATAGTGTCCTCAGGTTCATCCGTGTTGTAGCATGTGCCAGAATTTCCTTCTTTTTTAAGGTGAATAATATTCCATTTTATGTATATAACACATTGTTTATCCATTCATCCACTGATGGCCATTTGGGTTACTTCCATCTTTTGGCTATTGTGAGTAATGGTGCTATGAACATGGGTGTACAAATAACCCTTTGAGACCTTGCTTTCAGTTCTTTTGGATATATACCCAGAGATGAAATTGCTAGATCATATAGTAATTTTATTTTTAGTTTTTTGAGAAACCCCCCAATTTTATGGAAACTGTTTTCCATAGGGGCTGCATCATTTTACATTCCCACCAACAGTGCACAAGACTTCCAGTTTCTCCACATCTTTGCCAACACTTGTAGTTTATGGGTTTCTTTTTTTTTTCTTTCTTTCTTTTTTTAATAGTGGCCATCCTAATGGATGTGCAGTGGTACCTCATTGTGGTTTTGATTTGCATTTCCCTAATGATTCGTGATGTTGAGCATCTTTTCATGTGCTTATTGGCCATTTGTATATCTTCTTTGGAAAAACGTCTATTCAAATCTTTTACTTATTTTTTAAAATGGTTGTTTATTATTATTATTGTTGTTGTTGTGTTGTAGGAGTTCTTTATATATTCTGGATATTAACCCCTTATCAGATATATGATTTGCAAACATTTCTCCCATTCTGTGGGTTGCCCTTTCACTCTGTTAATTGTGGTTTTTGATGCACAGAAGTTTTAAATTTTGATGTTAGCACAATTCATCTATTTTTTTCATGTTGCCTATGCTTTTGGTGTCATATCCAAGAAGTCATTTCCAAATTCCAGTTCATGAAGAACTGCCCCTATATTTTCTCCTAAGTGTTTTGTAGCTTTAACTCTTATGTTTCTATCTTTGGTCCATTTTGGGTTAATTTTTGTATATGGTGTAAAGTAAGGGTCCAAGTTCATATTTTTGCATATGGATATCCAGTTTTCCCAAGATTGTCCTTTCTCTATTAAATGATTTTGGTACTCCTTGTCAAGTCATTTGACCATATATGCAACAGTCTATTTCTGGGCTATCTGTTCTATTCTATTGGTCTATATGTCTGAGGCACCTTTTTAAACCAGAAATTCATCATTTAATCAATATTTGGTGAACAAAAAATTATTTAATGTTTGATTCTGTATCCTGATATTTTTAAGTTTGCATATTATATAACCCTCATTCATAAATGTGTGTGTGTATGTAAGAGAAAGAGAATATTCACACGTATGGTGAAATAGAGGAACTAAATGAGACAAAACATTAATGGATGCTATTTCTAAGATGAGGGGATCATGTATAGTTTTTGTATCCTTATAAAAATTTTACCTCCTCATATTTTCTAGAATAAACACGTTTTCTTCTATAAGAGAAAAGGATAAAGAAGAGTTTTTCAAGGGTATGTTACTTGGCTAGCCCCAAATCATGAAAGTTCAAACATAAATACTGAAGAATATTTAAGACTTTGGAGCTGGGAGAAAGGTGTAAGTTCTGCTTAGTTTTGGAGGTGAGGTGAAAGGATTGTGGAATGGATTCTGGGAGGGGTGAGAGTCTGGAAGCCACTCATGCCTGTCCCTGTTTTGTCCCTATAGGTCACAGCTGCCTCAACCATGCCCACAGGGAAGGATGGAGTTCACCAGCAATTAGCTGCCCCACAGGGATGGAGGCGCAGCTTCTGGGAGTCGTGTCCACCAGGTAAATTCTACGACTGATCTCCAATCCCTACCTGACCCTTGTCTCCCTTATCTTCATGTTCTTCTGGTCTTCTGATTCCTGCAGTTCCTGGTTCTTATTCCACAGGCATTTACTGGAAGTCTTCCGTGTGCCAGGCGCTGTGCTAGTGCAGGACACGAGGCCCCTGCCCTCCTGGAACACTCCTCCTAGGATGATACCCAGACAGATGGACAAACGTGACAGTCAGAGAGATGAGCTAGGAACCGTGAGGATAATTGAGTGATGGGTGGGACACAGATGGTGTTGGTAAGGCCTCCTGGGGTTGGTGACTTTGGTGCAGAGAGCCAGGTAGAGTGCTCCTGAGGGGGCCCCCGGGAACTGTCACCCCAAGGGGAAGGGCTGGGCTTGTTTGAGAAAAGCTAGGGGGCAGCTGGGGTGAGTGGAGGGTGGAGAGGTCACCGGGACAGGTGGGAGGAGATCACACGAGGTCCTGGACACCGTGGAGGGAGCATGGGTTTTATTTTGTTAGTGAGGGACAACTCCAAAAAGTTTTAAGCAAAAGACTGAAGGAATCAGGTTTGTTTTAGGCAGAGGACCAATGCGATAAGAGCACACTCTTGGATTGAAAGGGGGCAAGACCAGTAACAGGTGGAGAGCCTTCCAGGGCATGTCTGTGAAGTGCACCCCTGGTTCTTCTACCTGGTGTGATGTCTGTGTTCCATGTGGTTCTATAAGCCACAGGAAAACAGCAGAAACCATGCCTGGCAGGGTGGTTGACTGGGGTTTTTGCTTTGCACGTGTTTCCTTTACCCCAGGAAGGAAAGTGAGTTAGAAATTGATTTTCTGCACAAGGGCTTCCAGAGCTGGCAAGAGTAGCACTGAGGGGTGCTTAAAAACCCTTTAAGACTGTGCATTTCCATGAGCATCATAAGAAAGACTCTTGTGCCTTTCTACTTGATGTTCAGTGTGGGCTTGTCAAAGTGTCAGGATGTGGACAGGGAAGAGCTTAGCCCCAAACAAACACACAAACGAAACTGTAAATGCACAAGGGCTTCCAGCACCTGTTGCTGTGGTCTGGGGTCAAGATGGGTGGGCTTTAATATGGTGGTGAACAGAGCAGATTAGGAAGGATGAGGGATATACTGAGATAATTCTTTCTCTTTATAAAATTGTAAGAGAAATTTCTCATATATATTTGCAGTAGTTTTGTTATTTTCTATTTTATAATTAAGTCATTGATTCACCCAGATTTTATTTTCTTATAAGGAGAGAGTAAGAAAGACATTTCATTGTTTTCCAGTAGTCTTCTTAGTTGCCCCAGCACCATTAGATAATCACATTTTTATCATTGATATAAACTGTTATCATGATAATACATTATTAAGTTTTCTGTAAGGTAGGGTTTAGAGTATATATTCTTTTTTTTTTTTTTTTTTTTTTTTTGGGACGCGTGCCTCCCCCCC
>NW_006788414.1:0-19597 GCF_000442215.2 Lipotes vexillifer | reverse complement strand
GGCCATGGCTCACGGGCCCGGCTGCTCCGCGGCATGTGGGATCCTCCCGGACCGGGGCACGAATCCGTATCCCCTGCATCGGCAGGCGGACTCTCAACTGCTGCGCCACCAGGGAAGCCCTAGAGTATATTCAACATTGATAAAAATAAATCAGGGAACTCACGGACAACATGTAGAAGAATTATGGTTTTGGTTTTTCCTTCCCCAGTCTGACCATCTCTACCTTTTAATTGGAGAGTTTAAATTATTTACATTTAACACTACTACTGATGAGGTAAAACTTACTTCTGCTCTTAGGTATTTAATTTCTTTATGTCTTTTGTATTTTGTTCCTCAATTTCTCCATTACTGCCTTTTTAAAAATTTGGTTGATTTTTTTAGTACTATTTCAATTCCCTTCTTTCCTTTTCTGTGTATTTTTTAGTCATTTTCTTAGTGGTTACCATGGAGATTACAATTACCATCTTAAACTGATAAAAATCTAGTTTTTATAATTCTGACATTTCAATGGAATCCAAACACTGTGCTCCTATACATCTCCATCTCTCCTCCTATATATTGTCGTCAGAGATCACATCTTTGTACACTGTGCACCCATTAACAGGGATATTCTGGAGATGTGTATGGGTGTCAAGTTGACAAGGGGTGGGCTTGTGATGGTTAATTTGATGTGTCAACTTATTTAGGTCACGGTACCCAGATAATTGGTCAAATACTTTCTAATGTTTCTGTGAAGGTAGTTTTTTTTTTTTTTTTACATCTTTACTGGAGTATAATTGGTTTATAATGGTGTGTTAGTTTCTGCTTTATAACAAAGTGAATCAGTTATACACATATATACGTTCCCATATCTCTTCCCTCTAGATAACATTTAAATCAGTAGACTTTGAGTGAAGCATATTACCCTCCTTAATGTGGGTGAGCTTCATCCAATCTGTTGAAAGTCTTAATAGAAAAAGATTCACCTTTCTGGAGAAAGAGGGAATTCTGCCAGTAGACTGCCTTCAGAATCAAACTGCAACTCTTCCCTGGCTGCCTACTCTTTTTCTTTCTATACACACACGAGCACACACACACACACACACACACACACACACACACACACACACACACTTCGTTTCTCTCTATTGGTTCTATTTCTCTGGAAAACAAATAGAAAAATTTTAAAGATTTAAAATCTTTTTGACCATACTCAATCTTCAAATAAAGGCAATAACAAGGTCATAGTTCTAACATGATCCAACACTGCTGCATACATCTGAAAACACACCTATATTTTCTTTTATGATATAAAGTCAATATATCTTATATGATAAGGGGATAAGAGAGGGAAGAAAGCAAAGACATTTGCTTAACATATATAAATACAAGAGCACAAGCATAACATAGTAAAGAAGACATTTATAACAATTACAACCCTTGTTTCCATAACTGGTCATGCAGTCATAGCTGGTATTTAAACCATCTTCTACTACCCATTCCATTTTCCCTGCCCTCAGCAAGCATCTTAGCCGATCATGGCTCTGTGCATATTAGAGTGAGACAAGCCTTCATTCCTGAGGGGTCTAAGCCATTAGTCCTGCCTGAATCCTACTTTGACTCTGCTGTCCATTTAATAACCACACCCACCTTACGTTTGGACATTGAGTGCCACAACTTGGCCCCTGCCACCTTGGGATCCAATTACCCTCATTACATTTAGATTTCCAAGTTCAGTAGCCGCAGTTCCCACAGTACTTTCTGGTCTACAGAGAAGAGTAATCACAGAGCTCTTCAAGGATGCTAGGGATCCTTCACAAATTTATTTCCCAGAGTACTAGTGAAAGATGTGTCCTCTGGACCATCCCAGAGTGTGTGAGCAGGTCTTAAATGTCAAACCCACTCTAACATTCCAACCTCTTTGAGTCTTTCCCTTCCTCTGTAGTATACCAAGGCAGGTCTGGCATATCAACTTCATTTACTGTGAGCTACTTTTTAGTCAATGTTTCAGCCAGCCAACAAACTGAAGAAATTAGAGCCCTTTGTAACTCCCAAATTGCAACATTAGTTGACCCATATCAATAAATGTGGCCTAATCCAACTTTATGTTCTTTCTACCATTATTTCACAACCTTAATATCCATCCCACACATATTCCCGAGATTCTGTTTAAATTGGAAAAATCAAGCAGCTCTTTTGGTGTGTACTGAACAATCTGTATTGTGATTCAGCCACTAGATACTGGGTTTGGTTTTCAGCGCACTCACCTCTGCAGCTACAGGAAATAAGTGTCTCTTTCAGGGCAGACATAGAAGCTCTCATGTCATTTATGCAGTGCTTAAGCTGGGAATTAAAATCCTTGAGCTTATTGTTTTCTACCCCCATTGTGTCCAGAAAAATTAAAAGCAGGCAGCCAATCTCATTTTGTTCATTAGTTTTATAACAATGTTCAAAGGAATCAGCAACAAAAACAAAAAAAAGACAAATGGAACTACATAAAACTCTAAAACTGTGCATCATAGGGAACAATCAACAGAGTGAAAAGACAGCCTACTGAATGGGAGAAAATATTTGCAAGTTGTATATCTGATAAGGGGTTAATATCCAGGGTATATAAGGAAATTTTACCACTCAACAACACAACAAAGATAACCTAATTTAAAAATGGGCAAAGTTCTTGGATAGACAATTCTCCAAAGAAGGCAAAAAAAAAAATGGTTAATGAACATATGAAAAGATGCTCAACTTCACTAATCATAAGAGAAATGCAAATCAAAACCACAATGAGATATCACTTTACATCCATTAGGATGGCCACTATCAAAAGAACAGAAAATGACAAGTGTTGGTGAGGATGTGGAAGGACTGGAGTCCTTGTGCACCATTGGTAGGAATATAAAATGATGCAGTCATTATGGAAAACAGTATGAAGACTCCTAAAGAAAGATTAAAATAGAATCACCATATGATCCACCAATTCCACTTCTGGGAATATAACCAAAAGAATTGAAAGCAGGATCTCAAACAGATATTTGCATACTCCTTCATATATGAGCTGCATTATTCACAATAGCCAAGAGGTGAGAGCAACCCAAATGTTCACCAACAGTTGAATGGATAAAGAAAATGTGTTATATACACACAATCGAATATCATGCAGCCTTGGAAAGGAGGGAAATCCTGTCACATGCTACAACAAATAGCCAGTCACAAAAGGACAAATACTGTACGGTTACACTCACAGAAAGTATTTAAAGTACTCAAAATCATAGAAACAGAAAGTAGGAAGACGATTGCCAAGGGCTGGGGAGAGTGGGGCGGGGAATTAGTCCTGACAGATACAGAGTTTCTATTTTGTAAGATGAAAGTTCTAGAGATCTGTTGCACAACATACACGGTGAATATACTTAACACTACTGAAATGTACAATTAAAAATGGTGAAGATGGTAAATTGAAAGCTGTATATTTTTACCACAATTTTTAAAAGAAGTTCCAAAAGTTATTAAAATAGTAAAATAAAATATACCTTTAAAATAAAAAGGTATAAAAGGTATTATAAATATAAATGGTCAACTAGACCTTGTCTCTTTTATTTTTCACTTTTAACATTTTATTAGAGTTTATAATAAAAAAATTTTTCCAAGTTACCATCTTCATAGCTGGATCACAGAAGGGAACTGTGAAACTAAACTATGAAAATGCAAGAGTAGTAAAGCTATTCCATGTCTATTGACATTTTTAATACCTTTTTTTAGTTATAAAAGTAGTACACATAAGAGAAGGTCTAAAAAGGATATTCATCAAAAACTCTTTATAGTGTTAACCTCTAAGACTTTGTAAAGGGGAGAAATTGCACTTTTACTTCTGAATTTTAATTTTTTTTTTACAGTAGGTTCTTGTTGGTTATCTATTTTAAATATAGCAGTGTGTACATGTCAATCCCAAATTCCCAGTCTATCCCTCCCCGCTGCACCCTTCCCCCCAGTAACCACAAGTTCATTTTCTAAGTCTGTGAGTCTGTTTCTGTTTTGTAGATAAGTTCATTTGTATCACTTTTTTTTTTAAGATTCTGCATATAAGCAATATGATATTTATCTTTCTCTGTCTGACTTACTTCACTTAGTAAGATAATCTCCAGGTCCATCCACATTGCTGCAGATGTCACTATTTTGTTCCTTTTCATGGCTGGGTAATACTCCATTGTATATATGTACCACATCTTCTTTACCCATTCATGTGTTGATGGACATTTAGGTTGCTTCCGTGTCTTGGCCATTGTAAACAGTGCTGCAATGAACACTGGAGTGAATGTATCCTTTCGAACCATGTTTTTCTCCAGATATATGCTCAGGAGTGGGATTGATGGATCATACAGTAGCTCTATTTTTATTTTTATTTTTCAGGAACCTCCATACTGTTCTCCATAGTGTCTGTACCAATTTACATTCCTACCAACAGTACAGAAGGATTCCTTTTTCTCCACACCCTCTCCAGCATTTATTGTTTGTAGATTTTTTAATGATAGCCATTCTTACTGGTGTGAGGTGATATCTCATTGTTTTGATTTGCATGTCTCTAGTAATTAGCGATGTTGAGCATCTTTTCATGTGCCTATAAGAGACTTGTCTCTTATTTGATTACAAGATCCAGTGGTGATATTTTGCATATCTCTATTGTAACATCAATCCATGGACTATCCGTGCACTCTTTTTTCTTAATTTATTTTTTATTGAAGTATAGTTGAATTATAATGTGTTAGTTACAGCTGTACAGCAAGTGACTCAGTTATACATATATATACTTTCTTTTTCATATTGTTTTCCATTATGGTTTATCACCGGATATTGAATATACTTCCCTGTGCCGTACAATAGGACCTTATTGTTTATCCATTCTATGGATACCAGATACCAGTTACCAGATACCAGTTTGTATCTGCTATTCCCAAACTCCCAATCTAACCCTCTCCCACTCCCCTCCCCCTTGGCCATGCACTCTTTATTATAGGAAATAAAGGCATCAGTGTGTTTAAGTCTAATCAGATTAGAGAACCAATTCTAACCCATCATCCTTAAGATTCTGTTCTGCTAGAATTTCTCAAAGTACCAAAAATTTGTTTTAGTAAGAATTATCCAGAGAAAAAGAACCAATAGAGATTGTATGTATAGACAGATTTATTTTCAAGAATTGCTCATGCAGTTGTGGAAGCTGGCAAGTCCAAAATCCAGAAATCAGCTAGTAGTCTGCTGGATATAGAACTTCATGGTTGACAAGTTGGTTTTTTTTTTTTTTTTCCTTCAGCACTTTATATTTTTCCCTCCACTGCCTTCTGGCCTCCATTATTTCTAATGAGAAATCAGCTAATAACCTTACTGAGAATCCCTTGTATGTGGTGAATCATGTCTTACGTGCTGGGTTTGTGTTTTTTTACTTTTTTCGATACTACTTCCCCAGGTTGGGAGTGTGGGTAATTTGCATGCCTGCTGCTTTCCTTGGCTCCCTCTCTGGATTCAAATCCTAATTCCCCATCACCCATGGTCACCACTGTCCAGGCAGCTACTACCATCAAAAGTTGATAAGGCAGACATTTGAATGGGTCATGGCCCCCATGGGGCCTGCAATGGGCCGAGGTTACCTAGAGTCACCGAAGCTGGCAGCACCGCCCTCACTGAGGCTAGTGGGGAGGCTGACCCGGTTGCTTTTGAGGTGATAAATGTATGCACCACCCCAAGGGGGTCAGAACTCATTGGTATGTATTAGTTTTTGAATTACCACAGTTATCCAAGTAGGAGAGGAGCGAGGGACCAAAGGAAAAAACTATATATTTATATATATTATATCAAAAAATATATCCTAGTTTGATATAGTCCCATTTGCTTATGCTTTTCTTTCCCTTGCCTGAGGAGATGTATCCAAAAAAATATTGCTAAGACTGATGTCAAAGAGTGAACTCCTGATGTTTTCTTCTGAAGGTTTTATGGATTCAGGTGTTACATTAAAGTCTTTAAACCATTTTGAATTTAAATTTTTATATGGTGTGAGAAGGTAGTCCAGTTTATATGTAGCCTTACAGTTTTCCCAACACCATTTATTGAAGAGGAATGTTTGTTCCCATTGTATATTCTTGCCTCTTTTGTCATAGATTAATTGTCTATACAAGTGTGGGTTTATTTCTGGACTCTCTATTCTATTCCATTGATCTATGTGTCTGTTTTTGTGCCAGTACCATACTGTTTTGATGGCTGTAGCTTTGTAGTGTAGTTTGAAATCAGGGAGTGTGATACCTCCAGCTTTGTTCCTTTTCAAAATTGTTTTGGCTATTTGCAGAATTTTGTGTTTCATTAAAAATTTTAGAATTACTTTTTCTATTTCTGTGAAAAATGTCACTGGTGTTTTGATAGGAATTGCGTTGAATCTGTAGATTTCCTCAGGTAGTGTTGTCATTTTAACAATATTAATTCTTCCAACGTATGACCATGGTATATCTTTCCATCTCTTTGTGTTGTCTTCAGTTTCTTTCATCAATGTCTTATAGTTTTCCAAGTACATTTCATTTACCTCATTACTGAGATATATTCCTAGTTATTTTATTCTTTTTGATGCAATAGAAAATGGGATTGTTTTCGTAATTTCTATTTCTGATAGTTCATTGATAGTGTATAAAAACAAAACAGATTTCTCTATATTAACTGTGTATCCTGCAACTTTACAGAATTCATTGATGAGCTCTAGCAGTTTTTTGGTGATGTCTTCAGAATTTTCTAAGTATAATATCATGTCATTGGCAAACAGTGACAGTTTTGCTTCTTCTCTTCCAATTTGGATGCCTTTTATTTCTTTTTCTTGTATGATTGCTATGGCTAGAACTTCCAGTAGTACGTCAAATAAAAGGGACAAGAGTGGGCATCCTTTTCTTGTTCCTGATCTTAGAGGAAATGCTTTCAGCTTTTCACCATGGAGTATGATGGTAGTTGTGGGCTTGTCATATATGGCCTTTATAATATTGAGGTGTGTACCCTCTATCTCCACTTTGTTGAGAGTTTTTTAATCATATATGGATGTTGAATTTTGTCAAAAGCTGTTTCTGCATCTATTGAGATGGTTGTTATTCTTCAGTTTGTTAATGTGGTGTATTACATTGTGCATTGAACCATCTTTGCATCCTTGGGATAAATCTCAATTGATCATGGGGCATGATCCTTTGAATGTATTGTTGGATTCAGTTTACTTATATTTTACTGAGAATTTTTGCATCTATGTTCATCAGTGATATTGGACTGTAATTTTCCCATATATTTGTCTGGTTTTTATATCAGGGTGATGCTGGCCTCATAGTACGAGTTCAGAAGTATTTCTTCCTCTGCAATTTTTTGGAATAGTTTGAGAAGGATGAGAGCTAACTCTTCTCTAAATGTTTGGTAGAATTCCCCTGTGAAGCTCTCTGGTCCTGGACTTTTGTTTGTTGGAATTTTTTAATTATTGATTTAATTTCATTACGGGTAATTGGTCTCTTCAAAATTTCTATTTCTTCCTGATTCAGTCTTGAGAGACTGGACATTTCTAGGATTTTTTCTATTTTTTTTTTAGGTTTTTCTATTTTATTGCTCTATAATTGTTTGTTGTAATCTCTTGTGATCTTTTGTATTTCTGTGGTGTCAGTTGTACCTTTTCCTTTTTCATTCCTGATTTTATAGATTTGGGCCCTTTCTCTTTTTTTCTTAATGCGTTTGGCTAAAGGTTTATCAATTTTGTTTATCTTTTCAAAGAACCAGCTCTTAGTTTAATTGATTTTTTCTATTGTTTTTAAAATCTCTATTACATTTATTTCTGATCTGATCTTCATGATTTCTTTCCTTCTACTAACTTTGGGTTTTGTTTGTTCTTTTTCTAGCCCCTTTAGGTATAAGGTTAGGTTGTTTACTTGAGATCTTTCTTGTTTCCTGAGGTGAGATTGAATTGCTATAAACTTCCCTCTTAGAACTGCTTTTGCTGCATCCCATACATTTTGGGTCACTGTGTTGTCATTTTCATTTGTCTCCAGGTATTTTTAAATTTCTTCTTTGATTTCTTCAGTGATCCATTGCCTGCTTAGTATTGTATTATTTATCCTCAACTTTTTAATGTTTTTTGCAGTTTTTTTTCGTGTAGTTGATTTCTGGTCTCATAGCATTGTGATAGGAAAGGGTGATTGATAAAATGTCAATTTTTGTAAATTTACCAAGACTTGTTTTGTGGCCTAGCATGTGATCTATCCTGGAGAATGTTCCATGTGCACTTGAAAAGAATGTGTATTCTGTTGCTTTTGGATGGAGTGTTCTATATATATATCTATTAGATGGGATCTAATGTATCATTTAAGGTCAGTGCTTCCTTATTGATTTTCTGTCTGGATGATCTGTCCATTGATGTAAGTGGGGTGTTAAAATCCCTTACTAAATTTGTTACTGCCATTTTCTCCTTTTGTGTCTGTTAATATTTGCCTTATATATTTAGATGCCCTTATGTTGAGTGCCTATATATTTATAATTGTTATATCATCCTCTTGGATTGATCCTTTGATCATTATATAATGTCCTTCTTTGTCTCTTATAACGGTCTGTGTTTTAAAGCCTATTTTGTCTGATATTAATATTGCTACCCTGGCTTTCTTTTCTTTTCCATTTGCATGGAATACCTTTTCTCAGCCCCTCACTTTCAGTGTGAATGTCTTTAGTGCTGCAGTGAGTCTCTTGTAAAAGCAGAAGATTGGAGCATTTAGTCCATTTACAATTAAAGTAATTATCAATAGATATGTATGCATTGACATTTTGTTAATTGTTTTGGAGTTGTTTTGTAGTTTTTTGTTCCTTTGTTCTTCTTTTCCTCTCTTCCCTGTGATTTGATGACTATCTTCAGTGTTTTGTTTGGATTACTTTCCCTTTGTGTGTGTATCTAATACAAATTTTTGAAATATGGTTACCATGAGGCTTATATACAGCAATGTGTGTGTGTGTGTGTGTGTGTGTGCGTGTATGATTAAGTTGCAGCTCTCTTAAATTTGAACACAGTTTAACAACAGTGCAACTGTATTTTTACCCCCAACCCCCAATCTTTACTTTTTTTGACATCGTATTTTACATCTTTTTGTTTTGTGTATCTCTTAATTACTTATGGTGGATATAGATGATTTTACTTCTTTTGTCTTTTAGCCTTCCTACTGGTTTTATAAGTAGACTTACAACCTTTACTGTATATTTGCCTTTACCAATTAGCTTTTTACTTTCAAAATTTTCCTGTTTTTAGTTGTGATCTTTTCTATTATGCTGAGAGAAGTCCTATTAACATTTCTTGTAAAACTGGTTTGGAGGTGCTGAAGTCATTTAGATTTTGCTTGTCTGTAAAACTTTTGATATCTCCTTCAAATATGAATGATAGCCTTGCCAAGTAGAGTTTTCTTCATTGTAGTTTTTTCCCTTTTATCACTTTAAATGTATTGTGCCACTCCTTTCTGTCCTACAGAGTTTCTGCTGAAGAGTCAGTTGATAGTCTTATGGGAGCTCCCTTGTGTGTAACTTGTTGCTTTTCCCTTGCTGCTTTTAATATTCTCTCTTTATCTTTAATTTTTGCCATTTTAATTTCAGTGTGTCTTTATGTGGTTCTCTTTGCATTTTTCCTGTTTGGGACCCTCTGTGCTTCCTGAACCCTCTGTGTTTCCTTTCCCAGGTTAGGGAAATTTTCAGCTATTATGACTTCAAATATGTTCTCTGTACCTTTTCCTCTTTCTATTCTCCTTCTGGGACCCCTATAATGTGAATTTAGTACACTTGATGTTGTCCAAGGTCTCTTAAAATGTCCTGTATTTTTTAATTCTTTTTTCTTTTTTTGTGCAACTTGAGTGATTTCTACTACTCTGTCTTCCAGTTCACTGATCCATTCCTCTGTATCATCTAATCTATTGTTGATTCCTTCTACTATATTTTTTATTTCAGTTATTATATTCTTCAGCTCTGTTTGGTTCTCCTTTATATTTTCTAACTCTTTGTTAAATCTCACTGTGTCCATTCATTCTTCTCCCAAGTTCTTTTATCATCTTTGTGATCACTACCTTGAATTCTTTATTGGGTAGGTTGCTTATCTCTATTTTCACTTAATTATTCTGGGGTTTAATCTTGGTCCTTCATTTGGAACATATTCCTCAGTCACCTCATTTTACTAATTCACTGTTTTTATTTTTATATATTTGTATGTTGGTTACATTTCCCAATCTTGGAGAAATGACCTTTTGTAGGAGATATCCTATGTCCCAGCAGCACACTCCCCTATCATCACTGGAGCTATATGCTCTAGGGGTGCCCCCATGTGTGCTGTGTGGGCCCTTATGTTGTGGCAGGCTGACTACTATGGGTGGGCTGGTAGGCATGGCTGGCCCTCAGTCCACTTGGCTGCTAGTCCCTGCCTAATGTGGTGTCTGCTCACCACTGGTGGGCACGGCTGGGACACAGGGTGGCTGGTTGTGGAGCCCCAGGAAGTCCAGGGCTAGTTCTGGCCCACTGGTGGTTGGAGCAAGGTCCCAGGGTGGCTGGTTGTGGGACCAGGGGTCCTAGAGTTAGTGTCACCTGCTGAGAAGTGGGACCAGTTCCTGACATGGCTAGCTACAGGGTCTTGGGTGTCCCAAAGCTGGTGTCAGCCCACTGGTGAGTGCAGCTGGATCCCAGAGAGTGTGGCTGAGGGGCCTAAGGTGTCTCAGAGCTGATGTCAGCCTGCTGGTGGGCAGGGCTGGGGCCCAGGTGTTCACAGGGCTAGTGCCAGCCCACTGATGGGCAGAGATCATTCCTGGGGCCTTTGGCTGCAGGTTCTCGTTCCTTGCTAGATTTAATTCTAGCTACCCTCCTGAAAAACTGATCCAGTGATGTCTGGGTAGTAGCCCTTTTTTTTTTCTCATCAGAGATGACACAGTAGTCCTGGATTGCACTCTGAACAGCTGCTGCAGCCTTTGTGTATCAATCTATGTTCAGATCCTGTGCCTCAAAAACTAACAGTGCCTCCTCAAATAAAGAAAATCCCCTTGCCATTTCCTGCATCATGAAACTCTTCAGTTCTTCAGTTACTTCTTCTTCGTCTTGTTGCTCCACTCTCTCAATTATTTTCACTTTTCTTTCCATCATTATCGCTTGGTGCTTCTTAGTACCAGATACATCACTGCTGCTTTTATGCTTGCTTCCGGATATCCTGGGCTTGAAATGAAGATACTGTACTACTGTATTCTATACAGTATGTACAATAAAGTACACAAAAGCACAACCACTTGTAGAGGATGCAAGCACATGACAATGTATGCCAAACACATGAACTAACTTAGGTGACTGGACATGCAAAAGCATGTTCATGTCTTTGAAAGTTCACAACTTGAATGTTCGTATGTAGGGGACTTTCTGTACATCAAAATTTAAAACTGTGCATCCAAGGAAACAATCAATAGAATGTGAGAAGATATTTGTGAATCAAATAACTGATAAGGGTTTAATACCTAGAATATATAAATCAATCCTACAACTCAAGAACAAAAAGACAAACATCCCAATTTAAAAATGGGCAAAGGACTTAACTAGACATTTCTCCACAGATGATATACAAATGGCCAACAAGCATATGGGAAGATGCTCAACATCATTAATCATAAGAGAAATGCAAATTAAAACCACAGTGAGTTATCACCTCATACCAATTTGACGGTTACTATTGCAAAATAGAAAATAATGTGTTGGTGAGGATGTGGAAAATTGCAATCCGTGTATACTGTTGTGAGATTGTAAAAATTGTGCATCTGTTGTGGAAACAGTATGGTGGCTCCTCAAAATATTAAAACTAGAAATACCATATGATCCAGCAATCCTGCTACTGGGTATATATCCAAAAGAATTAAAAACAAGGTCTCAAAGAGATATTAGTACACCCATGTTCATAGCAATATTCATCATAGCCAAGTGGAAGAAGCCCAAGTGTCCATTCATGCATGAATAGATAAACTAAATGTTTTATATACATGCAATGGAATATTATTCAGCCTGAAAAAAAGAATGAAATTCTGACACATGTTACAACATGGATGAACCTCAAAAACCTGTGCTATGTGAAATAAGCCAAAAACAATTTTTATATGATTTGGGACATATGTTCCGAGGCAGCAGCAGCTCCTGCAAGGTCTCACCTCAGTGCCTGGAGAATGCCTCTGTATTCCAAGGCACAAAGCCACACTTTCTCTGGATCTTTCTTTGACTCTTTACATACAGGACCCATTTTTCTTTCCATTGTTTTGGAGGATGGCATGAACTTTAACTGAAGGCTTGTCTGTGATTGTCGTATTACTTCTGATCTTGTTTGTGTCTTCCACTGACCTGGAACTCATCGAGGACAGGGATTTAGACTTTCTTCTGTGACTCTCTAGGGACCTGATGGTGCTGTCAAATTTAGTAGTCACTAGGTCCATGTGACTACTGAGCACTTGAAATATGGCCACTCCGAATAGTGAGTGATGTAAGGGAGAAATAATCCCTGTATTCTAAGACATACTTTGAAAAATGAATGTAAAGTATTTGAATGTTTTATGTTTATTACATCTTTAAGTGATATTATTTTGAATATATTGATTAAAATGCATTATTAAAATTAATTTGAGCTGTTTCCTTCTGCTCTTTTAACGTGGCTCCTATAATATTTGAATTTTATATTGACTTGTAATATATTTCTGCTGCAATGTTAGTCAAGGGTATATAGTAGATGCAGAACTGATGAACTGGCTGATGCCAGGTAAAATGAATTTCCCCATTTGGATTCTGTTGATGGCCAAAAGAGGAGTCTCCCAGTCACCACTGCCAGCCCCTGGGAATCCTGTGGGGATTCATTTACCAGATTTTCTCTCCCTTCCCAGGATACCATGTATCAGAAGGTGGAGAAAACTGTATATCCTGTACAAATGGAGTGGACTTTACTAATCACTGGAACATGCTCCCTTCCTGCTTACCATGTACAATCTGTAAATCAGGTACAGAACATGGGGACCCATAACAAGTGCAGGCATGATGAGGTGGGAATTGTATCCAACATGGAATCAGGACATCTGGATTCCAATTCCAGTCCTTCTTGCCCTCCAGTCCTTCATCATGCCCTGTTTTATGATTATGTCTTAGGCCAATACAAAAAATAGAAATTGCATGCCACATAGTATGTAAATCTTTTAAATCATCAGATGAAGGTGGTGGGAAAGTAATCTGTCCTTTGATGGGGGAGAGGGATGGGATATGTATAGTTACAGCATAAGAAAAGGCCTGGCCAAGTGGAAAAGTGCTAGGTTTGAGCTTTGACGTGGGTCTAGTCCTGGGCCAGGCCCCTCTTAGCCCTGTGCTCTGTGCTCCTGGCAGAGACTTGGCCTCTCTCAGCCTTTACAACTTAGGGCCCCCCTACCTCTCCAGCAGGGCTAGGTTTTGGGAAGTCACCCAAGGGTTCCTCTCCATCTAGGGTCTCTCAGATTATACCCGGCCCTCCCTACTGACCCTGTGAGCTATAAGATTTCCCTCCTTGTCCTAATGCATTAAATAATGAATCATGGTCCTTTTCTCACACCTCTGAGTACTGGTGACAGGTGAACAGGGGTTGTCCTTTATGTGCCCCACATGTGTTGCTGCAGAATTTGACCCCCAAAGCTACAGTGAACTGAGGAGAGCTGAGTGGGTGGGTTTTTGGTTGGTGAAGAAGGGTCGAGGGTCAGGCGAGGGAAACACATCCCCAAACCTTATCCTTTGTCTTCAGGTGAAGAAGAGAGGAGCCCTTGCACGGCGACTAAGGACACACAGTGTCAGTGCAAACCTGGAACTTTCCATGAAGAAGACTCACCCGAGTTCTGCCAGAAGTGCAGCACTGGGTGAGACGTGGGAGCCTAGGTGGTTCCCGACAGCTCAAGGGAAATACTACAGAGCCCCGCTTCCACCCCAGGGCTTCCCTGTGCTGCTGGGGTCTCCTGAGCCTGCAGCAGCCCCTCCCCATCCATCTGCATGTCCCTGCACTGCCCCCTGCATCTTCCCACACCTCCTTAGCACCGCTTCCCTTTGGCCAGGTCGGCTTTTCTATTGGACACAACAGGCCACTGATTAGGATCCATGATGCAGTCAATAGAAGTTTTCATTTCTTTCAAAAAGATATCAGAGGGCAAAAAATGAGTAGAATGCAGCTGGGCTTATATTCATCTTTATAACAATTCAGTCATAAAATAGAATCTTTAATATTTTTTATGCAGGAAAGGGCCCATGAATACAAAAGTGCCCACAGCCAAGTCATAATAAGATTGAGCATGTAGCTCCTTTAAGGTTTCCTTTAAAGCCCTGAGCCAACTCCAGCTGACCTCACATCCAGCCCTCATTCCCTCAATAAGAGGGAATGAATCTTTCCTATTTAGGGACTTAGGGGCCAATAGTAATTTGCTCTCCTCTGATGCTCCAGTGTTGGCTGAGATTTGGATGAAGAGTCAACAGGTGGAGGACAAGAGGATCCTTGTATTAAAGCTTGACTGGAGGATGAGGCTTGGCTTGTGCCCAAACCCACCTGACCCTTGACTTGGGTGAGATTCCCCCTCACACAGGCTTCCCCTGCAGCCCAGGGAGGCCAGTGCAGGCCTTGCAGAGAAGGTCCAGCTCCTCAAGGGGCAGCTCTGAACACTCAGCAGGAGCCCTGGGGGCTGGAGTGCACAAGCCCAGATCCTTCTCCCCGAAAAGGGGGACTGAAGGGACCCTGCCCTGAAGACAGTAGGAGCCCGTCCCTCCTGCACTGTCTTGTCGCGGAACACTGGGTGAGAGATTGTTCCCTCTTTCTCCTCATCTGGCCAGCTTTCCCTGACGGATCCCCTCCATGTCCTCCCTGTGTCTGTACCCAGGTGCCCTGATGGGATGGTTGTGGCCAAGCCCTGTAACCCCATCAGTGACCTCAAATGTGTGGACCAAAAATCAGATACCCAGGCCAGTGGGGAGGCCCTGGTTCCTGGAAAGACAGTGACCATGAGCTGGAGACTGCCCACCACTCCCTCTCCTTCCTCGGGCAATTCACAGCTGGAGATCGGAATTGTAACTGCTGGTGTCTTCCTGCTGCTGGTGCCGATTGCCTATGTTTTCTGGCGGTTCTTCATTCAAGGTGAGGTTTTGGGAGGGAAGGGGGAGGTGCTGGCCCCCTCCTCCATCTCCCCAATCCTCCTGGCTTGGCTCTGATCTTGTTCCCCGGGATCCCCCTCCACCTCCCACCTCACCTGCTCCTACGAAGCCGGGATCACATGAGTCCCCCAGCTCAGCTGATGGTCCCCTCTTCCCCCTGGCCAAGTATGGTGGGTGGGGAGCAGGGTCAGTTCTTAATGTCTTTAGGACCCCCAGCCAGGGCAGAGAGGTGGTCAGCACCTTGACTGGGTGACAAGAGTCAGGGGAGAGGGTCGTTCAGCAGAACCCCACAGAGATTTTACATAGATTTCATCTTCCCCCTTCTCTTCTCCCTCCCTGAGGGTTCTCCAGATTTGGAATGGCCCGCTCCCTGTCACCAGCCCCGGGGCTCCTTGTTCAGTGTCTGAGCCCCCAGCCCACACCCTGTCCCTGGCACTGTCCCTGGGGAGGGAGGTGCTGCAAGAGGGCGCTCCCCACTGCTCAGGTGGATGCCTCTTCTCTTCTAGGTTACGGTGTGGACCCTAAGTGCATGGACAGGGTGAGTTGGTTTCTCCAGGACCTGGTGGCATCAGGCCCTCAGTAACTGCTTCCCACCCACGAGAAGGGCCTGGGTGGACACAGTCCCCAATTTGTCCTATACTGTTGTCCCTGGCTCTCTCAAGTGGCCTGAGGGCTCTGGGCTGACAGTAGGAGAGCAACTGGCCTGTTGAGAGTAGCTCTAAGGCTGGTTGGCAGTGCTAGCCCTGTCCCTCTTACTGCTTGTGAGACACCCTCACCCCATAACCCTGGATGCACCCTGGGGCATGGGGGGTGTCAGGCAAGGGTGCTGAACCCCCCTTAGCACAGCACTAGGGTCCTGGTGCCACCAGCAGAACCATGGATGTGTTGAGTCTGTGCCTACCTCAGGGGGGACAAACGGGAGTAGGTGCGGAGGCAGAACCTACCGTGTTCCCCCAGATGCTGCAGGGATCTGTGGGTATGGACTCTTGAATCAGCTCCTTGCCTTCCCAAGGTCTTTTTCTGCTGCTCATGTCCCCCAAGAGGTCCTGGGGCTCTGGACAATGCCCATAACAACATGCTGATCAACAGAGATTTGCTGTCCATTCTGGTGGCCAAGAAGGACCTAGAAGACCAGGAGCAGGGCAAGCTGACAGGTGTCATGGTACAGTCTCTGGTGGAAGCAAAGCATTTACTGGTGAGTGTGTGGTGAGCTTTCTTCTTGCCCAGGACTGAAGTAGAAACAGGGAAAGACCAATGTTGGTCAGGTCTCCTGTCTCATGATGAAGTGGTGATAGAGGGATATCAGGGTCCTGAAGGGGAAATGAACCTGCTACCCTGATATGGTAGACTGTCAGCTCTATGCAATATTGTGCTGTTTATTATCTATCCAGTTCTCACTGTTTCCTCAGTCTAGAACAAGGAGGCACAGAGTGGGCTCTCCCATATTTGTTGAATGATTGAATGAGGGCTGCATAATCTTCCACTGCATAGTTGTAATATAATATAGTAAGCCATTCCTCGTAATAATAGGAATATCAAATTTGTTACAAAATAATTATTACACTGAACATAAATGAAAATAAGTCTTAGTCCTGATAGCTGAGCATATTTGTATAGTGGCTTCTTAGAAGAAGTAGAATTTTGGGGTCAACTTGTAGAAGTGCTTTCCTACTGTCTACACATACATGCACATCCAGTTTGGGTTCATATCTGTTCATCAGTTTTGACATTGAATAGTCAACCTGTGCAAATATTTCTCATTCTTCATAAGGTTGGAAAGTCATTCCCCACAACATAAGATGAAATTCTTTAATTTCTTAGAGTTTTTAAATTTAATGATGATTGTTAGCATTTAACAATTTTATCTAACTGGGATTTATTTTGTGATATGATATGATGTGAGGAGCTCCCTGAATTCTGAGTCACTGTCTCCTTCCTATAACCCTATTTAGCAACTGCTTCTCCCACTTCCCTCTGTTTTTGGCCTCTCCTTTATCACATGTGAAATATTTACATGGACAATGATCTCTTTCCATCTAGAGTGTTCTTTTTGGGGTTTTTTCCTGCATTGACAGTTGACCCGTGAACAAAGCTGGGGATAGGGACACAGACCCTCCAAAATCCACATGTCTGTGGCTCTGCATCCTCAGGTTCAACCGTGTATCATATAGTACTGTAGTGCATATATAGTGAAAAAAAATCCACATGTAAATGGACTTGTGCAGTTCAAACCCTTGTTGTTCAGGGGTCAACTATATACTGCATTCTTTTTAAAGAGAAAGTATAAAAGGAAGCAAACAAACAAAAAAGACAAATAATCCCCCCATCCTGATTAATCACTTTTCACATTTTTTCACAGTAGTTAATACATATCCACAGTGAGAAAATTTAAACAGTAAAGAAAGTTTCTCAGTGAGTCATGAAAGCCTCATCCTATAATCTTTCTCCAGCCACTTAGTTCTTTTTATTTCAGGTAACTATGAGGTATAATTTTCTCTGAATCTTTGCTGAAATCGTTATGCATGTCATCTATATATTATACAAACAAAACTGTTTAATATGTTTTAATATCTGAGAGAGCAATACCTCTTACTTTTTCAAAATTTATTGTTTACCCAGATAAAATTTAGAATTTTTTTTTTTTTGCGGTACATGGGCCTCTCACTGTTGTGGCCTCTCCCGTTGCGGAGCACAGGCTCTGGACGCGCAGGCTCAACAGCCATTGCTCACGGGCCCAGCTGCTCTGCGGCATGTGGGATCTTCCCGGACTGGGGCATGAACCCTTGTCTCCTGCATCGGCAGGCGGACTCTCAACCACTGTGCCACCAGGGAAGCCCTAGAATTATTTTATAAGATAACCTCCACACCTAAAAAAATTATTGAAATATTTTGTATTACCTTAAACTCATAAATTAATCTAGGAAGAATTAAGATCTTGTTAATATTCAATATTGCTCTTATCAAAGAAGATAACATTGAGAGATTAAACATAATGGTGGAGTAGAAAGACACTGAGCTCACCTCCTCTCACAGGCACACCAAAATTATAACTATTTACAGAGGAACTATTGGTGAGAAATACCAGAATCTACCAGAAAATATCTTCTAGAACTAATGATATAAAGAAGGAAGCACAAGATGGCTGAGACATAGTACAGTAAAAACCCATATTGCCGGGTGATCAACCCACATTTGGGAGGCTAATTACATTTGCAGAGGTTCTGCCCAAGGAGCAAGGAATCTGAGCCCAACATCAGGCTCCCCAGCCCAGGAGTTCTGCACCAGGAAGACAAGCCCCTAGAACATTTGGCTTTAAGGCCAGTGGGGCTTACTTTCAGAAGACCCAGAGGGCTGTGGGATATAGAAACTGCATCTTAAAGGGTGCACATAAAATCTCACAACCACTGGGACCCAGGGAAGAGCAGAAATTTGAAAGAAGTCTGGGTCAGACCTACCTGCTGATTTTGGAGAGTCCCGGGGAGGCAAGAGGCAACTGGATCTCATCCTAGGGATGCTGACACTGCTGGTAGTAATTTGGGGGAGTTCATTCTACCACATGGACTCTGGTGCTGGCAAGCACCATTTTGGAATTCTCCCTCTAGCTTATTAGCCTTGGGATCCAGCCCTACCCCTACCCACCAGCCTATAGGCACCAGCACTTGCATGCCTCAGGCCAAGCACCTAGGCAAGCAGGGACACAGCCCCACCCACCAGCAGGCAGCCTGACTTAAGACCACCTGAGCCGACAGTTGCCCCTGGACATCCTTGTCCACCAGTGGGCCCGGGACCCAGCCCTGCACACCAGTGTGCAGGCACTAGTCCCAGGAAATCATAGGGCCCTGCAGCCAGAGACCCAGCTCTACCCACCAGTGGGCAGACACCAGCCCCAGGATCTACTGGGCAGCAGCCCCAGGAACACTGCAGCCCCTCAGCTGCCTTGTCAGGACCCAGCCAATACATCAGCAGGCTGGCATCAGCTCTGGGACCCCACTGGGCTCCAGCCATGCACAACAGCAGGCCAACTATAGGCCAAGGGGACACCTTGAGCCCCTCAGCCAGTGGCCCCAGGATCCAATCCCACCCACTAGTGGGCTGACACCAGCTTCGGGACACCCATAGCTCTGCATCCAGAGATCTCAGGATCTGGTTCTGCATACCGGTGACTGGCACTAGCCCTGATAACCCCTGAGGGGGATCACATCAACATACATTGTAATTAAAACAGCAAAAATTAAAGATAAAGAGAGAATATTAAAACCACAAGGAAAGACAACAAGAAACATACAAGGGAACTCCCATAAGGCCATGAGCTGACTTTTTAGCAGAAATTGCAGGCCAGAGGGAGTGGCACAATATATTCAAACTGTTGAAAGGGGAAAACCTACAACCAAGTATACTCTAACTGGCAAGTCTCCCATTCACATTTTTTTTTTTTTTTTTTTCT
>NW_006788413.1:0-536 GCF_000442215.2 Lipotes vexillifer | reverse complement strand
TCTTTTCGATGACCTGCAGGGTGGCAGCCATGCAGCTTCTTCGATTCAGAATTATATCAATATCATAGCCCACCAAGTCTTCAGGAAGGAGAGGGGAGGGAATCAGATGGCTGAGTGGGGTGTGCGGCCAGCACCAGCCCCTCCCCACGTTACCATCCCTAAGCCTCCCTCCAGGAAGACCCCTCTGCCCTCGCACGCCCTAGAATACTGCTGTCAGCCGTACCTGGGTCAACGTAGAGCCTCTGCAGGTCAAGAGCTAGCTTGGAGACATCAAATCGTTTGATCAAGGTCAGCTGCAGAGTGAGATGGAGAGAGCCGCTCTGAGGCTGTGGTGGTGGCAGGGAAATCGGGGGCGAGGGGGACGGGGGTCTGGAGGAAGGAGAGGTGGGTCTGAGCGTTGGCACACAACATGCCTTGCATCTGCATTACCTTTAGCTGCTCCATTTCTTCTGGCTTCAACTTATACCGCACAGAGTAGGGAACAGCGGAGGGGCTGACAAAGACAGGTATCTACAGCAAGAAGAGGTGGGGTAAGC
>NW_006788412.1:0-725 GCF_000442215.2 Lipotes vexillifer | reverse complement strand
ACTGTCAGTTGATTCTTTCAGCTGGGCTGTTGATCCAAGCGCCTACAAATGGCCTCTTCATGTTGTCTGCGCTTCCTCACAAAATGGCAGCCTCTCTTAGATTCTTACAACGTGGCTCAGTGCTCCAAATATGAGCGTTTCAGCATGTAACACGGAAGCTGTATCATTTTTTATGACCTAGCCTTGCATGACATGCAGTGTCATTTTGATCACATTCCATTGGTTACACGTAAGTCATAAGCCCACTCAGATTCCCACTCAGATTCTCAGCCCACTCAGGGGGTACATACCTTACCTCCCGATGAGAGGAGTGTCAAGGTCACGTTGTAGAGGAGCATGTGGCAGAGCAGATATTGTTGGGGCCGCAGTTGGAAAATATAATCTCCCACACAGGGTTCATTATTAAAAACGGAACGTGTGAAGTCACTGAATTCAAGGTAGAGTATAGACGTCACCAGACTTCGTGGAGAAACAAAGTAAGGAGGCGGAAACTGCAGAATGTTTACATCCTCACACTCACAAGTGCAAAAGGATCCATGAAAACAGTGGGAGTTTAATCAACTCAGGCTAAAGTTTCAATAAAGGCTTCACTGCATGCTACACCCCAGCTGACCTTGCTAACGGTTCTCTTATGGCAATTCATACATCATTTCACAAACTTCTAGTGAGTGCCTACTACAATGTGCCAGGGACTATTCCAGGCTCTTGGTACAGATCAGTAAATT
>NW_006788411.1:259864-266003 GCF_000442215.2 Lipotes vexillifer | reverse complement strand
GAGTGTTCTGCCTATGTTTTCCTCTAAGAGTTTGATAGTTTCTGGCCTTATATTTAGGTCTTTGATCCATTTTAGAGCTTATTTTTGTGTATGGTGTTAGGGAGTGATCTAATCTCATACTTTTACATGTAGCTGTCCAGTTTTCCCAGCACCACTTATTGAAGAGGCTGTCCTTTCTCCACTGTACATTCCTGCCTCCTTTATCAAAGATAAGGTGACCCTATGTGTGTGGGTTTATCTCTGGGCTTTTTATCCCGTTCCACTGATCTATCTTTCTGTTTTTGTGCCAGTACCATACTGTCTTGATTACTGTAGCTTTGTAGTATAGTATGAAGTCAGGGAGCCTGATTTCTCCAGCCCTGTTTTTCATTCTCAAGATTGCTTTTGCTATTCGGGGTCTTTTGTGTTTCCATACAAATTGTGAAATTTTTTGTTCTAGTTCTGTGAAAAATGCCAGTGGTAGTTCGTTTTTCGTTCTCAAGATTGCTTTGGCTATTCGGGGTCTTTTGTGTTTCCGTACAAATTGTGAAATTTTTTGTTCTAGTTCTGTGAAAAATGCCAGTGGTACTTTGATAGGGATTACATTGAATCTATAGATTGCTTTTGGTAGTAGAGTCATTTTCACAATGTTGATTTTTCTAATCCAAGAACATGGTATATCTCTCCATCTATTTGTATCATCTTTGATTTCTTTCATCTCCATCTATTTGTATCATCTTTGATTTCTTTCATCAGTGTCTTATAATTTTCTGCATACAGGTCCTTTGTCCCCCTAGGTAGGTTTATTCCTAGATATTTTATTCTTTTTGTTGCAATGGTAAATGAGAGTGTTCTCTTGATTTCACTTTCAGATTTTTCATCATTAGTGTATAGGAATGCCAGAGATTTCTGTGCATTAATTTTGTATGCTGCTACTTTACCAAATTCATTGATTAGCTCTAGTCGTTTTCTGGTAGCATCTTGAGGATTCTCTATGTATAGTAGTGTCATGTCATCTGCAAACAGTGACAGCTTTGCTGCTTTTCTGATTTGGATTCCTTTTATTTCCTTTTCTTCTCTGATTGCTGTGGCTAAAACTTCCAAGATTATGTTGAATAAGAGTGGTGAGAGTGGGCAACCTTGTCTTATTCCTGATCTTAGTGAAATGCTTTCAGTTTTTCACCATTGAGGATGATGTTGGCTGTGGGTTTGTCATATGTGGCCTTTATTACGTTGAGGGAAGTTCCCTCTATGCCTGCTTTCTGCAGGGTGTTTATGATAAATGGGTGTTGAATTTTGTTGAAAGCTTTCTCTGCATCTAGTGAGATGATCATATGGTTTTTCTCCTCCAGTGTGTTACTGTGGTGTATCACGTTGATTGATTTGTGTATATTGAAGAATCCTTGCATTCCTGGAATAAACCCCACTTGATCATGATGTATGATCCGTTTAATGTGCTGTTGGATTCTGTTTGCTAGTATTTTGTTGAGGATTTTTGCATCTATGTTCATCAGTGATATTGGCCTGTAGTTTTCTTTCTTTGTGACATCCTTGTCTGGTTTTGGTATCAAGGTGATGGTGGCCTCGTAGAATGAGTTTGGGAGTGTTCCTCCCTCTGCTATATTTTGGAAGAGTTTGAGAAGGATAGGTGTTAGCTCTTCTCTAAATGTTTGATAGAATTCGCCTGTGAAGCCATCTGGTCCTTAGCTTTTGTTTGTTAGAAGATTTTTAATCTCAGTTTCAATTTCAGTGCTTGTGATTGGTCTGTTCATAATTTTCTATTTCTTCCTGATTCATTCGTGGCAGGTTGTGCATTTCTATGAATTTGTCCATTTCTTCCAGGTTGTCCATTTTATTGGCATAGAGTTGCTTGTAGTAATCTCTCATGATCTTTTTTATTTCTGCAGTGTCAGTTGTTACTTCTCCTTTTTCATTTCTAATTCTATTGATTTGAGTCTTCTCTCTTTTTTTCTTGATGAGTCTGGCTAATGGTTTATCAATTTTGTTTATCTTCTCAAAGAACCAGCTTTTAGTTTTATTGATCTTTGCTATCATTTCCTTCATTTCTTTTTCATTTATTTCTGATCTGATTTTTATGATTTCTTTCCTTCTGCTAACTTTGGGGTTTTTTTGTTCTTCTTTCTCTAATTGCTTTAGGTGCAAGGATAGATTGTTTATTCAAGATGTTTCCTGTTTCTTAAGGTAGGATTGTATTGCTCTGAACTTCCCTCTTAGAACTGCTTTTGCTGCATCCCATAGGTTTTGGGTCGTCGTGTCTCCATTGTCATTTGTTTCTAGGTGTTTTTTATTTCCTCTTTGATTTCAGTGATCACTTTGTTATAAAGTAGGGTATTGTTTAGCCTCCATGTGTTTGTATTTTTTACAGATCTTTTCCTGTAATTGAATCTAGTCTCATAGCGTTGTGGTCAGAAAAGATACTTGATACAATTTCAGTTTTCTTAAGTTTACCAAGGCTTGATTTGTGACCCAAGATATGATCTATCCTGGAGAATGTTCCATGAGCACTTGAGAAAAATGTGTATTCTCTTGTTTTCGGTTGGAATGTCCTATAAATGTCAATTAAGTCCATCTTGTTTAATATATCATTTAAAACTCCTGTTTCCTTATTATTTTCATTTTGGATGATCTGTCCATTGGTGAAAGTGGGGTGTTAAAGTCCCCTACTGTGAATGTGTTACTGTTGATTTCCCCTTTTATCGCTATTAGTATTTGCCTTATGTATTGAGGTGCTCCTATGTTGGGTGCATAAATATTTACAATTGTTATATCTTCTTGGATCGATCCCTTGATCATTATGTAGTGTCCTTCTTTGTCTCTTCTAACAGTCTTGATTTTAAAGTCTATTTTGTCTGATATGAGAATTGCTACTCCAGCTTTCTTTTGGTTTCCAGTTGCATGAAATATCTTTTTCCATTCCCTTACTTTCAGTCTGTATGTGTTTCTAGGTCTGAAGTGGGTCTCTTATAGACAGCAAATATATGGGTCTTGTTTTTGTATCCATTCAGCCAATCTGTATCTTTTGGTGGGAGCATTTAGTCCATTTACATTTAAGGTAGTTATTGATATGTATGTTCCTATTCCCATTTTCTAAATTGTTTTGGGTTCATTATTGTAGGTCTTTTCCTTCTCTTGTGTTTCCTGCCTAGAGAAGTTCCTTTAGCAGTTGTTGTAGAGCTGGTTTGGTGGTGCTGAACTCTCAGCTTTTGCTTGTCTGTAAAGGTTTTAATTTCTCCATCAAATCTGAATGAGGTCCTTGCTGGGTAGAGTAATCTTGGTTGCAGGTTTTTCTCCTTCATCACTTTAAATATGTCCTCCCAGTCTCTTCCGGCTTGCAGAGTTTCTGCTGAAAGATAAGCAGTTAACCTTTTGGGGATTCCCTTGTGTGTTATTCTTTCTTTGCTGCTTTTAATATGTTTTCTTTGTATTTAATTTTTGACAGTTTGATTAATATGTGTCTTGGCGTATTTCTCCTTGGATTTATCCTGTATGGGACTCTGTGCTTCCTGGACTTGATTACCTATTTCCTTTCCCATATTAGGCAAGTTTTCAACTCTAATCTCTTCAAATATTTTCTCAGTCCCTTTCTTTTTCTCTTCTTCTTCTGGAACCCCTATTATTCAAATGTTGGTGCGTTTAATGTTGTCCCAGAGGTCTCTGAGACTGTCCTCGGTTCTTTTCATTCTTTTTTCTTTATTCTGCTCTGCAGTAGTTATTTCCACTAGTTTATCTTCCAGGTCACTTATCCGTTTTTCTGCCTCAGTTATTCTGCTATTGATCCTACCTAGAGTCTTTTTCATTTCATTTATTGTGGTGTTCATCATTGTTTCATCTTTAGTTCTTCTAGGTCCTTGTTAACTGTTTCTTGCATTTTGTCCATTCTATCCAAGATTCTGGATCATCTTTACTATCATTATTTTGAATTCTTTTTCAGGTAGACTGCCTAATTTCCTCTTCATTTGTTAGGTCTGGTGGGTTTTTATCTTGCTCCTTCATCTGCTGTGTGTTTTTCTGTCTTCTCATTTTGCTTATCTTACTGTGTTTGGGGTCTCCTTTTTGCAGGCTGCAGGTTCGTAGTTCCCGTTGTTTTTGGTGTCTGTCCCCGGTGGCTAAGGTTGGTTCAGTGGGTTGTGTAGGCTTCCTGGTGGAGGGGACTAGTGCCTGTGTTCTGGTGGATGAGGCTGGATCTTGTCTTTCTGGTGGGCAGGTCCAAGTCTGGTGGTGTGTTTTGGGGTGTCTGTGGACTTATTGTGATTTTAGGCAGCCTCTCTGCTAATGGGTGGGGTTGTGTTCCTCTTTTGCTAGTTGTTTGGCATAGGATGTCCAGCACTGTAGCTTGCTGGTCATTGAGTGAAGCTGGATGCTGGTGTTGAGATGGAGATCTCTGGGAGATTTTCGCCATTTGATATTATGTGGAGCTGGGAGGTCTCTTGTTGACCAGTGTCCTGAAGTTGGCTCTCCCACCTCAGAGGCACAAGCACTGACTCCTGGCAGCAGCACCAAGAGCCTTTCATCCACACGGCAAGAACCTTTAGAAGGTATTCGGGAGGAGGAATCAGAGGAAGAGTGTGGAAGCCGAAGTTTGTGAGGTTCCAGAGCACAGATAGGTACACACCTCCCGTCTCCTTCACCAGCATTTGCACCTCTGCCTCTTGCTGCCCTCAGAGGTTGCGACTCTGCAGAGCACGCCCAGTTCCTTACTCAGGCCTCTGCCCCACTGTGGGCGGAGGTCGCGGGAAGGATGCGACTGCCGGCTGACCAGGAGCTGTACCTCTTTCCTTCCCTTCTATCTAAACACTTTATTAGTTACAGAGAAGTCATACTTGGATGTTTTCATAATTTACCAATAATTATATTTTAAATATAACATATTTTACTACATGTATTGTTAGCATATTTTACCATATCATTACCATAATTTAATCAGTCCATTATTAAACACTTAGCTGTTTAAATTTTGACTGTTATAAAAAACATTGCAGTGAGCATTTTTGTCTGCAACATTTTTTAAAATGCACTGTATCCACTAGGTTCCTTTTCAGTAGCCACATGAGTAACTACTAGCATTTGCTCCTTTTCCCTTTGCTAGAATTGAAGGGGGCATAAATGTTTTGTTTGTTATTGTTTTCTCGTGTTTTGACTAGGTTTTGCAGCAACCCTGGATGATGACAAACCTTGGTACTCCATTTTTCCCATTGACAATGAGGAGCTAGTATATGGACGCTGGGAGGACAATATCATTTGGGATGCTCAGGCCATGCCCCGGCTCTTGGAGCCTCCTGTTTTGACACTTGATCCCAATGATGAGAACCTCATTTTGGGTATGGTACTGGCTGGGTCAGTGTTTCTCCTCCATAATTGACAGCTTGCTCTGCTAATGTTGGGGGCAGGAGCAAATCAGAAGGGTTGGGAAGGTCAAGACTAGAAGCTTCTTCATAGCAGTTTGAGAGAGCAAAGTTGTGGCTGTCAGTTTCTAGTATTTGTGTATTGTTTAGGGAAAACTCATAAGATAGGAATGTTGGAAAGTATTACCTTGGAGATGTCAGGAGTGTAGTTTGGTTGGAGTTGATTATGGACTGGAAGTGGTCTGGAGAAGGATGAGAAATCTGCTTAGGAATTGCAAAGGTGTCATTAGGAAAGGTGAATCTTAAGGGATAACAACTGCAGGGTGACTTTTGTTTCCTCAGAAATTCCAGATGAAAAGGAAGAGGCTACTTCTAACTCCCCCTCCAAGGAGAGTAAGAAGGAGTCATCTCTGAAGAAGAGTCGAATTCTGTTAGGGAAAACAGGAGTCATCAAGGAGGAGCCACAGCAGGTCTGTGAAGGGAAAAGGGGTTTGGTGTTAGAAGAACAAAGGTAATGGAGAAGGGTAGTCTCACTAAGGTTTGATGATCTATCATTAGAACATGTCTCAGCCAGAAGTGAAAGATCCATGGAATCTCTCCAATGATGAATATTACTACCCTAAGCAACAGGGTCTTCGAGGCACCTTTGGAGGAAATATTATCCAGGTAAAAGTAGCATTTTTTCTGTGGTGAATGGGAACCACTGCTTTCTTCTGATGGAGGATATGGGTAAATCTTGCCTAGGCTGGAGTTTAATTTGAACCCTTATATTTCTGTCTTAGCACTCAATTCCTGCT
>NW_006788411.1:208166-259819 GCF_000442215.2 Lipotes vexillifer | reverse complement strand
TTCCTGCTGTGGAATTGCGGCAGCCCTTCTTTCCCACCCACATGGGGCCCATTAAGCTACGGCAGTTCCATCGCCCACCTCTAAAGAAGTACTCTTTTGGGGCACTATCTCAGCCAGGTCCCCACTCAGTCCAGCCCTTGCTAAAGCACATCAAAAAGAAGGCTAAGGTATGATTGAATCTTGGTTAGAAAAAAACCGCTATAAAAGACATTGGAGTACAAATGGGGGAGATGGACTGGATATTAGATGATACTAGGAAATTATTTATTTTCTTAGATGTGATAGAATGTTACTGTGGTTATTTAGGAGAATGTCCTTATTCTTGGGAGATGTATGTGAAAATGCGGTGAAGTGCCATGATAACTGCAACTTTGAAAATCGGTTAAGCAAAATCTATTGAGAGATAGTTACAGGTAAAACAAATGTGGCAAAATATAAAGTTACATCTAAGTGGTGGGATAATAGGTGTTCATAGTTTTGACTTTATGTTTGAAAATTTTTGCAATGAAATTGGAAAAAAAAAAGGGCAAGTAAAAGTTTTTGATGTCTCAATGAACAACATCACTCTGTAGTTATTGTCCTGTCAGTAGCTGTACTGTATTGTCTTTGTCCTCGGCAGATGAGAGAACAAGAGAGGCAAGCTTCAGGTGGTGGAGAGATGTTTTTCATGCGTACACCTCAGGACCTCACAGGCAAAGATGGAGATCTTATTCTTGCAGAATATAGTGAGGAAAATGGACCATTAATGATGCAGGTTGGCATGGCAACCAAGATTAAAAACTACTATAAGCGGGTGAGTCTGCTCAGAAAATTTTTGTTGTAGTTAAATATCAAGTGTAGTTAAGCTGTAGTTAAATATCAAGTGATCATATGTGAACATGTATTTTGTTATTTTATACTAGAAATTTATTGGGAGAAAGGAATGATATCCATTTTGCAGGTAGTACTATTAGTAGAATGCTGTGCTCATGGAATATTTTGTGTAGGCTTATTGATTATATTCTGGGATAGTAATTGGGTCTGCTGCGTTCTTTATAGAAACCCGGAAAAGATCCCGGAGCCCCAGATTGTAAATATGGAGAAACTGTTTACTGCCATACATCTCCTTTTCTGGGCTCACTCCATCCTGGACAATTACTGCAGGTGAGGAATTATTTCCTGTTGTAACTCTTTCCTAAGGAAATTGACAGATGAGGAGCTAGTCAGCCCAGAAAGGACCAATTCTAGTTGATTGAGATACTATTTATACATCAAGTATGGGAAAGAGCAATATAAACTAAAAATGATAATAATACAAAAATTTTTTGCATCTTTTTATTGAAACTGGCTCCTTATTATGTTATTCAGTAAGTTAAATTTGAAATAGTTTTTTGAAAATACATAGTGGTAAGAAGTTCAGAAACATCTGGGTGGCATAGGGAAGTCAACCTGGGATTAATAATTTACTATAGGGACTTCCCTGGTGGTCCAGTGGTTAAGACTTTACCTTCCAATGCAGGGGGTGCAGGTTTGATCCCTGGTTGGGGAGCTAAGATCCCACATGCCTCGGGGCCAAAAAACCAAAACATAAAACAGAAGCAGTATTGTAACAAATTCAATAAAGGCTTTAAAAATGGTCCACATTAAAAAAAAAATCTTAAAAAAAATTTACTATGGTTAATTTATGAATGTTTAATTTGTATGTGTAAGATGGGTATGTTTTGATTATATTAGTCATGGTCACTTTGAATATTGAACCACCCTGAACTGTGCTACTTACAGTCCCCAGCTGTAGTGAAATGGTGTTTTCGCCTCTTTGTTCTGATGGCTTTGGTAACCTAGCTTTTACATATTTTGTTAAGGGAATGTACAGAGGTCCACAAATGATGTGAGGAAATCTTTAGCACTCTTCTACCTTGTTTCCCCCCCACTCTCACCCCACTTCATTTCTCTTGGCAATCTTAACCATTTTACCTGCTCTTGTACCTACTTTATTCCATTGTTTCTATTGCTTATTCTCTTAAAGCATCTACAAAGCACGTTGTTTTTTTTATCCTTTACATCTGTAATCCGTTTCCCACCATATTTTGAGTATCACCTTCATACTGTTCCTGGAGTTCCTATCCCTGTAACTTGCTATTGAGATTATCTACCAGTCCATCCCCTTCTTTTGTGGCTACTTTTGTAGTCTCTCAGAGAGATCCTTTTTTACCTTCCCCTGTAACTCTTCTTCACATTTAGAATTTTCTTTCCACACCTATCTATTGAAGATCCTCCCTCTTTCTACTTTTCTGATTTTTTTGAGAAGTCTTTCCTGAGAATCACAGTTTCTTGTGATAGTTGATCCTCATCTGGCTGCTACTTAAACAAGCTCAAATGTTTCTGTCCTGCATGTTTAGTCTGTCTTTTCTAGCACACTTTCTAATTCATTAGTTGTTTTTGTTGTTTCATTTTTTATTAATTTACTTAATAAATGTTTTGATCTCACATATTATGTCAAGGCCTATGCTAGGTCTAGGGTAATAGTATGGTATTTGTTAGTTTATAAAGTGATTTTCATATGTAATCTTTATAGCAATCGTGTGAGGTATAGGCGTTTTAAATATCTCCATTTTGGAGATGAGGAAAATTAAGCTCATAGATATTAAGTAATTTATCTGACATCATACAGTGAGTAGCAGAGCCAGTGTCATCTGAATCCAAATCCTGTAGTTTCCCTACTACTGATTCTTAAAGGTAGCCAGTGGGTAAAAAATTATCTGTCTAATCCCATTTGATACTCCATGTTATAATTCGTTTACATTATTCGATAGACCTTAGATGGCATAATGGGGAAAGAGAGCAAACAAGCTTGATTTTCCTTTCTCATTAGTTTACTAAGTTTCCAGGGTTTCTCTGTATATAATTTTTGTGTTTTTATTTTTGTTAGGCATTTGAGAACAATCTTTTTCGTGCTCCGATTTATCTTCATAAGATGCCAGAAAGTGACTTCCTTATCATTCGCACAAGACAAGGTTACTATATTCGGGAATTAGTGGATATTTTTGTGGTTGGACAGCAGTGCCCCTTGTTTGAAGTTCCTGGGCCCAACTCCAAAAGGGCCAATACACATATTCGAGACTTTCTCCAGGTAAGAATGAGAGGATAGGGAGGGGGTCTGGGTGTAAGTAAAAGGATATGTGGACTTGGGGGCACACCAGGAAAGATCAAAACACATAGGGCATTAGCAGGGGAAGGGGCCCTGGGAAGGACTTTTATCCTTACTTTGCCAAATAAAAAAAATTCGGTTTGTTGGGCAGGTTTTTATTTACCGCCTGTTTTGGAAGAGTAAAGATCGGCCACGGCGGATCCGAATGGAAGATATAAAAAAAGCCTTTCCTTCCCATTCAGAGAGCAGCATCCGGAAGAGGCTAAAGCTCTGCGCTGACTTCAAACGCACAGGTCATCAGTTGTGACTGATTATATGTCCTCTCTGCCTCTCTCCAAGAAAGGAATTACGGCTTCCAGTTAAAAGGATAAACATACAGTTTAATAAAATAGAAAAAAAATAAAGTCATCAAAAGGAGGTAGCAAATCTTCTATTTATGGAGGCTCTGACTACTACTTAATTTTTTTTTTTTTTTTTTTTGCTATTTAATCTTGCCTGTCAGGAAATTCAGTGTGATTGTTGGATGTCTTACATGAGATGTAGGAAATCTAGCAGCAGGGCTTTTTGCCGGACAGTCAGGCTAACTGTGGCTAGGCCTGATACCTTCTAGGACATTGCCTAGTTCAGTCTCGTTTTGCTATCCCTGTTGCTGTCAATGAAAGGGCCTTTGGAATTCAGAATGGTCTCATTTTCTCTATCTTTTCTAGGCATGGACTCAAACTGGTGGGTGCTGAAGTCTGATTTTCGTTTACCAACTGAGGAGGAGATCAGGGCTATGGTGTCTCCAGAGCAGTGCTGTGCTTATTATAGCATGATAGCGGCAGAGCAGCGGCTGAAGGTGAACACCTTCCTCTTAGGCACTACTTATGGCTATGGGTTTTTTCAGAGAGATGAGGGTGAAGACTTTTCTCACTGGCTTACGAATGATGGTTACTAGATTATTACCAACTATTTATAAAGTCAAACTGTATGATGTACTCTGTGTACATCAGTTCTGGGGTAAACTGCATTGTAGCTAAATACCAGTGGGAAGGCTTAGTGAGGGACTTGGCGCATATTGTTTTGCTTTGAAAATGGTTGCTCATTCATTTGGGTGGTGGTTTTAATCTCTGTTCTTTGTAAGACAGGTGTGTTAGCAGGAAAAGTACTTCTTAATTGTTTTCCATAGCCTTCCAGGTGGGCAGAGATGATGATGGTGCTGGGCATGTGGTTTAGAGAAGCATAATGTCCTTATCAGGCCAAAACAGGAAAGGTCTCGCTGGGGTGAGATAGCACAACTCTGTCCCACTGAGTTAATAAGCATCTCTATTCCGCTTCCTAATGGGCCTTAACTATCCACATGTATTAGCCTAAGGATGTAGAATGGTGATAGGTACGCCTAAGACTTTACAGAAGCCATTCTCTATGCAAAATGGGCCTTGGTGTTCTGTACTTGGTATTCAGTGAAACTTGTGCTTTGTTTTATGCATGGATTTGTCCTCTTCCAGGATGCTGGCTATGGTGAAAAGTCCTTTTTTGCTCCGGAAGAGGAAAATGAGGAAGATTTCCAGATGAAGATTGATGATGAGGTACGGCTTTAATCTTTATTGGTAAATCCCATTTATCCTTTTTTTAAAAAAACAGCTTTATTGAGATGATTGACATACAATAAACGGCACATATTTAAAGTGTACTATTTGGTACGTTTTGTTGTATGTTTATACCTGTGAAATTATGACAAGATAATGAGTGTATCTGTCATCCCCACAAGTTTCTTCATGCCTCTTTGAAATCCCTTTCTCCATTCACCTCCCTTCTCTCTACCCTCCCTGTCCCTTGACAACCACGGATGTGCTTCCTGTCACTATAGATGAGTTTGCACTTTTTAGAATTTTAGATAAATGGAATCATACACTTACATGTACTCTTTTTTTTAAAATTGTGATAAAATACATGTAACACAAAATTTACCATCTTAACCTTTAAGTGTGTATTCAGTAGTGTTAAGTACATTCACATTGTTATACAACCAATCTCCAGAACTCTTTTCATCTTGTAAAACTGAAACTCTCTTACCCGCTAAACAGTAATTCACAATTTCTCCCTCCCTCAGCCCCTGGCAACCACCATTTTACTTTCTGTCCCTATGAATTGGCTATGAATTCCCTATGAATTTTACTACTTTAGGTATTTCACCTAAGTGGAATCATACAGTATTTTTTTTTTTTTAACATCTTTATTGGGGTATAATTGCTTTACAATGGTGTGCTAGTTTCCGCTTTATAACAAAGTGAATCAGCTATACACAAACATATGTTCCTGTATCTCCTCCCTGTTATGTCTCCCTCCCTGGCACCCTCCCTATCCCACCCCTCCAGGTGGTCACAAAGCACGGAGCCGATATCCCTGTGCCATGCGGCTGCTTCCCACCAGCTATCTACCTTATGTTTTTTAGTGTACATATGTCCATGCCTCCCTCTCGCCCTGTCACAGCTCACCCTTCCCCCTCCCCATATCCTCAAGTCCGTTCTCCAGTAGGTCTGTGTCTTTATTCCTGTCTTACCCCTAGGTTCTTAGTGAGTTTTTTTCCTTCAATTCCATATATATGTGTTAGCATACGGTATTTGTCTTTCTCTTTCTGACTTACTTCACTCTGTATTACAGACTCTAGGTCCATCCACCTCATGACAAATAGCTTAATTTCGTTTCTTTTTATGCCTCAGTAATATTCCATTGTATATATGTGCCACATCTTCTTTATCCATTCATCTGATCATAGGCACTTAGGCTGTTTCCATCTCCGGGCTATTGTAAATAGAGCTGCAGTGAACATTTTGGTACATGACTCTTTTTGAATTTTGGTATTCTCAGGGTATATGCCCAGTAGTGGGATTGCTGGGTCCTATGGTAGTTTTATTTGTAGTTATTTAAGGAACCTCTATACTGTTCTCCACAGTGGCTGTACCAATTCACATTCCCACCAGCAGTGCAAGTGTTCCCTTTTGTCCACACCATCTCCAGCATTTATTGTTTCTAGATTTTTTGATGATGGCCATTCTGACTGGTGTGAGATGATATCTCATTGTAGTTTTGATTTGCATTTCTCTAATTAATGATGTTGAGCATTCTTTCATGTGTTTGTTGGCAGTCTGTGTATCTTCTTTGGAGAAATCTCTATTTAGGTCTTCTGCCCATTTTTGGATTGGGTTGTTTGTTTTTTTGTTACTAAGCTACATGAGCTGCTTATAATTTTGGAGATTAATCCTTTGTCAGTTGCTTCATTTGCAAACATTTTCTCCCATTCTGAGGGTTGTCTTTTGGTCTTGTTTATGGTTTCCTTTGCTGTGCAAAAGCTTTGAAGTTTCATTAGGTCCCATTTGTTTATTTTTGTTTTTATTTCCATTTCTCTAGGAGGTGGGTCAAAAAGGATCTTGCTGTGATTTATGTCATAGAGTGTTCTGCCTATGTTTTCCTCTAAGAGTTTGATAGTTTCTGGCCTTACATTTAGGTCTTTAATCCATTTTGAGCTTATTTTTGTGTATGGTGTTAGGGAGTGATCTAATCTCATACTTTTACATGTACCTGTCCAGTTTTCCCAGCACCACTTATTGAAGAGGCTGTCCTTTCTCCACTGTATATTCCTGCCACCTTTATCAAAGATAAGGTGACCATATGTGCATGGGTTTATCTCTGGGCTTTCTATCCTATTCCATTGATCTATCTTTCTGTTTTTGTGCCAGTACCATACTGTCTTGATTACTGTAGCTTTGTAGTATAGTCTGAAGTCAGGCAGCCTGATTCCTCCAGCTCCATTTTTTGTTCTCAAGATTGCTTTGGCTATTCGGGGTCTTTTGTGTTTCCATACAAATTGTGAAATTTTTTGTTCTAGTTCTGTGAAAAATGCCAGTGGTAGTTTGATAGGGATTGCATTGAATCTATAGATTGCTTTGGGAAGTAGAGTCATTTTCACAATGTTGATTCTTCCAATCCAAGAACATGGTATATCTCTCCATCTGTTTGTATCATCTTTAATTTCTTTCATCAGTGTCTTATAATTTTCTGCATACAGGTCTTTTGTCTCCTTAGGTAGGTTTATTCCTAGATATTTTATTCTTTTTGTTGCAATGGTAAATGGGAGTGTTTTCTTGATTTCACTTTCAGATTTTTCATCATTAGTATATAGGAATGCCAGAGATTTCTGTGCATTAATTTTGTATCCTGCTACTTTACCAAATTCATTGATTAGCTCTAGTAGTTTTCTGGTAGCATCTTTAGGATTCTCTATGTATAGTATCATGTCATCTGCAAACAGTGACAGCTTTACTTCTTCTTTTCCGATTTGGATTCCTTTTATTTCCTTTTCTTCTCTGATTGCTGTGGCTAAAACTTCCAAGACTATGTTGAATAAGAGTGGTGAGATTGGGCAACCTTGTCTTGTTCCTGATCTTAATGGAAATGCTTTCAGGTTTTCACCATTGAGGATGATGTTGGCTGTGGGCTTGTCATATGTGGCCTTTATTACGTAGAGGAAAGTTCCCTCTATGCCTACTTTCTGCAGGGCTTTTATCATAAATGGGTGTTGAATTTTGTCAAAAGCTTTCTCTGCGTCTTTTGAGATGATCATGTGGTTTTTCTCCTTCAGTTTGTTAATATGGTTTATCACATGGATAGATTTGCGTTTATTGAAGAATCCTTGCATTCTTGGAATAAACCCCACTTGGTCATGGTGTATGATCCCTTTAATGTACTGTTGGATTCTGTTTGCTAGTATTTTGTTGAGGATTTTTGCATTTATGTTCATCAGTGATATTGGCCTGTAGTTTTCTTTCTTTGTGACATCCTTGTCTGGTTTTGGTATCAAGGTGATGGTGGCCTCGTAGAAGGAATTTGGGAGTGTTCCTCCCTCTGCTATATTTTGGAAGAGTTTGCGAAGGATAGGTGTTAGCTCTTCTCTAAATGTTTGATAGGATTCGCCTGTGAAGCCATCTGGTCCTGGGCTTTTGTTTGTTGGAAGATTTTTAATCTCAGTTTCCATTTCATTGCTTGTGATTGGTCTGTTCATATTTTCTATTTCTTCCTGATTCAGCCTTGGCAGGGTGTGCCTTTCTAAGAATTTGTCCATTTCTTCCAGGTTGTCCATTTTATTGGCACAGAGGTGCTTGTAGTAATCTCTCATGATCTTTTTTATTTCTGCAGTGTCAGTTGTTACTTCTCCTTTTTCATTTCTAATTCTATTGATTTGAGTCTTCTCCCCTTTTTTCTTGATGAGGCTGGCTAATGGTTATCAATTTTGTTTATCTTCTCAAAGAACCAGCTTTTAGTTTTATTGATCTTTGCTATCATTTCCTTAATTCTTTTTCATTTATTTCTGATCTGACCTTTATGATTTATTTCCTTAAATAAAAATCTGGGGGTTTTTTGTTCTTCTTTCTCTAATTTCTTGAGTAGCAAGGTTAGGCTGTTTATTCGAGATGTTTCCCGCTTCTTAAGGTGGGCTTGTATTGCTATAAACTTCCCTCTTAGAACTGCTTTTGCTGCATCCCATAGGTTTTGGGTCGTTGTGTCTCCACTGTCATTTGCTTCTAGGTATTTTTTTATTTCCTCTTTGATTTCTTCAGTGAACACTTTGTTATTAAGTAGTGTATTGTTTAGCCTCCATGTGTTTGTATTTTTTTACACATTTTTTCTTGTAATTGATATCTAGTCTCATCGTGTTGTGGTTGGAAAAGATACTTGATACAATTTCAATTTTCTTAAATTTACCAAGGCTTGATTTGTGACCCTAGATATGATCTATCCTGGAGAATGTTCCATGAGCACTTGAGAAAAATGTGTATTCTGTTGTTTTTGGATGGAGTGTCCTATATATATCAATTAAGTCCATCTTGTTTAATGTATCATTTAAAGCTTGTGTTTTCTTATTTATTTTCATTTTGGATGATCTGTCCATTGGTGAAAGTGGGGTGTTAAAGTCCCCTACTATGAATGTGTTACTGTCGATTTCTCCTTTTATAGCTGTTAGTATTTGCCTTATGTATTGAGGTGCTCCTATGTTGGGTGCATAAATATTTACAATTGTTATATCTTCTTCTTGGATCGATCCCTTGATCATTATGTAGTGTCCTTCTTTGTCTCTTCTAATAGTCTTTATTTTAAAGTCTATTTTGTCTGATATGAGAATTGCTACTCCAGCTTTCTTTTGGTTTCCATTTGCATGGAATATCTTTTTCCATCCCCGTACTTTCCATCTGTATGTGTCTCTAGTTCTGAAGTGGGTCTCTTGTAGCCAGCATATATATGGGTCTTGTTTTTGTATCCATTCAGCCAATCTGTGTCTTTTGGTGGGAGCATTTAGTCCGTTTGCATTTAAGGTAGTTATTGATATGTATGTTCCTATTCGCATTTTCTAAATTGTTTTGGGTTTGTTATTGTAGGTCGTTTCCTTCTCTTGTGTTTCTTGCCTAGAGAAGTTCCGTTAGCATTTGTTGTGAAGCTGGTTTGGTGGTGCTGAACTCTCAGCTTTTGCTTGTCTGTGAAGGTTTTAATTTCTCCATCAAATCTGAATGAGATCCTTGCTTTTGTAGAGTAATCTTGGTTGCAGGTTTTTCTCCTTCATCACTTTCAATATGTCCTGCCAGTCCCTTCTGGCTTGCAGAGTTTCTGCTGAAAGATCAGCTGTTAACCTTATGGGGATTCCCTTGTGTGTTATTTGTTGTTTTTCCCTTGCTGCTTTTAATATGCTTTCTTTGTATTTAGTTTTTGACAGTTTGATTAATATGTGTCTTGGCGTATTTCTCCTTGAATTTATCCTGTATGGGACTCTCTGTGCTTCCTGGACTTGATTAACTATTTCCTTTCCCATATTAGGGAAGTTTTCAACTATAATCTCTTCAAATATTTTCTCAGTCCCTTTCTTTTTCTCTTCTTCTTCTGGAACCCCTATAATTCAAATGTTGGTGCGTTTAATGTTGTCCCAGAGGTCTCTGAGACTGTCCTCAATTCTTTTCATTCTTTTTTCTTTATTCTGCTCTGCAGTAGTTATTTCCACTAGTTTATCTTCCAGGTCACTTATCCGTTTTTCTGCCTCAGTTATTCTGCTGTTGATGCTATCTAGAGTCTTTTTCATTTCATTTATTGTGTTGTTCATCATTGTTTCTTTCATCTTTAGTTCTTCTAGGTCCTTGTTAACTGTTTCTTGCATTTTGTCCATTCTATCCAAGATTCTGGATCATCTTTACTGTCATTATTCTGAATTCTTTTTCAGGTAGACTGCCTCTTTCCTCTTCATTTGTTATGTCTGGTGGGTTTTTATCTTGCTCCTTCATCTGCTGTGTGTTTTTCTGTCTTCTCATTTTGCTTAACTTACTGTGTTTGGGGTCTCCTTTTTGCAGGCTGCAGGTTCGTAGTTCCCATTGTTTTTGGTGTCTGTCCCCAGTGGCTAAGGTTGGTTCAGTGGGTTGTGTAGGCTTCCTGGTGGAGGGGACTAGTGCCTGTGTTCTGGTGGATGAGGCTGGATCTTGTCTTTCTGGTGGGCAGGTCCAAGTCTGGTGGTGTGTTTTGGGGTGTCTGTGGACTTATTGTGATTTTAGGCAGCCTCTCTGCTAATGGGTGGGGTTGTGTTCCTCTTTTGCTAGTTGTTTGGCATAGGTTGTCCAGCACTGTAGCTTGCTGGTCGTTGAGTGAAGCTGTGTGCTGGTGTTGAGATGGAGATCTCTGGGAGATTTTTGCTGTTTGATATTATGTGGAGCTGGGAGGTCTCTTGTTGACCAGTGTCCTGAAGTTGGCTCTCCCACCTCAGAGTCACAGCACTGACTCCTTGCTGGAGCACCAAGAGCCTTTCATCTGCACGGCTCAGAATAAAAGGGAGAAAAAGTAGAGAGAATTAGTAGAGGTAGGAAGAAAGAAAGGAGGGAGGGAGGGAGGAAGGGCGGAAGGAAGGAGGGAAGGAAGGAAAAAAGAAAGAAAGACGATACAGTAAAAAAAAAAGTATAATAAAGTTTTTAAATTAAAAAATAATTGTTTAGGAAGAAAAGGGATGGATTGAACCTTAGGACAAATGGTGGAAGCAAAGTTATACAGACAAAATCTTACACAGAAGCATACCCATACACCCTTACAAAAGGAGGTAAAGGGTAAAAAATCATAAATCTTGCTCTCAAGGTCCACCTCCTCGGTTTGGGATGATTCGTTGTCTAAAGGAGGGAAGGAAGGAAGGAAAGAACGAACGAAAGAAAGAAAGAAAGAAAGAAAGAAAGAAGGTAAGGTATAATAAAGTTACTAAAATTAAAATTAATTATTAAGAAAAAAATTAAAAAAAAAAAACGGACGGATAGAACCCCAGGACAAATGGTGGAAGCAAAGCTATACAGACAAATTCTCGCACAGAAGCATACACATACACACTCACAAAACGAGGAAAAGGGGAAAAAATCATAAATCTTTCTCTCGAAGTCCACCTCCTCAATTTGGGATGATTCGTTGTCTATTCATGTATTCCACAGATGCAGGGTACGTCAAGTTGATTGTGGAGCTTTAATCTGCTGCTTCTGAGGCTGCTGGGAGAGATTTCCCTTTCTCTTCTTTGTTCTCACAGCTCCTGGGGCTCAGCTTTGGATTTGGCCCCACCTCTGCATGTAGGTCACTGGAGGGCGTTTGTTTTTTCTCAGACGTGGCGGGGTTAAAGGAGCCGGTAATTTGGGGGCTCTGGCTCACTCAGGCCGGGGGGCGGAGGGGCACGGAGTGTGGGACGAGCCTGCGGCGGCATAGGCCTACATGACGTTGCACCAGCCTGAGGCCCGCCATGCGTTCTCCTGGGGAAGTTGTACCTGGGTCCCGGGAACCTGGCAGTGGCGGGCTGCACAGGCTCCCCGGAAGAGGGGTGTGGATAGTGACCTGTGTTTGCACACAGGCCCTTTGGTGGCGGCAGCAGCAGCCTTAGCATCTCCCGCCCGTCTCTGGGGTCCGCACTTTTAGCCGCGGCTTGTGCTTGTCCCTGGGGTCTGCACTTTTAGCCACGGCTCGCACCCTTCTCTGGGGTCTGAGCCTTTAGCCATGGCTTGTGCCCGTCTCTGAAGTTCCTTTAAGCAGCACTCTTAAACCCCTCTCCTCGCGCACCAGGAAACAAAGAGGGAAGAAAAAGTCTCTTGCCTCTTCGGCAGCTCCAGACCTTTTCCTCCCGGACTCCCTCCCGGCTAGCCGTGGTGCGGTAACCCCTTCAGGCTGTGTTCACGCTGCCAACCCCAGTCCTCTCCCTGCGCTCTGATCAAAGCCCGAGCCTCAGCTCGCAGCACCGCCTGCCCTGGCGGGTGAGCAGAGAAGCCTCTCAGGCTGGTGAGTGCCTGTGAGTGCTGGTCGGCACCGATCCTCTGTGCGGGAATCTCCCCGCTTTGCCCTCTGCACCCGTTGCTGTGCTCTCCTCCGCGGCTCCGAAGCTCCCCGCTCCACCACCCGCAGTCTCCGCCTGCGAAGGGGCTTCCTAGTGTGTGGAAACCTTTCCTCCTTCTCAGCTCCCTCCCACTGGTGCAGGTACCGTCCCTATTTTTTTGTCTGTTTTTTTTCTTTCTTCTTTTGCCCTACCCAGGTACGTGGGGAGTTTCTTGCCTTTTGGGAGGTCTGAGGTCTTCTGCCACCATTCAGTAGATGTTCTGTAGGAGTTGCTCCACCTGTAGATGTATTTCTGGTGTATCTGTGGGGAGGAAGGTGATCTCTGCGTCTTACTCTTCTGCCATTTTCCCCTCCGCCCCAGTATTTGTTTTTATATCACTGGTTTATTTCACCTGGGATAATATTCTTAAGGTTCATTCAGGTTGCAGTATGTGTCAGAATTTCCTTCCTTTTTTTTTTTTTTTTTAAGAGAGGTTTTTGGTTTTTTTTTTTAATTAATCTTCAGCTCTGTTGGGTGTTTGTTGCTGCACACGGGCTTTCTCTAGTTGTGGCGAGCCGAGGCTGCTCTTAGTTGCGGGCTTCTTATTGCAGTGGCTTCTTTTTTTGCAGAGCGCGGGCTTCAGTAGTTGTGGCGCATGGGCTTAGAGCGCAGGCTCAGTAGTTGTGATGCACGGGCTTAGTTGCTCCACGGCATGTGGAATCTTCCCGGACCAGGGCTCAAACCCATGTCCCCTGCATTGGCAGGCAGATTCTTAACCACTGTGCCACCAGGGAAGCCCTTCCTTCCTTTTTAAGGCTGAATAATATTCTGTGATATGTATACACACACACACATATACCATGGAATATTATTTTGGTTATCCATTCATCCATTGATGGACATTTGCATTGTTTCCACCTCTTGACTTTTGTGAATAGTGCTGCTATGAACATGGGTGTGCAGGTATCTCTTCAAGACCTTACTTTCAATTCTTTTGCATATATACCCAGAAATGGAATTACTGGATCATATGGTAATTCTATTTTTATCAGTAGTTTTTTGAGGAACCTTCATAATGTTTTTCAAAGCATCTGCACGGTTTTACATTCCTGTCAATGGTGTATAAGAGTTCCAACATCCCCACTCTTTTGTCAGCATTTGTTATTTTTTGTTTTTTTGAGAAGTAGCTATCTCAGTGGGTGTGAGGTGGTATCTTAGTGTGGTTTTGATTTGCTTTTCGTTGATGATTAGTGTCTTTTCATGTGCTTTTTGGCCGTTCGTATGCCTTATTTTGAGAAATGTCTGTTCAAGCCCTTTGCCCATTTTTTGTTTGTTTTTTTGGAGGTACGAGGGCCTCTCAGTGTTGTGGCCTCTCCCGTTGCGGAGCACAGGCTCCAGACGTTCAGGCTCATCGGCCATGGCTCACGGGCCCAGCCGCTCGCGGCATGTGGGATCTTCCCAGACTGGGGCACAAACCCATGTCCCCTGCATCGGTAGGCGGACTCTCAACCACTGTGCCACCAGGGAAGCCCCTTTTGCCCATTTTTGAATTGTGTTGTTTGCTTTTTGTGGTTGAGTTGCAGGAGTTTGTATATTCTGGGTGTTAACCTCTTTTCAGATATATGTTATGCAAATATTTTCTTCCATTCCATAGGTTGCCTTTCCCTCGGTTGTGTCCTTTGTTGCTGAGAAATTTTAAATTTTGATGTAGTCCAGTTTACCTAATTTTACTTTTGTCGTTTGTGCTTTTGGTTCCATATCTAGGAGATCATTGCTAAATCCAGTGTTGGGAAGCTTTTCCCCTGTCTTTTCTTCTAAGAGTTTTACATTGTTAGTTCTTTACATTTCAGTGTTTGTCCCATTTTGAGTTAATTTTTGTATATGGCGTAAAGGTCCACCTTCGTTATTTTGTACGTTATTTTCCCAGCACCATTTGTTGAAAGGATAAATTTTTTCTTGTCTGTGTTCTTCACTCTAATTATGTTGAGATTCATCCAGGTGGTTGTGTGTATTAATAGTTTGTTCCTTTTATTGCTGTGTAGTATACTACAGTATGGATGTACCACAGTTTAATCAACTGTCAAAGGGCATTTTGGTTGTTCCCAGTTTTTGGCTATTATGAATAAAGCTGCTTTAAATATCCACGTATAAATCTTTATATGGACATACATTTTTTGTGGGGGGGTAAATACCTAGAAGTGAAATTGCTGGGTTGTGTGGTAACTCTTACCTTTGCAGGAACTGCCAGACTTTTCCACAGTGGCTGCACCATCTACATTCCTACTAGCAGTGTATGAGGGTTCCAGTTTTCCAACATCCTTATCAACATTTGTTATTTTCTATTTATTATTATTACTGTTATTATTGCCCACCTGTAGTGGGTGTGAAGTGGTCTGTCATTGCAGTTTTAATTTGCATTTCCCTGATAGCTAAAGATACTGAGCATATTTCTATCTGCTTATTTATCATCCAGTTATCTTCTTTGTCTTTTGCCCATTTTTATTTTTAATTAGTTGTTTGTTTTCTTCTAAAGTTTTGAGAGTTCTTTATGTACTCTAGGTCCGAGTTCCTTATCAGGTATGTGATTTACAAAGATTTTTCTCCCAATCTGAGGCTTGTGTTTTAATTGTCTTAGCAGTGTCTTATGAAGAGCTGAAGTCTAACTTGTAAATCTTCTCTTTTGTTGCTTGTGGTTTTGGTGTTATATGTAAGATATTTTAATCTAACTGAGGGTTGTAAAGTTTTTTTCTTATATTTTCATCTAAAGGTTTTATTGTTTTAGATCTTATGCTTAGATCCATTTTGAGTTAATTTTTTTTTTTTTTTTCCTTGCGTTATGCGGGCCTCTCACTGTTGTGGCCTCTCCCATTTGCGGAGCACAGGCTCCGGACGCGCAGGCCCAGCGGCCATGGCTCACGGGCCCAGCCACTCCGCGGCATGTGGGATCCTCCCGAAACGGGGCACGAACCCGCGTCTCCTGCATCGGCAGGCGGACTCTCAAGCACTGCGCCACCAGGGAAGCCCTGAGTTAATGGTGCAAGATGTAGATTAAGGTTCTTTTTTTTTTTTTTTTTGGGTGGTACACAGGCCTCTCACTGTTGTGGCCTCTCCCGTTGCGGAGCACAGGCTCCGGACACGCAGGCTCAGCGGCCATGGCTCACGGGCCCAGTCGCTCCGCGGCATGTGGGATCTTCCCAGACCGGGGCACGAACCCATGTCCCCTGCATTGGCAGGCAGACTCTCAACCACTGCGCCACCAGGGAAGCCCTAAGGTTCATTTTTGTTTTGCAGTATTCTAGTATCATTTATCAAAAAACTAAATGATCTTTTAAATGATCTTTTAAAACAAAAATTTGGTCATATCACTCTCTTGCCCAAAGACTTCCTTTGGGTCCTCATTTCTTTTAGGAAGAAATCCTTAACATGATTCATAAGGCTTTACATGATTTTGGTCTTGTATTATAATACAACTCTCACCTCCTCTCATCTGTCACTGCCCATCTTGTACTCTAAGCTCCAAACATACGGAAGTTCATTCAGTTCCCTTAATTTCTTTCTGCTGTCTTCTGGGATTTTGCAACTGCTATTCCTTCTGCCTAGAATGTTTTGTCTCCACTCCTCTGTCATCTGACCTTCATCTACAAGTTATATTCTCCTGGAAGCTTTCCCCAACTCTGGCCCTCACTCCCACCCTTCATTCAGATTGGATCACCATCCTTTCCTTCTTTGTGTACATACAGCACTTTTTACTTTCCTATCATGGCACTGATCATGCAGTATTGAATTTGTTGGTTTATTTGTCTCTCCCTCACTAATATGAGGTCCTTGAGAAAGTAGTGCTTGACATGTGGTAGGTATTCCATAAATATTTGTTAAATGAGTGAATGATTGTCAGTGAGGTCAGGCAGAGTGAATAAAGAAGCATTGTTGTACTGTTCTTTTGAGGTTGGAGTTAACAATGAGTGTATGTCTAAGAATTTCCAAAATTAAAGATTCTGTTGAATGGCCTTCAAGATTGAATCTCGAGTAGAGAATTGGTCTCTTTCTAGCTAATAATTTGTACTCTTGACTGGTCTGTTTGGACAAGCACATTCCCCTTGTCTTAACTGCCTGATTATTTAATGGGGTCGATGAACACTATTCAGGGTCCCAGGAGAGGACAGGCCTTTTTGACCAAACCAGTGGCAGAGGTAGAATACACTTTAATTTAGTGCTACTGGGATTGGGGCCAGTGCTTTTGTAAAGCATGCTTATCATCTAATTGTGAGAGTCATTCTGAAGAAGGCGTTTGAGCAATTGGACAATCAAATGTGGTCATCAACCTAACTTAACTCTTTGAGCATCGTGAGGGTGGGGGCAACACTGTCTTTGAGAACTCTCAGTCAAACCCAAGGGATATGGGGCTAAAGGTACCACTGTTCAACATATTCCTACTTATACTGACTGAGATCTTGGCCTCTATTTATTATCATGATTTAAGTACCATAGGAAAGAACAGCAGGCTGAGTACTGGGCAGCTTTATGTAACTATTAATCTCTGTGGGCAGTTTAAGGAAGCATCAAATTGTACATTATTGTAATTATCCCCACCTTCTAAGTATGGCTAGACATAGAGCAAATGTTTCCCACCACCCTTTGAATCTTTTTCTATACCTCAGGTTCGCACTGCTCCTTGGAACACCACAAGGGCCTTCATTGCTGCCATGAAGGGCAAGTGTCTTCTGGAGGTGACTGGGGTGGCAGATCCCACAGGGTGTGGTGAAGGATTCTCCTATGTGAAGATTCCAAACAAACCAACACAGCAGAAGGTGAGACAATTTCTAGAGGTTAAAAATCAAGGGAGGAAGAAATAGAGGTTAAGGAATGCAGATGAATGGGTGGGGATCTGGAAAGCCATTAAAATGTTGACAGGATGACTTAAATGCCTACTATAAAGAGTTTTACTAGTATTCTCTTGTTTTGTTTCTGAGGTAGGATGATAAGGAGCCTCAGCCAGTGAAGAAGACAGTGACAGGAACAGATGCAGACCTCCGTCGCCTGTCACTGAAAAATGCCAAGCAACTTCTACGTAAATTTGGTGTGCCTGAGGAAGAGGTGGGTGTGGAAGAGGAAGACTTACAGGCTCCTAGGGGCTTTGTATAGAGAGGGAAAAGCTTGGAGGCAGATGTTCGGAACTAATCTGGAGAATTTTATAGGGTAGGTTGTGGTAAATTGGATCTTAGATACTTTTTCAGGAGTTAGCTTTCCTAGAGCTTTCTGTTTAACCTGCTTTGGGTGATTTCATTGTTGTTGTGTTTTTTGTTTTTTGGTCTGACTCTCTAACCGTGTACCCTGGTTTGTCCTTTGAAATCCCTGAATGATTTTTGTGTGTGTGTGTGTGTGTGTCTCTTGTAGATAAAAAAGTTGTCCCGCTGGGAAGTGATCGATGTAGTACGCACAATGTCAACAGAACAGGCCCGCTCTGGAGAGGGGCCCATGAGTAAATTTGCCCGTGGATCAAGGTTTTCTGTCGCTGAGCATCAAGAGCGTTACAAAGAGGAATGTCAGCGCATCTTTGACCTGCAGAACAAGTGTGTTGTTTTAGTACTGTAGAAAATCCAGGCTGGAAAGGGGAGGGGTCCCAGACATTATTTTATAGTGAAGAGAAGGTCACCTAATAAAGTGACTAGTGGTCAGGTATCTGAGATTTCAGGGTGGTGTCTATTCATAATACTGCTAGAGTACCTACTCCCTTCAAAGCAGCTTGGCAAAGGTTTTGAATGGCAAGAACTGCTAGGTTCCATGGCAACTTTTGTGGCCTACTTGGGCCTGGCAGCCATTACAGTGGTGATGGGCAACAGTAGGCTTAGTGGTTAGAGGATGGTAATGCCCTATTAAAAATGACCAATGTACTGATTTGTTTCTCAGGCTTTTTCCAGGAATTGTGAAAGAGTTGCAGTACTATTTCATATTCTGAACTTGCCTTGTGACTAAATTTCTGGGAAAACTTTGTAGAACTTCTCTGTTCAGCGTCCCATGTCTTAGTGGATTTTGAATATTTCTTTTTTAAGGTTGATTTCTCAATTTCCTACTCTTGCCTAAACTAAAACTGTATTTCTTCAGTTGTTTCTACACGTTTATGTTTTCCTCTTCTTAACATGTTTTTTTTTTTTAGGGTTTTGTCCTCAACTGAAATCTTATCAACTGACACAGATAGCAGCTCAGCTGAAGACAGTGACTTTGAGGAGATGGGAAAGAACATCGAGAACATGTTGCAGAATAAGAAAACCAGCTCTCAGCTGTCACGTGAGCGGGAGGAACAGGAGCGGAAGGAACTGCAGCGGATGCTACTGGGTGAGGGTAGTGACTTCACAGACAGACAAGAAAAAGAAAGATCAAGAAAGTGTAAATAACCACGCTAATAACTGAGGTAGAGCTGGGCTCAGAAGAAGTAGGGGACGAGTGTAGAAAAGCCTATAGAAGAGGTAGAGAGATTCTGCAAACTGGACTCTAGGTTTGTCTGTGGGGCACAAATTGAAGAGATGTTGCCAGTCCACTACGGCCTCTGTCTGTATTAGGCCTGGCCAAGCCAGGGCTATCAGTGCTGTACATCAGTTGAGTTTTCTGGGCATTCATCCTAGAGGGTAAGAGTTTTTAATACAGAATCTGTGGATGAATTGGGGGGTTGTTAATGAACCCTCTGAAATCACATGTACAATTCTGTGCAAATGTGCCTTTTCTGAGATGATCCATGGCTTTCAGAAGATTCTTAAAGGAGTCTTAGACCCTAAAAAGTTTAAAATCACCAACCCAAAATTGCATAAGTTGATGGTGGGGATGAGAAAGGCCTAAACTGGTTTGGGATTTGGTCACTGGGAATGAAAAGAGGAGAAAAATCAAAGGGACCTTAAGATTTCACTCTTGCTTGCTAGAAAGATGGTGGTACCATTGATTAAAGTAGTAAATTTCAGAAAAAGAAGCAGGTTTAAGAAGGAAAGGTGTAATATGTGGTGTTTGAGGTCCCCATGATACTCCCAGTATAGATGTCAAGCAGGCAATTGAAAACTTGGTTGTAGATGCTGAGAGGGAGGATAAAGGCTGAAGATGAAGGTTTAAATGACTATTTTACTCACAGTAGTCTTTCCTTTGTTTCCTCCCTGTAAAAGCTTTGTGTAATTCTGTTGTTCTGGCTACTTTGTGAAGATGTGATAAAGCCTTTCCTCGAGTGTGGTCCTGGACCAGCAGTATCTACATCACATGGGAGCTTGTTAGAAATGCAGCATCTCAGGTCTCACCCCAAACCTACTGAATTAGAATCTATTTTAACAAGATCCTCAGATGATTCCTATTTGTTCATATTTAAAAGTTTGAGAAGCATACGCTAGGCCTTGAGACTCTGGATTTTTTCTGTGGTGCCATCTTTTTTTTTTTTTGCGGTACACCGGTCGCTCACTGTTGTGGGCTCTCCCGTTGCGGAGCACAGGCTCCAGACGCGCAGGCCCAGTGGCCATGGCTCACGGGCCCAGCCGCTCCGCGGCACGTGGGATCTTCCCACACTGGGACACAAACCCGTGTCCCCTGCATCGACAGGTGGACTCTCAACCACTGCACCACCAGGGAAGCCCTGTGGTGCCATCTTTTCCCCCGGGTGCTTTTCTATAATGTGACCATCAGCTGCTTCCTGCTTGGACTTTCTTCTTGCACTGTTGTTCAGAGGAATCAGAATACAGCTACTGCTATTCTGTCCTCTATATTACAAACATGTTTCTTTGAGATCCTTTCAGAACTTTCTGTACTTAGAAAAATGATAACTCTGGCAGTGGTAAAATGAAGTCAGGAAAGGACAACTCAGTGTATTCTTGGGGCTGGTGGTGACTGATGCTTTCTGTAGAAACATAGTTCTGTGGCATGTTGAGCTTCAGGGTCTCCACTCAGCCCCAAGAAAATGGCCATTTGGGTGGTAGGGGGAATTTGTGGAAATCTTTTTCTGCCTTGCAGCAGCAGGCTCAGCAGCATCAGGAAGCAATCACAGAGATGATGACACAGCTTCTGTGACTAGCCTTAACTCTTCTGCCACCGGCCGTTGTCTCAAGATTTATCGCACATTTCGCGATGAAGAGGGGAAAGAATATGTTCGCTGTGAGACCGTCCGAAAGCCAGCTGTCATTGATGCCTATGTGCGTATACGGACCACAAAAGATGAGGAATTCATGTGAGTTTGACTCCCTCCCCACTTTCCAGTGTGATAAGAAGAATGATAATGATGGGGAAGGTAGTGAGGGTGGATGCTTGAGTTTTTTATATTTTTAATTTCTAAATATTTTTTGAATATTCTTTTTTTCACACATACACACTGTATTTTATTTTTACAAGAGATAAACTGAAATCAAGCATTGTAAATGGATGACCACAACAAAAGCAACAATGATTGCAATTACCAAACACGAAACACACTCATAATATGTCGTAGTATAGACATTCAGTCCAGTAATCCTCCACTATAACAGCTCCTTTACTTTGCAGTGAAAATTGATTTGTATATTTTTTGCCTCTGAGTCCTGGTGGGGTTTTTTTTTAATTCAAACAGAAAGTCACAAAAATTATAATCATTCTCATTAGTTCACTCAGTCCCATGTAATTATTTTTTTTTATCTTGATCTTTTTTTCAATATTTATTTATTTGTTTATTTATGGCTGCATTGGGTTTTTGTTGCTGCACGCAGGCTTTCTCTAGTTGCGGCGAGTGGGGCCTACTCTTCGTTGCCATGCACGGGCTTCTCATTGTCGTCGCTTGTTGCGGAGCACAGGCTCTAGGCGCGCGGGCTTCAGTAGTTGTAGCACACGGGCTCAGTAGTTGTGGCTCGCGGGCTCTACAACTCAGGCTCAGTAGTTGTGGCTCACAGGCTTAGTTGCTCCGTGGCATGTGGGATCTTCCAAGGCCAGGGCTTGAACCCGTGTCCCTTGTGTTGGCAGGCAGATTCTTAACCACTGCGCCACCAGGGAGGCCCCATCTTGATCTTTTGTTAGCACTTTTTTTTACATTGGAGTTCTGAAATTGCTTATTCACTTCAGTTCAGCAGTATAGTCAGTTACCAGAAACCTGTACTTGTCAGTCTTTTCCATGAATTCCTTGAAGATGAAAACCTTTTATAGGAACATTTTTGCAAAAGCATCAGAGGACACCCAGAACTGTCTGTAAATGACAAAAGACTTAAAAATGGCCATGGTTAAAGATTTGATGAAAGTTCATAATAACGCAATTGACAAGGAAATTTTGTTATTTCTGAGATACACATTTTAAAATAACTAGAATTATGATATAACATTATACCAGAACATATAAGATTTTTAGAAATTTCATGTAACGTCTGAAACATTTATATTAACGTATGTCCATACAAATAACCCAAAGAAAGTTTAGTATTAGTTGTTTTTTTGTTAGTTTGTCTGTGTCTCAACTTCTGCCCTGCAAACCGGTTCATCTGTACCATTTTTCTAGGTTCCACATACATGTGTTAATATATGATATTTGTTTTTCTCTTTCTGACTTACTTCACTCTGTATGACAGTCTCTAGATCCATCCACATCTCAACAAATGACTCAATTTCGTTCCTTTTTATAGCTGAGTGATATTCCATTGTATATATGTAACACAACTTCTTTATCCATTCGTCTGTCGATGGGCATTTAGGTTGCTTCCATGACCTGGCTATTGTAAATAGTGCTGAAATGAACATTGGGGTGCATGTGTCTTTTTGAATCATGGTTTTCTCTGGGTATGCGCCCAGTAGTGGGATTGCTGGGTCATATGGTAATTCTATTTTTCGTTTTTTAAGGAACCTCCATACTGTTCTCCATAGCGGCTGTATCAATTTACATTCCCACCAACAGTGCAAGAGGGTTCCCTTTTCTCCACACCCTCTCCAGCATTTGTTGTTTGTAGATTTTCTGATGATGCCCATTGTAACTGGTGGGAGGTAATACCTCATTGTAGTTTTGATTTGCACTTCTCTACTAATTAGTGATGTTGAGCAGCTTTTCATGTGCTTCTTGGCCATCTGTATGTCTTTGGAGAAATGTCTATTTAGGTCTTCTGCCCATTTTTGGATTGGGTTGTTTGTTTCTTTAATATTGAGCTGTTTATATATTTTGGAGATTAATTCTTTGTCCGTTGATTCATTTGCAAATATTTTCTCCCATTCTGAGGGTTATCTTTTTGTCTTGTTTATGGTTTCCTTTGCTGTGCAGAAGCTTGGAAATTTCATTAGGTCCCATTTGTTTATTTTTGTTTTATTTCCATCATTCTAGGAGGTGGATGAAAAAAGATCTTGCTGTGATTTATGTCAAAGAGTGTTTCTTCCTATGTTTTCCTCTAAGAGATTTATACTGTCCAGTCTTAGATTTAGGTCTCGAATCCATTTTGAGTTTATTTTTCTGTATGGTGTTAGGGAGTGTTCTAATTTCATTCCTTTACATGTAGCTGTCCAGTTTGCCCAGCACCACTTACTGAAGACTGTCTTTTCTCCATTGTATATCTTTGCCTCCTTTGTCATGGATTAGTTGACCATAGGTGCATGGGTTTACCTCTGGGCTTTCTGTCTTGTTCCGTTGATCTATGTTTCTGTTTTTGTGCCAGTACCATATTGTCTTGATTACTGTAGCTTTGTAGTATAGTCTGAAGTCAGGGTGTCTGATTCCTCCAGCTCCGTTTTTTCCCCTCAAGATTGCTTTGGCTATTCGGTGTCTATTGTGTCTTCATACAAATTTTAAGACGATTTGTCCTAGTTCTGTAAAAAATGCCATTGGTAATTTGATAGGGATTGCATTGAATCTGTAAATTGCTTTGGGTAGTGTAGTCATTTTCACAATATTGATTCTGCCAATCCAAGAACATGGTATATCTCTCCATCTGTTGGTATCATCTTTAATTTCTTTCATCAGTCTTATAGTTTTCTGTATACAGGTCCTTTGTCTCCCTAGGTAGGTTTATCCCTAGGTATTTTATTCTTTTTGTTGCAGTGGTAAATGGGAGTGTTCCTATAATTTCTCTTTCAGATTTTTCATCATTAGTGTATAGGAATGCAAGAGATTTCTGTGCATTAATTTTGTATCCTGCAACTTTACCAAATTCATTGATTAGCTCTAGTAGTTTTCTGGTGGCATCTTTAGGATTCTCTGTGTATAGTATCATGTCATCTGCAAACAGTGACAGTTTACTTTTTCTTTTCCAGTTTGTATTTTATTTCTTTTTCTTCTGTGATTGCCATAGCTAGGACTTCCAAAACTATGTTGAATAATAGTGGTGAGAGTGGTCATGCTTGTCTCATTCCTGATCTTAGAGGAAATGCTTTCAGTTTTTCACCATTGAGAATGTTTGCTGTGGGTTTGTCGTATATGACCTTTATTATGTTGAGGTAGTTTCCCTCTATGCCCACTTTCTGGAGAGTTTTTATCATAAATTGGTGTTGAATTTTGTCAGAAGCTTTTTCTGCATCTGTTGAGATGATCATATGTTTTTATTCTTCAGCTTGTTAATATGGTATATCACATTGATTGATTTGTGTATACTGAAGAATCCTTGCATCCTTGGGATAAATCCCACTTGATCATGGTGTATGATCCTTTTAATGTCTTGTGGATTCTGTTGCTAGTATTTTGTTGAGGATTTTTGCATCTATATTCATCAGTGATATTGGTCTGTTATTTTCTTTTTTTGTAGTATCTTTGTCTGGTTTTGGTGTCAGGGTGATGGTGGCCTCATAGAATGAGTTTGGGAGTGTTCCTTCCTCTGCAATTTTTTGGAAGAGTTTGAGAAGGATGGGTGTTAGCTCTTCTCTAAATGTTTGATAGAATTCACCTGTGAAGCCATCTGGTCCTAGACTTTTGTTTCTTGGAAGATTTTTAATTACAGTTTCAATTTCATTACTTGTGATTAGTCTGTTCATATTTTCTCTTTCTTCCTGGTTCAGTCTTGGAAGGTTATACCTTTCTAAGAATTTGTCCATTTCTTCCAGGTTGTCCATTTTACTGGCATAGAGTTGCTTGTAGTAGTCTCTTAGGATGCTTTGTATTTCTGCGGTGTCTGTTGTAACTTCTTTTTCATTTCTAATTTTATTGTTTTGAGTCCTCTACCTCTTTTTCTTGATGAGTCTGGTTAATGGTTTATCAATTTTGTTTATCTTCTCAAAGAACCAGCTTTTAGTTTTATTGATCTTTGCTATTGTTTTCTTTGTTTCTATTTCATTTACTTCTGCTCTGCTCTTTATGATTTCTTTCCTTCCGCTAATTTTGGATTTTGTTTGTTCTTCTTTCTCTGGTTCCTTTAGGTGTAAGGTTAGATTGTTTGCTTGAGATTTTTGTTTCTTGGTAGGCTTGTATAGCTATAAACTTCCCTCTTAGAACTGCTTTTGCTGCATCCCATAGGTTTTGGATCGTCGTGTTTTCACTGTCATTTGTGTCTAGGTATTTTTTGATTTCCTCCTTGATTTCTTCAGTGATCTCTTGGTTATTTAGCAACGTATTGTTTAGCCTCTGTGTGTTTGTGTTTTTTACGTTTTTTTCCCTGTAATTCATTTCTAATCTCATAGTGTTGTGGTCAGAAAAGATGCTTTATATGATTTCAGTGTTCTTAAATTTACTGAGGCTTGATTTGTGACCCAAGATGTGATCTGTCCTGGAGAATGTTCTGTGCGCACTTGAGAAGAAAGTGTAATCTGCTGTTTTTGGATGGAATGTCCTATAAATATCAGTTAAATCTATCTGGTCTATTGTGTCATTTAAAGCTTGTGTTTCCTTATTAATTTGCTGTTTGGATGATCTGTCCATTGGTATAAGTGAGGTGTTAAAAGTCCCCCACTATTATTGTGTTACTGTCGATTTCCTCTTTCATAGCTGTTAGCAGTTGCCTTATGTATTGAGCTGCTCCTATGTTGGGTGCATATATATTTATAATTGTTATATTTTTCTTGGATTGATCCCTTGATCATTATGTAGTGTCCTTCCTTGCCTCTTGTAATATTCTTTATTTTAAAGTCTATTTTTTCTGATATGAGTTAGCTACTCCAGCTTTCTTTTGATTTCCATTTGCATGGAATCTTTTTCCATCCCCTCACTTTCAGTCTGTATGTATCCCTAGGTCTGAAGTGGGTCTCTTCTAGACAGCATATATATGGGTCTTGTTTTTGTATCCATTCAGCAAGCCTGTGTCTTTTGGTTGGAGCATTTAATCCATTCACTTTTAAGGTAATTATCGATATGTATGTTCCTATGACCATTTTCTTAATTGTTTTGGGTTTGTTTTTGTAGGTCCTTTTCTTCTCTTGTGTTTCCCACTAAACACAAGAGAAGAGAGAAGTTCCTTTAGCAGTTGTTGTAGAGCTGGTTTGGTGGTGCTGAATTCTCTTAGCTTTTGCTTGTCTGTAAAGCTTTTGATTTCTCCATGGAAGCTGAATGAGATCCTTGCTGGGTAGAGTAATCTTGGTTGTGGGTTCTTCCCTATCATCACTTTAAGTATATCATGCCACTCCCTCTGGCTTGTAGAGTTTCTACTGAGAAATCAGCTGTTAACCTTATGGGGAGTTCCCTTGTATTTTATTTGTTGTTTTTCCCTTGCTGCTTTCAGTAATTTTTCTTTGTCTTTAATTTTTGCCAGTTTGATTACTATGTGTTTTGATGTGTGTCTCCTTGGGTTTATCCTGTATCTGAATTTCTGTGCTTCCTGGACTTGGGTGGCTATTTCCTTTCCCATGTTAGGAAAGTTTTCGACTATAATCTCTTCAGATATTTTCTCGGGTCCTTTCTCTCTCTCTCTCCTCCTTCTGGGACCTCTATAATGCAAATGTTGTTGCATTTAATATTGTCCCAGACGTCTCTTAGGCTGTCTTCATTTCTTTTCATTCTTTATTCTTTAGTCTGTTCCACAGCAGTGAATTCCACCATTCTGTCTTCCGGGTCACTTATCCATTCTTCTGCCTCAGTTATTCTGCTATTGATTCCTTCTAGTGTAGTTTGCATTTCAGTTATTGTATTGTTCATTTCTGTTTGTTTGTTCTTTAATTCTTCTAGGTCTTTGTTAAACATTTCTTGCATCTTCTCGATCTTTGCCTCCATTCTTTTTCTGAGGTCCTGGATCATCTTCCCTATCATTATTCTGAATTCTTTTTCTGGAAGGTTGCCTATCTCCACTTCATTTAGTTGTTTTTCTGGGGTTTTATCTTGTTCCTTCATCTGGTACATAGCCCTCTGCCTTTTCATCTTGTCTGTCTTTCTGTGAATGTGGTTTTTGTTCCACAGACTGCAGGATTGTAGTTCTTCCTTCTGCTGTCTGCCCTCTGGTCGGATGAGGCTAAGAGGCTTGATGGGAGGGACTGTTGGTGGGTAGAGCTGACTGTTGCTCTCGTGGGCAGAGCTTAGTAAAACTTTAATCCACTTGACTGTTGATGGGTGGGGCTGGGTTCACTCCCTGTTGGTTGTTTGGCCTGAGGCAACCCAATACTGAAGCCTACCTGGGCTCTTTGGTGGGGCTAATGACAGACTCTGGGAGGGCTCACGCCAAGGAGTACTTCCCAGAACTTCTGCTGCCATTTGTCCTTGTCCCCACGGTGAGCCACAGCCACCCCCTGCCTCTGCAGGAGACCCTCCAACACTAGCAGGTAGGTCTGGTTCGGTCTCCCCTGGGGGCACTGCTCCTTCCCCTGGGTCCTGATGCGCACACTCCTTTGTGTATGCCCTCCAAGAGTGGAGTCTCTGTTTCCCCCAGTCCTTTCGAAGTCCTGCAATCAATTCCCACTAGGCTTCAAAGTCTGATTCTCTAGGAATTCCTCCTCCCGTTGCTGGACCCCCAGGTTGGGAATCCTGACATGGGGCTCAGAACGTTCGCTCCAGTGGGTTGACTTCTGTGGTATAAGTGTTCGCCAGTCTGTGAGTCACCCACCCAACAGTTATGGGATTTGATTTTACTGTGATTGCGCCCCTCCTACTGTCTCATTGTGGCTTCTTCTTTGTCTTTGGTTGTGGGGTATCTTTTTTGGTGAATTCCAGTGTCTTCCTGTCGATGATTGTCCAGCAGCAGCTAGTTGTGATTCTGATGTTCTCACAAGAGGGAGTGAGAGCACGTCCTTCTACTCCGCCATCTTGGTTCCTCCCGATGCTTGAGTTTTAGTGACAGGATTCTGCACAGTTGTCCCAGGAAGTCTGTGTTAATTGGGAACCATTTTGCCTTTAGGACTTTGGGTTTGAACAAAGCCAAATTTGCTGCAAAATAAAGGCATGTTTTTAGTTCCAGTGGGTCCTTCGTATTTTCATTGGTTGGTTGGCAGAAATCTTAGGGATTCCTCAGGGCTTCTCATTCTGAGAGAGGTGCCTCTGCATGTGGAAGAATGATGAGCAGGGTAGATGGGGATGCCAGGTAGCCCCTTTTGTTTCATTATTGATGGATTACTTTAGTCCTGAGATGTTTGCTATCAGGACAGTGTTCTTGGTTTAAGTTTGCTTATGGATATGTGATTTTTTCCCCCATTATTTAGTCGCAAATTTGCCCTTTTTGACGAGCAGCATCGAGAAGAGATGCGAAAAGAACGGCGGAGGATTCAAGAGCAACTGAGGCGGCTTAAGCGAAACCAGGAAAAGGAGAAGCTTAAGGGTCCTCCTGAGAAGAAGCCCAAAAAAATGAAGGAGCGTCCTGACCTAAAAGTAAGTGTGTGGTGTGATCATAACTAAGAAAGCATACCTTTTCCCTTAGCTTTTGGCATCCTCCCTTACTGGGAATGAGGGCAGTATTGTGGAAAACTAGTTTGAATTGATGTGGCCACTTGGGTGTTATTAATACCATTGTGACTGGTACTGACAACACCAGACTTGATCTGGTATCTTTGGGTGTCATTTATACTTCATCCATTGGAAATATTTTCTGTGAGTTGAGATAGGCGTGGTGGATTTTTTTTTAACGTGTACATGTATGTACATATATGAACACATCTTGTTTTTAAATTGCATGTATTAAAAGAAGCAACAGAAAAAATCATACAGTACAGGTTGCTTAGCATAATTTAGGTGGGATTCCAGATATTACTGTGCAGTGTAACTGCAACGTGCATCACAAAATGAGGCAACTGTGGTACAGTGGAAAGAGCCATGGACTCGGAAACAGAAGATCTGGGTTCAGGTTCTTGTTCTGCCATTTAGTAGCTCTGTGACCGTAACCTCTCCAAAGCTGTTTTCTCTTCTATAAAATGATAACCTATCTCACTTTGGTGTTGTGTTAAAGTATATAATGCATGGGAAGCACTTTATAAATTGTAAAATTCTCAACAAATGGGAACTGCTATTAACACGTACTGAGGTCATTAAGTATTTTAATGTTTCTTTCTTCCATGTGATATAAGTATTGTATGATACAATATTGATCCATTTTACAGATGAAACTGAGGGCAGTTGCAAAAGTAAGATGGAGACTTGGGCTTTTTTGGGGGGGGGGTTGCCACACTGCACGGCTTGTGGGATCTTAGTTCCCTGACCAGGGGTTGAACCCAGGCCCTCTGCAATGAGAGCACAGAGTCCTAACCACTGGACCACCAGGGAATTCCCGGAGACTTGGTATCATTGAGCCTTTTCCTTGAGGCTGGGAATACACCCATGCTGGCTGCCTGTGAGGCTGAATGCAGCCTTGGGCTTCCAGTAGCCCTTCTTATGCATATTTAATATTTTTGTAGTTTACAACTTAAATTGGGGGTAGAAATCCTCTCCCTTTTCTCCCTCACTTGGTTTTTAAAGTAATGTTCAGTCTCTGGATTTCATTTTGTTTTTAATGTGTCATTTCCATACATGCACTTTTGTCTAGTGCCTTCTGGTTGAAAGGCGTATAAGGATTCTGTTAGAATAAAAGTTCTGGGCCTGCCTTTGTTTCTTTTCTGCCTTCTGTATATTTCTTAAAGCTAACACGAAGCCTGCTTACCTCTGACATGTTAATACTTTTCCTTTCGCAGCTGAAATGTGGGGCTTGTGGTGCCATTGGGCACATGAGAACAAACAAATTCTGCCCCCTTTATTATCAAACAAATGCTCCACCTTCCAACCCTGTTGCCATGACAGAGGAGCAGGAGGAAGAGTTGGAAAAGACAGTCATTCATAATGATAATGAAGAACTTATCAAGGTTGAAGGGACCAAGATTGTCTTAGGGAAACAGCTAATTGAGAGGTAAGAGGTAGCAGGTGGGAGAGATCTGTTGGAGGTTGGTGGTATTGATGGGTGGCAGGGGTGGATGTGATGTGTTCTCTGAAGTGGAACTGAGGACATAGGAACTTTGATGGATTTTCCTCCCTAATTGTTGCCAGTAATGAAAATTAGTCTTGTGAAGCACTCATTAAGCTCCACCACTTGCCATTGGGCATGCTACCTAACTTTTCTGAGTCTTAGTTTCCTTATTTAGAAAATAAAATCACCCTTAAAACGGTAGCTGTGAAGGTAAAATGAGGGAAACTGTATAAAAAATGTAGTTTAGTGCCTGGCATATAGTAGATGCTCTTCTTATTCTACTTCCAGGCACTTGTAATATTTGTAAGGTCCCTGATCTCAGATGTTCTGATAATGGACCATCCAAAAAGATTAAGGAGACAAACTATGCTTATACTTATCTGTCTCTTGCCCTCAGAGAATTTGATAATCAAGTAGAAAAGTTTTTAAATAAAAAAATTCTCCCCTAAATTTTTAGTTTGAAAATTGCAAACCTACAGAAAAGCTGAAGGAATAATAAAGTTTGTTGTTCCTCTTAATTCACCAGCTGTTAACATTTGTCACATTTGTTTCATCTTTATATATCTAATACATTTTCTGCTGAAACATTTGGAGGTTTTAGGCATCATGGCATTTCACTCAGATTCTTTAGTGCACGTAAAGAATAAAGATGTGGCAAACATGATATTATTACTACACGTAAGAAAATTAACATTAATTCAATAGGATCTAATATTCAGTCCTTATTCAAATTTCCCCAGTTGTCTCAATGTCCTTTATTGCCTGCCCCTCACCCCCCTTCAGGATCCAATTCCAGTTCAAACATTAAGTATTTTGAGTCTCTCTTAATCTAGAACTGTCCTCTCCACCTTTTTGGTTTTCATGACTTTGAATGTTTTGAAGAGTCCAGGCCAGTGGTCTCAAAATATTCCACATTCTGGATTTGTCTGTTTTCGCATTGATTATATTCAGAGTAAATGCCTTTTGCAAGATTACAACATAGGTGGTATTATGTACCTTCTGCACCACATCAGGAAGCAGATAACGTCAGGTTTTCTCAGTATTTTGATTATCTTATTAAAGTGTTAATCCTCAGATTCCTCTATAATAAAGGTATGTTTTTTCCATTGTAATTAATATGTGGGTGAATATCCTGGGTTTTTAAAAAAAATTTTTTTTTGACTGTGTTGTGTCTCCATTGCTGCACGTGGGCTTTCTCTAGTTGTGGCAAGTGGGGGCTACTGTTCATTGCAGTGCGTGGGCTTCTTGTTGCAGTGGCTTCTCTTATTGCGGAGCACAGGCTCTAGGCATGCAGGCTTCAGTAGTTGCAGCATGCGGGCTCAGTAGTTGTGGCACATGGGCTCTAGGGGGCGTGGGCTTCAAAAGTTGTGGCCTGCAGGCTCAGTAGTAGTTGTGGCTCGTGGGCTTAGTTGCTCTGCAGCATGTGGGATCTTCCCGGACCAGGGATCAAACCCGTGTCCCCTGCAATAACTCTTTTTTTTTTTTTTTTTTTTTTTTCCAGTAGCTTGAAACAACATACACTTATTATCTCACAGTTTCTATGGGTCAGGAGTCTGGGCACAGCTCAGCTAGGTCCTCTGCTCAGAGGCTGCCTACAGGGTGTCACAAGGGACTGCGGTCTATCCTGCTAACAATCTTTCTCTCAATAGTTTTAACATCCATTGATGATCATTACCTGATAACTCGGTTATTACATTGGGGGTTGCTTAATGGTGGTTTTTCTAATTCTTTTCATTCTTTCTACGTTAACTGGCATTCTGTAAAGAGCTTCCCCCTCCCTTTTTTGTTTGGGTATTACTATAGATTCTGAAATGCTTTCTTTTGGAAACTTTAATATATTAAAGTCTGTTAACATCATTATTAATTTTGATGGCCAGATTGTCCCAAATTTGATCCCTTCAAGCCTGACCTGTGTCCTTTTGAAATGACCCTATAAATTTTGAAAACTTCTTTGCTTTTTGGCACGAGATGTTCCAGGCTATCCTTGAAATTTCCCTGTCCCAGACACAGAATCAGCCATTTCTCAGGGATTCCTGGTTCCTTTTATTGGAGAATGGTATTTAGAAAACAATATCTAGGTGTTAGGTATGCTCATTGCCACTGAGATGTCATTGCTTCTAGGCTCTTAGTAGACAGAACTAGGAAATACATATATTGTAAATCACAACTTCATATCAATACCTCCAATTCAAATTGTATCTACAGCTTCTTCCTCATCTTCCTCCGTTTCATATTTGTATCCTTTCTTTGGTTCCCAACATCTTGCTCTGTCCTATGATATTTACAAAATAGTTTGAGAATTACAATACCAATACTACTACCAACAACAAATCTGTACAGTAGGTTCAAGGTGTTTTCTGTAATTAGTTGTCCTTGGATTATATGCCACTGAAGTTGTACAGTCAGGGTATTCTATTCAAAATATATTTGAATTCTTTTTTGAGTATATAATTTTTAATTAATTTGATATGCAGTTATATTCATTTGTTTCTGTTTCTGTTTAGATTTGAGGGTTGTTTTCCATCCTCGTTAATTTATCAATATCTATAGTAGTCATGTTTTGAAGCACATTAGAAAAGGAAAATGTAGTATCTTGATCCCGTATGATGGAAAGGAAAAAGGTGGGTGGGCTTTTAATGATTGAGGGAGACTCAAATTAGTTTTTCTTTTCAAACCTGCTTTAATTTCTTCCTTGTTTCTATTCTGAGTAAGTTAAATTTCCTAGCCCTTTAACCCAAAGATAGAATGTTGGAGCTGGGAGGATTCTTGACATTCCTTTAGCCTAGTTCCCTTATCTTCCAAATAGGAAACTGAGGTGAAGTTGTGGCTTGCCTAGTTTTTTATTAATTTGGAGATCCTATGAGGCCTTGCCTGATCTAAGCCTTAGAATGTGGATGTCTGGCCTTTGGTTTGGCTTTTTCCTCCCCAGGCTCATGCTCAGGTACTTTGGACTTTTTCATTGTAGTTGCTTTTTTTCTGGGGACTAGAAATAGGGACTGCACACTATGAAAGTGTTATTGATTGCAGTGCCGATGAGGTTCGCAGGAAATCTCTGGTTCTCAAGTTCCCTAAGCAGCAACTTCCTCCCAAGAAGAAACGGCGAGTTGGAACCACTGTTCACTGTGACTATTTAAATGTGAGTATTGGCATTGCTGCTTTCTGACCACATAGGGTTCTCATTAATTCCTCCAGCCCTCTAAGCCATGGCCCTGATATAGCCTTAGATTCTCCCTTTGGCCTTGCCCTGAGAATTACGTGTACTGTGCATTACAGGGTTTCCAAAATATATATGTATTGCGTTTATTTTTTTTTTAATCTAAAGAAGCATTCTGATTTCTTTTTTTTCCTTAGAGACCTCATAAGTCCATTCACCGGCGCCGGACAGACCCCATGGTGACGTTGTCATCCATTTTGGAGTCTATCATCAATGACATGAGAGATCTTCCGAATGTGAGTTCATTTCATTCAGATCTACAGTATGGATGGCAAGGCTGTTCTGTGTGATTTCAGATAGATGGCAGTAGAGTATAGTCCTAGGAACCTGGAACTCCTAATTCTTTGGGATATAGTTTTTCATTTATTTTTTAACAGTTTAGTAGAGGAAACAGACCTGCTCCATCTAGAGATTCCTTTGAGAGTTGACGGCCAGGTAGAGGTAAGATGTGAGAGAGTCTTGAAGAATTGGTCTGGCAGTTGTTCTTTGCTCATGGATGGTGCTGGCTCTTGTTTGCACAGACGTACCCTTTCCACACTCCAGTCAATGCAAAGGTTGTAAAGGACTACTACAAAATTATCACCCGACCAATGGACTTACAAACGCTCCGTGAAAATGTGCGTAAACGCCTCTACCCATCTCGGGAAGAGTTCAGAGAGCATTTGGAGCTAATTGTGAAAAATAGTGCAACCTACAATGGTAAGAATCACCTGTTCTTTGACTGCAAAGGTCACCTTTCGGATCCTTATTTATCCCTTACTAGTCCTAAATTTAGACTAGATTGGACTGACTGAAAGGACCTACAATGTATTAGTGCATTTTGGGGTTATGAAAATCAGGTAATGTACATTTTAATCATTTAATAAGTATTGCTTCTTTTTATTCCCACTTTTTTATGTATCATCTAGAGAATTTAGAGAATCTGTTGAAATGAAACAATTGCATGAGAAGCAGTGAGAGATAGGAGTGAGCCTATAAGTAAATAGAAGGGAGAGGCATTCAGTGTGGATGGAACCCCTGCAGAGTATATGCTTGTTGACTATATTTGTCTTTGATTTGGTCTACAAATCTGTTATGGGGCTGTTATATATGTCTATTTTGCTCAAAAGCTGGAAAGGCAAGGAGGAAGAAATCTGTTTTCTGAGTCTTAAAGAGTTCAAGAAACAGTATAGCTTCTGCATTTAGGGGATAAAGTTTTCTGGTTTCCAGTTGTATCCTTAGTGTAGGGATTAAGGTTACAGACAGAGTATGAACTATGGCTCTGCCACTTACTAATTGAGTTACCTTAGACAACTTTTTTTTTTTTTTTTTTTTTTTTTTGCGCGCGGTAGGCAGGCCTCTCACTGCCGCAGCCCCTCCCGTTGCGGAGCGCAGGCTCAGCAGCCACAGCTCACAGGCCCAGCCGCTCTGCGGCACGCGGGGTCCTCCCAGACTGGGGCACGAACCTGTGTCCCCTGCATCGGCAGGTGGACTGTCAACAACTGCGCCACCAGAGAAGCCCCTAGACAACTTATTTAACCTCTCATAGCCTCTTCAGTTTTCTTACCTGTACACATGGGATGATAGTAGTACCTAGATTTTAATACGTTTCACAAGCAGGCCTGACCCATTTATCTAGTCTCATTTATAGAGACTGGCTCCCAGACCTACTATAGATAGAGACTTTGGCTATGCTCAGTGTTGTATTTAACTAAATATCCTATACCATGTCTTCATGTCTTTGTACAGTCTTTGCCCTTTGTCTGCAGAGTGCCCTTTATTCCATTTCCCTTCATATTTCCAGACCAACTCATATCATCTCTTCATAAAGACTTATTCAGATTGCCCAAAGTACCCATTTTTTCAATCCTCTGTGCCCCCCTAACACAATTAAATCAAGTTTTATAGCTCTTATGTGTTATATATAATTGTTTATATATCTGATTTTCCCATCACTTTGTGACCTCCTAGAGAGACTATTCATCTTTGTATTCCGAGGGCGTAGCAGAGTACCAGACATACAAAGGAATAATAAATTTATTAGTCCCAACTGTCATTCAAGGTGACGAGGATAAATGCATAAGCAAAAATCAGCTTGGAAGGGAATGGGAAGGTAAGAGTTGACTTTGAAAATACAGAGTTTGAGGTACTTGTGGGTCATTTAGGTGGCAGTGTTCGTAAAAATTTGGAAATTTAAGTTATGACTTTCTCCACATCCCCCTCTAACTCAATCTTCCTTCTTCCTCATACTCAAATGCTGATAATAGTGATAATAGTAGTAGTGCCACCATTGCTAGTATTGCTGTCCGTCTAGTTGTACAACCTAGAAATGTTGGCCATTGTTATTCCACTCTCCCTGCCCTATACTCATAGATCACTAAGTTGCATAAATTGTACCGTCTAAGTTTTGCTGGAATACATCCCTTTCCTTTTGGTCTCCATTGCTACTATCTTAGTTGCAGCCCTTGTCTCTTGTTTGACCTCTTGCAATAGCTTCCAGACTTTCTCTGTGCTGCTTGCCTTATTAATTCTTCACACTGTTGACAGGGTATTTTTTTCTGATACACAAATTTGACAAATTACTCTCTAGCTTAAAATCTCCAGTGCCTTTGTATCTCCTATGAGACCATTGTAATATGTCCCTTCTTGCCTTTCCAAGTTCCATTTCCTATTTCTCCTCCACACATACCTACCTGTATTCCAGTTGTACCAAACTACTTGTGATTCCTGTTGTGAAATGTATTGTTTCATGTTTCCATGAATTTGCTTACTTAACATGTTTTTGCATACTTTTTCCTCCCTCTGGAATGTTTTTCAACCCTAATGTCTACCTGATAGACTTCTCTTGTTTAATAACACTGCTTGATTGTCATTCACAACAAGCCTTCCCTACTCCTCCCTGGTACTCAGATTTAATTGTTGTAAAACAACTTAAAACACGTTGCAACCCCTCCACAGTTCATAGTAATCAGTGTATTCCTCTATTTGCACTTACACTCACTTTTTAAAAACTTTATTATGGAAATTGTTAGGCATATACAGAAGTAGAGAGAAAGTAAATAAACTTCAGTGCACCTATTCACCCAGTTCCACAATCACCAGCATATATGGCCAGTCTTGTTCATTGTTTAGCCTGTATTTCCAGACGTCATATCATTTCATCTGTAGATACTTCAAGCACTTACACCCTGTCGTGCAGTGTTTTATTTTCATATCATTTTCTTTGACTCTCTAAGGTAGGGACTGTGTCTTATTTTCCCTTTATTCTCAACATTGAACACATCACAGACAGTCCATTAAACAGTTGTTGAATGAATAAACAAATCCCTGTTAATTAATTAATAAGTAGCTGAGAAAAGAGCTGAGTTTTAGGCTCTGGGGAGCACTTACACGAAAGAATTGACAGAGGAAGATCAGAAAATATACTGAAAGGAATTAGCCAGAATTACTGTTTTTTTACATGAAAATGTTTTCACTATCCCTATGATGAGCTTAAATTAGGGTAGCCATAAGCAGGGAATGTAGGAGATAGTTGGAGGATTCTGTGAAGCTCTTGTTACGGATTTCAGGGAAACTAAAGTAATAGTCTGAGGTGGGGTGGAGAGGAGATTCTTTTCTGACAAAGGCTTTGGATTAGCCGTATGTTGGGTGGACATCACAAACCATGAGTTCTGCAAACAAAAATTGCAGTCACAAATTTTGTATGCTGAGTCTGGAAAGATTATAAATCATTCATGGGTCTCTTTAGCCATCCTTAAACAAATTGTCATTCCCCATCCATAGTTTTATTTTCAAGGTATTAAAGGCAGCAGTATCGACAGTAGTACCGCTATGTATGGATATACACAAATAAGGGAGAGAGTTAAAATTAGTTTATTCATCCATATTGTGCATCTGCTATGTGTTAGACACTGAAAAATGGAGATAAGACTGATACATCTGTCTAACCCAGCAGCTAGGCTGGTGCCTGGCACATATTAGGTGATTAAGTAAATGAGTTAAAAGTCTGGAGAGGTGTTGGTAGCTCTTGCCTCCCTTTTTTTTTTTTTTTTTTTTTTTTTTTTTTTGCGGTACGCGGGCCTCTCACTGTTGTGGCCTCTCCCGTTGCGGATGCGCAGGCTCGGCGGCCACGGCTCACGGGCTTAGCCGCTTTGCGGCATGTGGGATCTTCCTGGACTGGGGCACGAACCCATGTCACCTGCATCAGCAGGCGGACTCTCAACCACTGCGCCACCAGGGAAGCCCTTGCCTTCCATTTTTAGTGGTCCCATCTCTTTTATTGTTCCTCTGTAATCTAGGGCCGAAGCACTCATTGACCCAGATCTCTCAATCCATGCTGGATCTCTGTGATGAAAAACTTAAAGAGGTAAGACATTTAAAATGAGAGAAAAGCAATAGAATGAAGCTGGCAGGTACCAGTATTGAGGAAGTAGGGAATGTAACAGAAGGAAGAGTAGAGAAATGAGGGAGTAGCAGGTTTTTTGTATGTTAGAGTCTAGAGGGGACCTTAGAAATCATGTAGTCTAATCCCTCCCTTTTGTAGATGGAAAGACTGAGGTCCACAGAAGAAACTAATTTGTCTTGGGCATCATGGCTATTAAATAGTAGGGCTACGATTAAAATATAAAATCCATATAACTCTTAGGAAATTGACTTCCCAGGAAGTCAGCTGAAGCTAAGAGACTGTTTTGGCAGGGAGAAGTTTTAATTTTTAAAAGATAATCTATCTGTATTTCATCTTCTTAACAACAAAAAAAATGGCACCTTAATAGGCTTAAAAAATATAAGTATAATGGATGTTAATATTGTAGTAGAAATTTCATAAAAGAGGATAACCAAATGGCCAGTAAACATGAAAAGATTCTCAACTTGATTGATCATTGGGGAGATAAAAATTTAAACCATCATTAGTTAACACTGCATACCTCCCTTAGAAAGACTAAAATTTAAAGACTTAAAAAAACAAAAGACTGAGTTTTAGTGGATGAGGATATGGAGCAGTTGACACACAAACTTTTTCCTAGTACAGCCTAAAATTAAGTTGTTGGGTTAGATTCCCTTACACAAAAGCCACTACTCAACAATACGTGTTGTGTTTTCAGCAATAGTTTTATGGCAAAAGCAGTCTAATATTAAAACTTAATTTGGTGAAGATGTTTTTGTTGTGGGAGCTAAGCTATTGATGCCCAGGGATGTATATTTTTGATGATCTACAAGAATAGAAGATAGAATATCTAAAGGAATTGGTCAGTACATCTCTTTTGATCCTTTTACTGGAATATTATTTCTCTTATCTGGACTTTTTGTCTGGAACTGAATAGGCCACAATTCAAAGTTAGACTTTTTGGGACAAGGGCAATAGACAACTGAACCTTAAATTATCCTTAATACTCTATGGTGATTATACCTCAGGGAAACCTCTGCCTTTCCTTTGCTTTGTTTCATGTCAGAAAGAAGACAAATTGGCTCGTTTAGAGAAAGCTATCAACCCCTTGCTGGATGATGATGACCAAGTGGCATTTTCTTTTATTCTGGACAACATTGTCACCCAGAAAATGATGGCAGTTCCAGATGTAAGTGTCTGTGTGTTAAATATTGTGAAGATAGTACAGGGGAGAGGAAAGGGTGAAAGGATGTGTGCATGTGTATGTTGGGGAGTCTGGAGTGTGGTGTTTGTCAATTCAAACTGCTATATAATTTTAAAAAGAAACTATTTTGCTGTATGAGTGCATTATCATTGAAATCAAAGAGGCCAGGAATCTGTGATATAGAGAGGTTCTTTATACCTGTTGTTGACATTCAGTATTTTAATGCTCCTGAATAGCCCTGGAGAGAAGTTAGGATGCCAGCTAATGGGAGGTTTTGGATTTAGAGGTGCTTCTTAACAAATGAGAGTTTGATAATTACCCAGCATTCATTGTCTTTTTTTGTTTTCTTTTCTTTATTTATTTTTGGCTGCGTTGGGTCTTTGCTGCTGCATGTGGGCTTTCTCTAGTTGCAGTGAGCAGGGGCTACTCTTCGTTGCAGTGTGCAGGCTTCTCATTGCGGTGGTTTCTCTTGTGGAGCACAGGCTCTAGGCATGTGGGCCTCAGTAGTTGCGGCACACGGGCTCAGTAGTTGTGGCACGCAGGCCCTAGAGTGCAGGCTCAGTACTTGTGGCTCACAGGCTTAGTTGCTCCGAGGCATGTGGGATCTTCCCAGACTAGGGCTCGAACCCATGTCCCCTGCATTGGCAGGCGGATTCTTAACCACTGTGCCACCAGGGAAGTCCCGCGTTTGTTGTTTTTTGTTTCATTTTTTGTCTTGCAACTTTATGGCAGGGGTACCATGTTGGTTCTTTGTATCGATACTCCCTAGGGAATTCTGAACTGAGTTTCCTTTTGTGTTGTAGGCATATGTTGTGTATGCAGTAACGCTATAAACCAGTGGTCCCCAATCTTTTTGGCACCAGGGACTGGTTTTGTGGAAGACAATTTTTCCATGGATGGTGGGTGGGGGATGGTTTCAGGATGATTCAAGCGCATTACATTTATTGTGCATTTTATTTCTATTATTACATTGTAATGTATAATGAAATAATTACACAACTCATCGTGATATAGAATCAGTGGGAGGCCTGAACTTGTTTTCACTTGCCACTCACTGATAGGGTTTTGATATGCATCTGCAAGCAATTGATTTATTATGGTCTCTGTGCAGTCAAACCTCTCTGCTAATTATCATTAATTATCATCTGCTAATCTGTATTTGCAGACACTCCCCAGCGCTAGCATTATCACCTCAGCTCCACCTCAGATCATCAGGCATTAGATTCTCATAAGGAGCATGCAACCTAGATTCCTCACATGCGCCAGTTCCCAGTAGGGTTCACACTCCTGTGAGAATCTAATGCCACTGCTGATCTGACAGGAGTTGAGCTCAGGCGGTAATGCGAGCGATGGGGAACGGCTGTAAATACAGATGAAGCTTCACTCGCTCGCTCGCCTGCCTGCCACTCACCTCTTGCTGTGCGGCCCGGTTCCTAACAGGCCACGGGCTGGTACCGGTCCATGGCCCAGGGGTTGGGAACCCCTGCTATAAACCTTCTGCATGGGACAAGGGAATGAGAGATTTTAATTGTGAATATAGAGCAGGGGTCCTTACCCTACCAGGGCACATGAACCCATAAAGGAATCCCCTTAAATTATATGCAGAGTTTTGTATGATTATGTGTCTTTCTGGGAAAAGGATCCATAGCTTTTGTCGGAGTCTTAAGAATATTTGTGACCCAGTGAAGTTTGAGAATCTCTGGTATGGTATAAAAAATGGTTTCCATTTAATTTCTCATGTTTTCTTTTTGCTAGTCTTGGCCATTTCATCACCCAGTTAATAAGAAGTTTGTTCCAGATTATTACAAAGTGATTGTCAGTCCAATGGATTTAGAGACCATACGTAAGGTGAGTGATTTGGTCTAAAATGTCTTGTGGGAATCAAGTAACTTTGTGTATCTGAGTCCCTGATTCTTTTAATCACAGAATATCTCCAAGCACAAGTATCAGAGTCGGGAGAGCTTTCTAGACGATGTCAACCTTATTCTGGCCAACAGTGTTAAATACAATGGTGGGTATTTCTCCTTTTTTTCTCTTTCCGTCAATATATCCATCCAACATTAGTTAGCATTATTAAAATTTAAGTGCATAAAGCAGCCTTGAGCCATGATAGCAGAATCAGTCATGTGACTTACTCTGCATTTTTTTAAAAACAGGCACGTACTTTAGTGTGTTCTGTAAAGTTTGCTAATAACGTTTAATGATGAAAAAACAATGTATATTTATTTTCTAAACTTTGGAAAGCACCGAAAAATGAGATGAGAATAAAAATCAAATGGATATTACTTTGGGCCATCACTGCTTTCCATGAGATGTAAAAACTCACCTAGGCCCCAGGCCCTTAGATGGGGCTTAGGGAAATGTGTTAAATATAGACCATGGTGTGCTTCCTCAGAGCATGGAGTTTTTGCTCAATATATGAAATGATTGCATAATGTATCTCAGGTGCTGTGCTAGCTACTTAATCTACTAGTGGGAAAGACATCATTGTCCTCAGGTCAGTGAAGAGAAACAGTTAAAATGCAGCTTGGCAAGGGCTATATTAGAAGGATGTACAAAGTGCTCTAGAGGAGAGGAAGGAACACCTTCACCTAAGGGTTAGGGAAGGCTTCATAAACAAGTTAATACAGTTAAGTTTTGAATGGCTCACTTAAGTAAACATCAGTTGAGCACCTAATATGTGCTGGCACTGATAGATGTTACAAATATAAAGTCAAATTAGATATGTTCTCTGCCTCCAAATTGGTTATAGTTTAGTTGGGAAAACAGAAAAGAAAAATTACAGAACTTAAGTATTATGCTAGATGCATTCACAGAGTGCCAAAGGAAAATAGGAACAGGATATCTAAGTCAGAGTGGGATTAGAGGAAGCTTTCTGGAAGAGAGTTTTCTTAAGCTGAGTTCTAAAGGATCAATGGAGTTTGCTAACCAAAAAATGAGGAGAAAGCATTCTAGGCAGGGAGAACAGCAATATGTGAAGGCACAGAGATCTGAAATTACATCTTGGGTTTAAGAAACAAGTTACTGGGGTTGCAGTTAAGTGTACATGTTGATGGATGACTGGTTATATATAGAGAAGTAGACAGGTGTCAGATCATAAGAGGGCCTAGTGTATGCCATATGTTATACTTAAGAGCTTTTGCATTATCCTAAATGGAAAAACGTTGAAAGAATTAGGCAGCAAAATGACAATCCCAAATAACTCCTGAAGCAAAACAGAAGAGGGAGCTAAGGGCATTTGAGAGAATTGCCTAGCATACTGAGGTCTCAGCTAAAAATCCACCTGACTGTATGACTTTTCTCCACAATATTCAGGAACCCAAGTAGTGTGGCTGTTAAGTTTGCCAGATAGAAGGGACAGAGAATTAGAGAGAGGAGGTGATGGAGGGGACAACCAGAACGACAGATGAGGAAATGGGTATTCTGGGTTTAGAGAATAGAATATCATGGAGGAATGAAAGAACAGGGTAAGTTCAAGGAACTGTACTTGACTAGAACCTATATATTTCATTAAGAGAAGTGGTAGGAGGGCTTCCCTGGTGGCGCAGTGGTTGAGAATCCGCCTGCCAATGCAGGGGACACGGGTTCAATCCCTGGTCCGGGAAGATCCCCCATGCCGTGGAGCAACTAAGCCCGTGTGCCACAACTACTGAGCTTGTGCTCTAGAGCCCGTGAGCCACAACTACTGAAGCCCACACGCCTAGAGCCCGTGCTCCACAGCAAGAGAAGCCACTGCAATGAGAAGCCCACACACCACAACGAAGAGTAGCCCCCACTCGCTGCACCTAGAGAAAAGCCCGTGCGCAGCAGCGAAGACCCAACACAGCCAAAAATAAATAAATAAAATAAATTTTAAAAAAGAGAGAAGTTGTAGGAGATGAGCCTTCCATTTTTGTTCCGTCTGGGTTGCATTAAAAGAATCTGCATTGTCCCTTGTGCCCTTCTTATTGCTGATTGGAAAGTGGAAATGACCTCTGTCAGGTCATTTATTTCTCCATTATTGTCTCCTGAAAACACCTAAAGCTAATCAGCCAAAATTCTGGTAATAGAAGTTGGCAGGCTCACAGGTGTCTAAAAATGAGTATAACAAGTAATAAGCAAGCAAGAGTGTTACAGAGAGGATGCTTGGCCTGGTAATGGCTGCCTGAAGATAGAGGGCAGATTTATGAGGAGCTTACGTAAGACAACAAGAAAAACCCAGAAGATGCTAATTGAAATGAGAAGAGGGCAGATGGACAAATCACAGAAGACAAAAGTTAAATACCAAATGAAAATGAATATTCAGTTGTACCTAGTAATCAAAGAAATGCAAATTGAAACAGACCATTTTTTTGCCTATTAGATGAGCTCAATTTCTTTTTTTTTTTCCAATTTCTTTTTTAATGAAAGTATTCAAAATGCTAGTGAGACAGGTACTCTCACATATGCTGTTGGCAGTGTAACATTGTTAGACAATTTTTAGAAAGCTCTTTGACAGCATTGAGACTTAAAAATTGTTAAGTGAACAGACTTTATAGTCAGGTAGACTTGAATTTGAATATTGGCCCTACCACTTCATAGCACTGTGACTTTGGACAAGTAACTTAGACTCTGCTTTTTTTTCTGTAAAATGGGGAAAATAATAATACCCTCCTCAGAGGGCTATCGTGAGGATTAAATAAAATAATGCATGTAAGTGCTTAGCATGTGTTAGGATAATCTATCCTAATCAGAGATACAGACAAAGCTGTTCATGATAATGTCATGTATATTAATTAGAAATAACCTGAATGGTTAATGTAAAGGGAATGACTAGTTATTGTGCCACCTGTATGATGGATTACTGTGTAAAGATTGAAAGCTTATTTTAAAAACTAATGGCAGTGCTCACTTCGGCAGCACATATACTAAAATTGGAGTGATACAGTGAAGATTAGCATGGCCTGTGCACAAGGATGACATGCAAATTCATGAAGCGTTCCATATTTTTTGTTATAAAACAAAGTAACACACCATTGTAAAGCAGTTATACTCCAATAAAGGTGTTAAAAAAAAACAAGCTAATGACAAAAGTGCTTACAATGTTAAGTGAGAAAAGCAGAACATAACTTTATGTCATCTCAGTTATGCTTTTAAGAAAAGATACATAGAAAAAAGACGTGCTGATGATAAGTGATTATTTCTGAGATATAAGGTTATGATTGTCTTCATTTTCATCTTTTGTATGTTTTCCAAGTTTTCTACTGGTATGGAAGGCAGGAAACTCTTTCATGGGGAGGTGATTTTTGAGCTAAATTTTGAAGGATGACGATTATTGTAGCTAATTCTTTAGTGAGCACCTGCTGTGCCAAGCAAAAATAGTCAAGTGGAGAAGGGTGGGGAAGAAGCTCCAGGTAGATAGTGCAAATGCTAAAAAGATAAGAGTGCCTTGGATAGGGCAGTGCAAATAATTGAGTTTGGCTAGGGTGCATAGTGGGAGCTAGTTTTGGTGTTAAGAGATTAGTTTTTAAAATTAGATGGGGCCAAGTCATGAAAGGCCTAGTATGCCTTTAAAAGGACATACCACCATAACAGGTATTTTAGTAAGATCGTTCTGGAAGCTATCTATAGATAGGAGGGGAAATGAAATATGGAGACCAGTAAAGAAACTATTGGCAACAGTCCAAGTTAAAAGTACTGAGAGCTTGAACTAAGTTAAGTAGCAATAAGAATGGAAAGATGGGGACGGATGGTAGAGATATTGAGGAAGTAGGATTGATACCTTCATAAATGGAAGTTGAGGGTATGGGTAAAGGACAGGGAGAATTCAAAATGATGCCAAGTACTCTTATGCTCTTGGTGAGAACATAAATCAGTACAAACTTTTTAGAGGACTGTAAATGTGTATTCCCTTTGACTAAGCAAGTTCATCTCAAAGGAATACTCCACACAGGTTTGCAAAGGCATACATACAAATGTACATATGTTTGTAATTGCAACATTGTTTGTAATTGCAAAGATATAGGAGGATTCTAAATATCCAACAATAGGAGATTAGTTAAATTACAGTACATCTATATGATCGAATACTGTTTAGCCATCAGAATGGTAGATTAGCCAACAAATAAAGCTGTACCTTACATATGCTGATATCAAAATATATCCAAGATACGTACTCTTGAAATCTAGATCACTCAACAGTATTTACAGAAGGAGTTGCAAATTCAGATCCTGTGGAGGCCCAACAGGTAACATAAATGAGTAAAACAGGCTCAGTAGGAATGGATGAACTGGAGAGCACATCACATCCCCCATCTAAAGGGCTCCATCACTATTTTGTTCAATTGTTGACATAGAGTAAAATTACTAAAGGGAGAGGTGGAGGATAATCTTCACTTTATACTTTTTTGTACTTAGGTGTTTGAATTTTTTTAATTGAGCATGAAATACTTTTGTAATTAAAAATAAAGAAATTTCCGTTTTTTGGAAGGATGGATAAGTCAGATGACATTCAGAATTCTGACTTGGGCAAACTGGTGGTGTCATTGACTAATACAGTTGTCCCTTGATATCTGCAGGGGATTGGTTCCATGACTCCCATGGATACCAAAATCTGCAGATGCTCAAGTCACTTATATAAAATGGCATAGTATTCGCATATAACCTACACACATCCTCCCATATACTTTAAATCATCTCTAGATTACCTACAATACCCAATACAATGTAAATGCTGTGTAAGTAGTTATAAATACAATGTAAATAGTTGCCAGTGTGCAGAAAAATCAAGTTTTGCTCTTCGGAACTTTCTGGAATTTTTTTTTGCAAATATTTTCGACCTACAGTTGGTTGATTTCCATGGTTGCAAAACCTGTGGATACAGAGGGCTGACTATAATAGGAAATATAGGAGGAGTGGTTTTGGAGAAAAGTGGTAGAGTTCAATTTGGGCTATATTGTATTAAGGTAGGACATCCAAGTGAAGACTTTCAGTAGGTAGTTAGCTATATAGAGGTCCAAAGCTCAGAAGAGAAGTCTGTACTATTTGTACATATGGATATTTTTTTCAAATCATCAGCATATAAAAATATAAGTAGATGAGCTCAAATAGGGAGTAGGGTACATTCCTTGAACCCCCTGATGCTGTAGGTGAAATATGGTTGTATGTTTTTCAGACCATAGCTTTATCATATTACCAAAGTTGTATGTGACTCAAAAAGTTAAGACCCACTGTTAAGAGAGAATGTAGCATGAGAATATACTCGACAAATACCAAATCAACATTTAAGGGATCAGGTGGAGAATACTGAGAAGTGACCAGAATGAAAGAAGGAAAACCAGAGGAGAGTAATGTCCTGGAAACCAAGAGAAGAGGAAAATGGCCAACAGGTCAAGTGCTACAGAGAAGACCAAAGAGAACGGTCATTAGAAGAGCTATTTCAGTGCAGTGGTAGAATCAAAAGCCAGACTACAGAGGATATAAATGAGTGAGAATTAAGTGGAGACTGAAATTTGCCCATGAAGGGAAGACGGAAGACTGTAATCAATGTTTTGGAGGGGACGAAGGCAGTTGGACAGAGGGGATGTTTGTATAGGTGAAAGAGAAGAAAAATAAGAATATAAGATAAGATCCCTATGAGAATGGGAATATAAACATTGAGAAAGTTTCTGCCCAGTAGCCTCATTTTCTCTGCAGAGTAGCAAATGAGGTCTTTTGCTAAGAGTGGGTGAGGTGGTGGGAGAGAGAATTTGAAGAGAAATGTAGATAAGGGTTTGAATTATCTGTTATAGGAAATTTGAAAAGGAGCTGACTTAGAGACATTTCAGAAATATTGAGCAGCCTTTGAGGGTCCAGCTGAAGTTGGAGATCATTCATCTTTATAACAGCATCAATTGGCACAGTTGGGTAACTTGTCAGTGCTCATCAAACCACATGAGGAAACAAGGCAGATGGTAGAATTGATTCAGGATTGGGATTTTGTTTCTGGATGTGTCACAAAGATGTGGAATTGACAGTGTTAGCAAGAAAAAAAAAAGTTGATGGTTGAGCTTCTCAAACTTTGTCACCAAAGGTCCCTTTATAGCAGAGGATTATGACTACATAGCCTCTAGTTTGGGGGGAGTATCCCAAAGCAGCTCTACAAAAGCTTGAAATTTCTTTGGCAATTCATGTTTTATCTTTTAAATTTATACTGATTTTGTATTAGGCGAAATCTCTTTGTACTTTAACATGTTTCAAATTTCTACCAAATTATTTTATATCTTCCCCTCCCCCACACTCACCTCCATCTTCAAGTAAAACTGCTGAAGAAGAAAGATAAATAACAGTGGTCCTATAGCTTTCTTCAGTATACTGCTACACATTGCCTTAGTTTTTGAACTAAAGCCAGGAGAGGCTTGATAGAGACAGGAGTTAATGGGGATGCAAGTTTCCTTGAGATCAGAGAGAGGGAATGAAAAAACTAGACAGATACAAGGCTGTGATAAGGAAGTGTAGGATGTTGGCATTGAAACTTTCAGAGGTAAAGCAGTTTTTAGTAAAGACAACATTCTGGATATAGTCGTGGATATGTTTGGCTGGAGTGGAGGTGCGAACCATTGGCATGAGGATTTGCAAGGATTTTGGATGGGTGGTACATGTGAATGTTAGAGTAACCCACCATGATGGGGAGGAATTTGGAGCCAAGAAGATTGTGCCAGGTGTGCAAGTCCTTGGTGAATGTGAGTAGACTAATGATGGTGAGTAAAGGTGAAGAGCAAAGATCTCAGACTCAAGTGGCCTATAGGGGCCAGGCAAGTAATGTAAATGAGTGAGGTGGGCCAGGTGTGGATTGTGGTAAACTGGAAGAGTACATATTCCATCTAAAGAGGCTTGTACTTTACTACATCTGATTGTTTTCCTAAGGAGATGAGTATACAGTGTCACTAGGTATCTTAATTTTTCAGGAGAAGCTGAAAATCTGGATTTGTGTGTGTATGACATTTCCCAATTTTTACATATTTGCAAATTGTTAAAAAATTTTTTTAACTGTACAAGCCAAATAAAAACATCTATCTGCAGGCCAAATCTGGCTCCAAGGCAGCTGGTTTTCAACCTCTGGCATAGTAGAGAACAAGCCTCAAAGTAGGAGGGATTTTTTTCTTTTCCCCAAGGGGAAGTAAATAATAATTTGGTAGTAGCAGTGGACAGCCTGGAACGCTGTCTTCCCCCCATCCTTAACCAGTGGGTGAGAGTGTAAGAAACCTCTGAATAGGGCTGTAAGGGTGTCATGAGATAAGAAATGTCAACATTTTTTATACTAAAAGGACACCCATCATGGAGTTGAAGGCACATATGTTTCCTACCATCGGGTACTATACACAGAATAATACTTTTGTTTAAAACTGTGTTGGTTTGGCCAGATACGAACCTGCCTCTGTTTCTAATTAACAGTAACAGGGGCTTCCCTGGTGGCGCAGTGGTTGGGAGTCCGCCTGCCAATGCAGGGGACACGGGTTCGTACCCTGGTCCGGGAGGATCCCGCGTGCCGCGGAGCGGCTGGGCCCGTGGGCCATGGCTGCTGAGCCTGCGCGTCCGGAGCCTGTGCTCCACAGCGGGAGAGGCCCACGTATCGCAAATATATATATATATGTATATGTATATGTATATGTATATATATGTATATATTTATATATACATAAATATATATAATAGTAACAAAGTCCATGTGGAATCTATTTCCTGCTTTAAAATTTTTATTTCAAAAAATTTTACTAACCAAAATTAGTAGAATGGTATCTCTAGTTAACATTATTTTGACTCCATTCAGATCCTTCACACATAATATCACTGCATAGTGGCATATTTCCATAGCATTTTATATACCTTCATTGACTTATCCTGTACTATCATGTATATGACACATGAGCTATATTGTACAGAGCTAGAATGCTTAACACTAAGGTTATCGGGCAACAAGTGGAAGATAAGTAATACTCCAGGTGAAGCTGCATCTGGAAGTATGCAGTACACATTGGAGGACACGGTCTTGTACTTGAGGTGGTGGTGATGGACTACACACTGATATTGGAGTTTAGGCCTTTAGGCCTTCCAGATACCACATAGGTACTGAATCAATCTCAGAGCCTCTGTTCATGTTCAAATTACATTTGAAGGAACGTTAATAATCAAGGAAACCCAAAACTTGGGATTGGAACTATTTGCAATAGTCTTAAAAGGCACACAGCATTCCATGTCAGTGAGAGAGTCATACAGATAAAGAAATCCTGTCTGAAAAACACAGCCCACATTTTTTACTGGTCTTAACAAAGCCACAAAGTCTTAAATCGTTGGCAGAGGCCTTAATACTTAACATTTGATTTAAATTTAAGGTAAACTGCATAGTCTGTACCAATAGATGATGCCGAGCTATTCATGATGAAATCCCTTTTCCCAAAGACTTCCCTAGCAAGTTCCTCCTTCGGTGTTCTTCAAACCAAAAAGTCAACTCCAAGAAGAAGCCATCTTACCTACGATAAGTAGATGATACATCATAAAATCTGAGTTCCTGATGTTTTAGAATGCTCAGTGGGACCCTACAATCAAGATTAGATAAAAAGTAAATTTACCCAAAAAATCTCTAGGGTAGTTTTTTCCTACACTTTTGTTTGAGTAATTCCCAACCCTGTGTGAGCTCTAATAGTTCTGCTTATAGGACTCTTTCCGGAGTTGCGTCATGTACACGTGCAGCTTAGTATTCAGCTGAAGACTCAAGAGAGCCTTTCTGAAGATCTTAGGTTATTTTTCTGTGGAGTTCTCTTCTCTCCAGATCTGTCCTGCAGTTTACAGCTGTTTTAGCTTCCTCAGACTCCACTATCTGGCTCTGGCTTAGCGAGACTGCTGTGCTTTTCTTGGGTTCGGCAGAAAGCCAAGGACAAACTACAGGGCTCACTTCCTTTATTTCCTTTCTCTCAAGAATCACAGTCCTATACTTCCTGGTTGGAAACAGTTGTTTCATGTGTTTTTTCCAGTTTTCTGGTTACAGTGGGAAGACTAGTCCAATAGCAGTTACTCTATCATGCCCAGAGGTCTTTTAGGTTTATGGTATTTTCTGACATATAGAAACTTCATTTTTATGTAGTTACATTTATCAGTCTTTGCCTTTATGATTTCTATCTTTGGTATAATTGTTTAAGAGACCTTCCCTACCCCCAAGATATCCAACTGTATTTTTTTCTAATACTTATAACATTTTAAACATTTGAATGTTTATTGATTTTTAAAAATAGAATCTGAGGTATAAGGTAAATATCTAACTTATTTTCTCTTCCAAAGGATTAGCCAAAGTGTTCAAGTTGTATTTATGGAATAGTCTGTCCTTTTCTACATTAGTACAAAATACCACCTTTATCATATACTAAATTCTTATATATATTCCTGAACCTATTTTGGAGCTTTCTATTTTGTTTTATGTGTTTGTTTATCCAATCTGCACTGTTACCACCAGATAGTATCACTGTGATCATCATTCAGACTTCATCATTTTAAATTCCTCTGCTAGACTGTCTTCACCCAAGTATCCTAAATACACTCTAGGATCATTTTTGTTAGATTCTATCTTGTCCATAAATAGATAGGTAGGTAGGTAGATAATATTGACATTTTAATTTGTGGATTAATTTGAAGAGAGTGTATATCTTTATAATAATATGCTTCTTCATCTAGGAGCTCATGTTTCTTCATTTATTCAAATTTTCTTTTACCTCCCGCAGCAAAGACTTCTAGGTTTTTTGTATAATTTCTAGGCATCTTTTGTTTATTTCTATATGTTTTATAGTTTTTGTTGCTATTGAGCACCTACTTTTTTCTTGTTGAGTTTTTCCCTAATTAATTAATAAATTTATTTTAATTTTGGCTGCGTTGGGTCTTTGTTGCTGCACGTGGACTTTCTCTAGTTGCAGCGAGCAGGGGCTACTCTTCATTGCGGTGTGCAGACTTCTTATTGCAGTGGCTTCTCTCGTTGCAGAGCACGGGCTCTAGGCCCGTGGGCTTCAGTAGTTGCGGTGTGTGGGCTCAGGTAGTCATGGCGCACAGGCTTAGTTGCTCCACGGCATGTGGGCTCTTCCGGACCAGGGATCGAACTCCTTTCCCCTGCATTGGCAGGCGGATTCTTAACCACTGCGCCACCAGGGAAGTCCCTATTCCTAGTTAATTTAAAAGTTTTGCTTCTGTTGTACATGTGCTCCCCGCCCCCAAAATGATTATTAAATCTAAAGGTTTCAATCAGTAGTAGTATTGTTCATGGGTTAATATAATGCTTAAAGTATTTCTGTATACTAGTTTCTAAGTCTGTCCTTGAGACTACTCTAAGTTTGGCCATTAATAAATGTTAAGGTTTTCTTTTTTTCTGTCAGTGACTCTCCTTAGATTGGGGCCAAGGTATAAGTATTCCTACATATAGGTTAAGTCTCTCACATCATTGAAGAGAATAAAATCTCTTTTGATCGTAAAAATGGTAAAATCTACACAACATAAAAATTAACCTTTTTTAACCATTTTTAAGTTTACAATTCAGTGGCATTAAGTACACTCACAGTGTTGTGCAACCATCACCACTATCCATTTCCAGAACCTTTTCATCATCCCAGACAGAAACTCAGTACCCATTAAACAGTAACCACATTCTCCCATTCCCTCAGTTCTTGGTAACCTCTATTCTACTTTCTGTCTGTGAATTTGCCTCTTCTAGGTACCTCATATGAATGGAATCATACAGTACATAGAATATTTGTCCTTTTGTGTCTGGCTTGTATTTCACTTTGCATAATGTTTCCAAGGTTCAACCATCCATATTGTAGCATGGATGAGGATTTCTTTTTTTTTTTAAACGAATATGTAACATCTCTCTCGTATTCTTTACCTGCCATTCATGCCTCACTTAGCTTTAATCTGGTTCTACCCTGCCTGGCATACCAAGTGAACAGTATTACATAATTGCCTGGTATAGTGGGCACTTTTCAACTCCTTATCTTGATCTCACCCCAGTATTTGACATTACTGACTATTTCTTCCTTGAAACTTTAGTATGATTGGCTTCATAACAACTTTCAGCTCTTACTTTCCTACTACCTCTTTGACCATTCCTTTTCAATCTCCTTTACTGAATGTTCCTTCTGCCTGTTCCTACAACTTTAATTACTATCTCTTCCCTGATGACTCTCAACTTATTCTGGGG
>NW_006788411.1:204604-208131 GCF_000442215.2 Lipotes vexillifer | reverse complement strand
GCTGAACATTTCCTGTTGGATTTCCCAGTGGAACTTGAAACATGCTTCAAACTGAGTGTTCTTCCAACCTTTCTCTATTCCAGTTTTCTCCCTCTGTCCTTTACTTGACTCACTCCTTTACTGTTTCCAATCTGGGTTGAATGGGGTACTAGCATCACTGAGTAGCTACATCGGGAAACCTCAGAGTTATTTTTGATTCTTTCCCTTGAATAAATCCCCAACTTCAAGCATATCACTAAAACCCTCATTACATTTTGCCTAGATTATTACAATAAGTAGTCACCTGGCCAGTGTCCCAGCCTTTAGACTTATCTCTTTCTAACCTATCATTCACATTCCTGTTAGGTAGACCTCTTTAATAATTCATACTTAGAAGAAGGTCAAACAATACAGAAATAGAATTAAATATTAAAGCTTCTTCCGGAGACACTGCTTTGGGAAAGATCCCCAGTGTTTTCCTTACTTGCTGCAAGTGGTTAATCCATCCTTCTGGGGGAAAAAAAAAAAAAACCTTGTTCCTGCCCTCCGGCTCCTATCTCCCATAGTTTTATTCCCTAGAGGTAACAGTTTGGTGTATTATCTGTCTATACTTTTTTTTTCTTTTTTTTTGCCGTACGCGGGCCTCTTCACTGTTGTGGATTCTCCCGTTGCGGAGCACAGGCTCCAGACGCGCAGGCTCAGCTGACATGGCTCACGGGCCCAGCCACTCCGCGGCATGTGGGATCTTCCTGGACCGGGGCACGAACGCGTGTCCCCTGCATCAGCAGGCGGACTCAACCACTGTGCCACCAGGGAAGCCCCGTCTATACTTTTTTCTGTACTTACACAAAACATGTTAAGTAATGACACATAAATAGTTTTTAACTTTCAGGGTTTTTTACAAAAATTGTCATTTTTATAGATAATTATTCTGTAATTTGCTCTCTTTGCTCATGAATATATCCTGATCCTCTTTTTTAAGCTTCCATTTTGAAATAATTTTAGACTCAAGAAATTACAGAAATAGTGTTGAGTCCTATATACCCTTCACCTACCTTCCTCCAATGGTGACATCTTACATAGCTGTGGTTCAATATCAAAGTGAGGAAATTGATATTGATGCATTGCCATTAACTAGATTACAGACCTTATTCAGTTTGCACCTTTAAAAAAATCTATATTCATTTGTGCGTGCGGATAGTTTTATGCAGTTTTATGCCATCACACCACCACCACCACCATCAAGGTTTAGAACTGGTCTGTCATCACAAAAGAACTCCCTGACGCTACCCCTTTGCATCCATGTCCCTCCATGTGCACCCACCATTCTCCTTGTTCCCTAGCAACCTCTTTGCTCTTCTCCATCTCTATAGTTTTGAAACTTGAGCGTGTTATATAAAGAATAATATAATATTTTTGAGATTGATTTTTTTCACTAAATATAATTCTGAGATCCATCAAAATTATTGTATGTGTCAGTAGTTCATTTTTTAAATTGTTGAGTAGTGTTCCATCTCACTAGAGTTTGTTCAACTCTTCAGTCATTGAAAGACATTGTTTTCCAGTATTTTGCTTATGAATAAAGCTGCTGTGAACATTAGTATACAGGATTTTGTGTGAATATAAATTTTCATTTCTCTGGATAAATGCTTAAGAATATGATGGTAGATGTATGTGTGGTTTTGTGAGAAACTGCTGTACTCTTCCAGAGTGCCCGTACCATTTTGCATTCCCACCAACAATTAGGAATCATCGTTTCTCCACAGTATTTAGTATTACCACTGTTTTAAAAAATTGTATCCATTCATCTATCTCATTGTGTTTTTACTTTGCATTCCCCTAATGGCTGTTGATGTTAAACATCTTTTCATGTGATTATTTGCCATCCATATATTTTCTTTGGTGAAGTGTCTTCATTTCTTTGCCCTGGTTTTAATTGCGTTGTTTTCTTATGATTAATGAGTTTTGAGGGTTCTTTATATATTCTAGGTATGTCCTTTATTAGATAATATGACTTTTTTTTTTGGCTGCGTTGGGTCTGCGTTGCTTCTTGTGGGCTTTCTCTAGTTGCAGCGAGTGGGGGCTACTCTTTCGTTACAGTGCGCGTGCTTCTCATTGCAGTGGCTTCTCTTGTTGGTGGAGCACAGGCTCTAGGCTCACGGGCTTCAGTAGTTGCAGCACGCGGGCTTCAGTAGTTGTGGCTCACGAGCTCTAGAGCACAGGCTCAGTAGTTGTGACACACGGGCTTAGTTGCTTCGTGGCATGTGGGGTCTTCCTGGACCAGGGCTCGAACCCGTGTCCCCTGCATTGGCAGGCAGATTCTTAACCACTGCACCACCAGGAAGTCCCTAGATATATGATTTACAAAGATTTTTTTCTAGCCTGTGTCTTTTCAGTCTTTTGACAGTAACTTTGGAAGAGCATAAATGTTTAATTTTGATGAAATCCAATTTATCAGTTTTTTCTTTTTGGACTGTGCTTCCGGTATGTCTCTAAGAAGACTTTGCTTAACCCAGGGTCACAAAGGTTTTCTCTTATTGTTGTACATTTAAATCCATGATCCATTTATTTAAAATTAATCTATTTATTTTTGGCTGCCTTGGGTCTTCATTGCTGCACGTGGGCTTTTTCTAGTTGTGGCGAGCGGGGGCTACTCTGTTGCAATGCACGGGCTTCTCATTGCGCTGGCTTCTCGTTGCAGAGCACAGGCTCTAGGCACACGGGCTTCAGTAGTTGTGGCGCGTGGGCTCAGTAGTTGTGGCTCACAGGCTCTAGAGCGCAGGCTCAGTAGTTGTGGCACATAGGCTTAGTTGCTCCACGGCATGTGGGAACTTCCCGGACCAGGGCTTGAACCCGTGTCCCCTGCATTGGCAGGCAGATTCTTAACCACTGTGCCACCAGGGAAGCCCCATGATCCATTTTGAATTTATTTTTATATATGGCATGAGATTTAGGTTGGGGTTCATTTTCTTTTTGCCTGTGGATGTCCAATTGTTCCATTATTGTTTGTTGAGAAGACTGTTACTCCAGTGAGTTGCTGTGAGCACCTTTGTAAAAAATCAGTTAAATGTGTGGGTCTGTTTCTGGGTTTACTTCGTTCCGCTGACCTACGTATCTGTCCCTCTGCACATTGCTGTGATTACTGTAGCTATGTAGTAAGTCTTATCATCAGGTAGAGTGATTCCTTTCACTTTATTCTTTTTCTAAATTGTGTTCTTATTTAGCCTTTCCACATAAATTTTAGAAGAATCTTGTCTATATCTACAAAAAAGTCTTGCTGGGATTTTGATAGGATTTGAATTAAACCTATAGATCAATTTGGGGGAGATTTGACATCTTTACTGATCCTGTCTTATTGTTAGTACATAGAGATCTCTATCATTCTTTTTAATGTATTCCATAGCATAAATATATATCATAATTGATATCCTTGCACATTTGTAGGAATATTTTTGTAGGAAATTTTGATAGATGTTCTAAAATTGTGTTCCAAAAGGGCCGTACCTGTTTATAATAAAAATAACAGTGAAGGAGAATGCCTGTTTCCC
>NW_006788411.1:198734-204526 GCF_000442215.2 Lipotes vexillifer | reverse complement strand
TACAGCCTGTCCAACACTGGAGCTTATCAGTGTTTTAAAATCTTTGCCAAATTATTTCTATAAAATTCAAGTATACAACTTAAACTAAAATTTTCCATCATGAAAAAGTTACATGTGCGTTAAAAAAAAAATCAAACCATATAGAATTGTATATAGTGAAAAGGAAAAATCTCCCTGTCCTTCTCCTTTACCCATCCTATTCTCCAGAGTAGTGTTAGTTTTGGTGTGAAGCATTCTGGGCCTTTTTCTGTACACACCATATACTTTTTCTTTTTTTGACAAATGAAAGCATATATTCTGTTCTATAATTGTCTTTTTTCAGTTGACATTATATTATGGACAGTTTTTCATTCGTCTAAGTATGTGATCTTGTTTAAATAAAATCTGTTCGTATGTGACTCAAAAAGGCAAAAGAGTGAACTGAATATCATTTTGAATGTTTCTGGAAAAAAAATCTAAATTGGATTTCTACTTTGCTTTAAAAAATACTGTGGCTGCTTGCTATGGAGAACAGTATGGAGGTTCCTTAAAAAAAACTAAAAATAGAGTTACCATATGATCCAGCAGTTCCACTCCTAGGCATTTATCTGGAAAAGATGAAAACTCTAATTCAAAAAGATACATGCAAGGGGACTTCCCTGGTGGTCCAGTGGCTAAGACTCCATGCTTCCACTGCAGGGAGCACAAGTTCAATCCCTTGTTGGGGAACTAAGATCCCATATGCTGCACGGCACGGCGAGAGAGAAAAAAAAAAGATACACGCACCCCAATGTTTATAGCAGCACTATTTACAATAGCTAAGACATGGAAGCAATGTCCATCAACAGATGAATGGGTAAAGAAGATGTAATATGTATATACACACATACATGCACACAACTGAATATTACTCAGCCATAAAAAAGAATGAAGTAATGCCATTTGTAGCAACATGGGATGGACCTGGAGATTATCATACTAAATGTAGTAAGTCAGACAGCGAAAGACAAGGATCATATGATACCACTTTTTTGTGGAATCTAAAAAAATGATACAAAAGAACTTACTTACAAAGCAAAAATAGACTCACAGACATAGAAAACAAATTTACAATTACCAAAAGGGGAAGGTGCGGGGAGGGATAAATTAGGAGTTTGGGATTAACAGATACACACTACTGTATATAAAATAGGTAATCAACAAGGACCTACTGTATAATAGTACAGGGAACTATATTCAATATCTTATAATAATCTATAATGAAAAAGAATCAGAAAAGAATATATATATATAGATGTATAATGGAATCACTTTGCTGGACACCTGAAACTATCACAACATTGTAAATCAACTGTACTTCAATTTAAAAAAATACTGTGGCTGCTACTATGTATAAAAAGGGTACAATGATACATTGTATGGCACAGGGAATACAGCCAATATTTTATAATTAAATGGATATAATTGATAAAGATTTTGAATTACTATGTTGTACACCTGAAACATATATAAATCAACTGTACCTCAATAAAGTGTGTGTGTTTGTATATGTATGTGTGTGTGTGTGTGTATGTATATATAAATAAATACTGTGGCTGAAGTAGAGGGAGATTGCCCAGTGATAATTGTCTTTTGACATTTCATTTCTGTGAGAATACTTGTTTGTTGTTCAAGAATTCATTATCTGCTTAAGTTTGATAGGGAATAGACATAGGATGTCCATAAGTTACTAGCCCTCTTCTCTTATGTACTGTATTGAGCTAGGAAATAGTGATATAGCAGTCTGTTACAAGGCATCATCTCACTGAAAGTCCTGTACTTAACGGTGAGTGAGATATTATAATATGCTAGAAAACAAATATGCACCAGAAAGTGTTAAGGCTACAACAAAGCACACATTTCCAAAAACAGCATTTGGGAAAATAAAAATTATTATTTATTAAAAGAAAAAGGAGATAAAGAAAAATAGGCTTTCTGTCAGCCTGGGAGTTTCTGTAATGTATTGTCAAGGCAGTGTATTTTCTATGGTGCCAGGAGAAACAAAATAAAACCTTATTACCATGAAGGATATGTCAATGTTAACTTCCCCGTGTTTATTCTATATAAGCTATTACAGTTGGCATCATGTAGAGTTAGGTGAAGAGTATAGAAAGAAAAGGGGGCACAGAAAGAAAAATGGCCTAAATCTAATAAGTGATTGCTCTAAGCTCCATGGAGGCAGGAACCATGTCTGTCTCATATCCCCAGTGTGTAGGATAATTCTTGGCACATAGTAAACACTCAGTAAATATCTGTTGAATGAACTAACGGCCAAAGAAAGAGGTGCAGTACCCAGAAAACGTGAAGTGTGGTGCTGTAGAAGCTCGGGCTTAGAGAATTTCAAGGAAAAGAAGTGAACGTCAATTGCATATGTAACATAGCACTTCTAGGGTTGAGTCTGAAAAATGTTGAGTGGATTTGGCAGTTAGCATATCACTGTTGACCTGATGAAAACAGTTTCAAAGAAGTGTTGTTTAACACTGCCTCGTTCTCTGACACAGTTGCTGCTTTCTCTATGATCCCTTAGTGCTTGGTATGTTATTGAAATTATGAGTTTGTGTATATTTATCTTCCATGAAGCTGTGAAAGGGCATCAAGGACAAGGACTTATCTCTTGTTTTTTGTTTGTTTTGTTCTGTTTTTTATTTTTGTATCTTTGTATCATCAGAGCCTAGCACTATACCTGGCTTCCAGTAGGTACTTAAAAATGAAGAGTTAGGCTGTTATAAATTTTATTCTACAAGAAAAGGTGTTTTGAATTGTCTATATTGTTATTTTTCTAATTGTAGAAATATGAGATGAGTGTGTTTAGCTAAGGCTATATGTGTATTTTTTAAGTTGCTAAATGGAATGGTCCATTTGGGGGAAAAAAGAATTTTAACATTCTTGGGACTTTTAATGAGGTAGGTCCTGAATGTAAATCCTACCCATGCCCAGTGAGATTTATTACCCCAGTTCCCCTCTGGATTTTCTAGCTTCTTGAGTTTCTAATCCAGATTCTGAGTAAAGTTCTGTTACAATGGTTTGAGAACTCAAACCTCTTACCTTGGAAACTAAACATCTTAATTAGCATTTGATCTACGTCATACCTAATGTAAAGAGCCTAGCTACAGTCTGAAAGGTTAGATTCACTTCTCTTTTTACCTTTTCTGGACCTAGTTTGAGATAAATATCTAAGAATTAGGAGAGCCCAAGCTCATCTTTTTTGGGATCTGTGGACTATGCATAATTGAATTGAGTAATTCTAGTTTCTTTAGGAATTAGCTGTGCAGATTTTTCCTTTTTTTCTTTTTAAAGCTGGCACTGATTTTTTTTAAGCTTTCTACTGCTACTGAGATTTTATTTTTTAATTTTAATGATTCACATTGCAACACATGCATATCCCCCACACTGTTCACTGTCAGGATAATAATTTATGCTTGTTTTGGCACAGTGCTCATCTTCTTAGGAGGAAGGTTATTTTTAGTATTTGTGGAAATGGTCTCAAAGGAAATAGGAGCTTAGGGAGTGATCACAAACCCTCTTCTCTTGGTTACACAGGACTGCTCACCAACTCAACTGGTATTTTTCTCTGAAACCTTTTAGATAGCAATAATACTTGTTTTCCCTCTCTAACTAGAACCACAAAGCTTGTAACTTTCTTCTGTTCTCCTGACATTACTAAAGAGGAAAATTAACTTAGAAATGACAAAAGGAATTTTCTTTGATTTTGGTGGAATATCAACTTTCCAAAGCTGTCATTGGAATTGTCACTATTTAAGGACATTTGATTTGAATTATATGTGATTCTGTAGGCTACTGCCATTCCTTATGAATGAGGCAAAGTATAAATATAAATATATTTCTTTGATATTTGCAGTTGCTTTGCTATGATTTACTAAATAAGGAGAGAGAAGAAAAACAAAATTATTCAGAAAAACATTTTTTTTTGCAAATGGGTCACTTGTTCTCCTGTAGGGCACAGATGATAATTCATAGACAGTTTTATCTTTCCCATTCATTTTCATGTCATCCTGGAAATTACTCTTCATAAATTCTGATTTTCTGTATAGTAATCCTTTAGGGACTGGGAAATTGGAATTCAGTTTCTGCCTCCTCTTTTTCCCCCCCACAATAGCCACAGTATCTTTATTATTCCCGCAGAGGCCCTGTTGTCTGTGTATGTCTTTTCACTGGATGACTCTTTTCTTCCTAAGCTGTGAAACTTAAAGCTGATCATCCTACTTTTATTTGTTTATTTATTTATTTTTGGCTGCGTTGAGTCTTCGTTGCTGTGCACGGGCTTTCTGTAGTTGTGGCAAGCAGGGGCTACTCTTCATTGTGATGTGCGGGCTTCTTATTGTGGTGGCTTCTCATTGCAGAGCACAGGTTCTAGGCACGCAGGCTTCAGTAGTTGCGACACGTGGGCTCAGTAGTTGTGGCTCGCAAGCTCTAGAGCACAGGCTCAGTAGTTGTGGTGCACGGGCTTAGCTGCTCCACGGCACGTGGGGTCTTCTGGACCAGGGCTTGAACCCGTGTCCCCTGCATTGGCAGGTGGATTCTCAACCATTGCACCACCAGGGAAGCCCTGATCATCCTACTTTTAGTAAGCACCTGATTGCTGCAGAATATAGAGCAATATTTTTAGCATTATGGAGATGGTTATGGACCCCTTTGAGAATCTGATGGAAAACTATGGATCTTCTACTCAGAAAAATATGTATTATATACAGAATTCTGTTTACAGTTTCAGGAGGTTCATGAATCTCGCTCATTACCACTCCATTCAAGAATTTCTGGTGTAGGGACTTAACTGGTGGCACAGTGGTTGAGAATCCGCCTGCAAATGCAGGGGACGTGGGTTCAAGCCCTGGTCCAGGAAGACCCCACGTGCCGTGGAGCAGCTAAGCCCGTGCACCACAACTACTGAGCCCGCGTGCCACAACTACTGAAGCCTGTGCGCCTAGAGCCTGTGCTCCGCAAGGAGAAGCCACCGCAATGAGAAGCCCATGCACTGCGACAAAGAGTAGCCCCCGCTCACCGCCCACGTGCAGCAACGAAGGCCCAGTGCAGCCATAAATAAATAAATAAATGAACAAACAAATTTCTGGTATAGGTAGGGTTAAGAAAATATCTGTGTATTTTTATCCCTTTTTGGTGGTGTTAACAGTGGTTTGCCAACTCCACCACCATCCTTCATCCAAAATATACTTCAGTGCCACTTTGCATATAGTAGAGTAATAGAGTTAAATAGCTGAAACCCTTGTAGCTCTTGAGAGCATGGACTGTCAAAAACTGAGAACAGACACAGCTAGTAATCAAAACACAGAAGTATGTCAGCTATATAAGTAAGTGTATTTTTTTATATTCTGGGGGCTTTATTAGTGGGCATTTATTTTACTTTTTTAGGGTTTTTTTAATATAAATTTATTTATCTTTGGCTGCATTGGGTCTTCGTTGCTGCACACAGGCTCTCTCTAGTTGCAGCGAGAAGGGGCTACTCTTCGTTGTGCTGCATGGGCTTCTCATTGCAGTGGCTTCTCTTGTTATGGAGCATGGGCTCTAGGCGCACGGGCTTCAGTAGTTGTGGCGCATGGGCTTAATTGCTCCATGGCATGTGGGATCTTCCCAGGCCAGGGCTCGAACCTGTGTCCCCTGAATTGGCAGGCAGATTCCTAGCCACTGCGCCACCAGGGAAGCCCGTGGGTATTTCTTTAGAGTTGTGTGTTGCAAAGAAAATGGGTGGCGAAGAGGTCACTTTTTTTTTTTTTTTTTTTTTTTTTTCGGTGCGGTGG
>NW_006788411.1:158247-198595 GCF_000442215.2 Lipotes vexillifer | reverse complement strand
CCCGTGTCCCCTGCACTGGCAGGCGGACTCCCAACCACTGCGCCACCAGGGAAGCCCGAGGTCACATCTTTTAGATGGTTTAAAGTAAGAGAAAACTTTGCAAATGTATAAACTAATTTTTCCTTGTATTATGAGAGCACTGAGATATTGAAAGGGTTGGTGTATGTTTAGGTTTCAAAACTGAAGAGCTGAATTCTTATTCTATAGGCTGGAGTTTGAGGGATGAGTCAGGTAGGTAGGTATAAAAGCCAGGATACTGCAGTAAGCTGATGTTGTACTGGCCTGGTGAAGGAGGGCTCTAACCTGTATGCAGCCTGTTTTCTCTAACATCATGCATTTCTATCAACATGAAAGCTTGTCTGATAACTTTTGCAGTCTGTGTCCATCAGGACTTTGAGGACCAACCTACTGGTGGCCCTAGAAGATTAGAAGTCAGAAACTTCAGCTTCTGTCTTCTTATCACTCAGACTGTTCTTGACTGTGAGCCAGCTCTGGCTACCTTTATACATGTCCTGAATATCTTTTGGTTGACTGCGTTTTCTTTCTGGTTTGTGTTTGGTACAGTCAGCTTGTGTGAGGACACAACTTTACTTATCTTTTATAAAGAATAGATGACCTGGGACTTCCCTGGTGGCTCAGTGGTTAAGAATCTGCCTGCCAGTGCAGGGGACACGGGTTCGTGCCCTGGTCCAGGAAGATCCCACATGCCATGGAGCAACTAAGCCTGTGCGCCACAACTACTGAGCCTGCGCTCTAGAGCCCACAAGCCACAACTACTGAGCCTGAGTGCCACAGTTACTGAAGCCCGCGCGCCTAGAGCTCGTGCTCCGCAACAAGAGAAGCCACGGCAATGAGAAGCCTGCGCACCACAACGAAGAGAGCAGCCCGCTGCTCACCGCAACTAGAGAAAGCCCGCATGCAGCAACGAAGACCCAACGCAGCCATAAATTAATAAATAAATAAATAAAAGAACAGATGACCTATGATTGTGAGAGATTTTAAATGAAGGAGACTTATTTGTATAATAGCTTGCAATAGAGTAGTTACGGCATGAAAACTTCACATGTGGTATATTTTTTATCCTTTACATCCTGATAAGTAGTACATTTAATTCAAGCATCACCTCCTCTGTGAAGCCTTTCCTAATTCTGCTTTCCTTCTTACATCCCAGAATTGGCCACTTCCTCCTCTATGCCTCTACTGAGCCCTGTATAGATTTTTTCACTGCATTGTATTGCCCCATTTGTTTATAGTCTGACTGTGCTAGACCATAACTTCTTGAGGATATGGTCTATATCTTACTCCTTTCTGTGTCTAGTGCCTGGCACCTAGAAGGTACTCAAAAATGTTTTATGAATGATTAGGTGAATGAACAATATGTTAAAGAATATTATAAAGCACTTAAGGCAGGGAGTAAAAACTCAGATGCCTTCAGGGTCCAGGCGTAAATGAGTTAAGCAGACCTGGTAGGGACCAAGGTAACCTGGGAAACACATGCCTTATCTAAAAGGGACAGCTGCTACTCAGATCCAGCCCATCGGTGCATTATGAGAATGCTAACCCTGTGTTGCCACATCTTTTACTTTTTTAAGAGAAGCCAGACATTTGGGTTTTTATATGAAATCTCTTGATTGTTGAATGTTGCAACTACGATTTTTTTTTAACTTTTTATTGAGGTATAGTTTACATACAGAAAAGTGTATATATTATGAGTGCACAGCTCAATCCATTTTCACAAACTGAAGTGATTTTTTTTTAATTGAAGTATAATTGACCTACAACAGTATGTTAGTTTTAGGTGTACAATACAATGATTTGACATTTCTGCACATTATGAAACGATCACCACCTGAACTGATTTTTTTGTGAGCCAAATAAAATTGGATTGACCTGCAAGCCACCAGTTTGCAACTTGTGACAAAAACTGTATGGGGAGCTGTGTAGTTTGGTTAAGAATCACCTAATAGATTAAAGTGTCTTACATCAGTCAAATGCAGTGTGTGGACCTTATTTGGGTTATGATTCCAAAAAATCAAATGTAAAAGAACATTTGTAAAACAGTTGGGGAAATTTGAATGTTGACTGGCTGTTTAATAATATTAAAGAATTACTGTTAACTATTTTAGGTATAATATAGTTGTTTGGTTTTTTTAAATAGACTTCATTTTTTAGAGCAGTTTAGAGCAAAATTGAGCAGAAGGTATAGAGAGTCCCCATATACCCTGTGCCCCTACACATGCTCAGCCTCCCCTGTTATCAACGTCCCCCACTAAGGTGGTACATTTGTTACAATCAATGAACCTACATTGACACATCATTATCACCCAAAGTCCATAGTTTACATTAGGGTTCACTCTGATAGTATCATACATAGTTCTTTTTTTAGATTCCTTAAAGACACATACTGAACAATTTATGGATGAAATGAAATGCTGCAATTTGCCTCAGAATGATTTGGGAAGTGTCAAAGTTGGTGTAAATGAAACGGTTGACCATGTATTGATAATCATTGACACTGAGTAATGGGTACATGGGAGTTCATTTTATTAGTGTCTCTATTTTTGTATGTGTTCGAAATTTTCTACCTCCAAAAGTAGAGCAAGAGTCCAAGTTAAAGCTGAAGCATGATTCTTTGGATCTAGGATAATGGGACACTACCGCTGGTGACAGAATGTAAATTTCTGGAACTGAAGTCTGCAAAGGTAATGGCATTCTCTTTTCATTTTTAGGGCCTGAAAGTCAGTATACCAAGACTGCTCAGGAGATTGTGAATGTCTGTTACCAGACATTGACTGAGGTAAGTGGTAAAGAGGAGGTCCCCTTAGGATCTAGCTTTCTGGAATCCCTTTGTTCCCTAGAGTGATGAGGAGGCCTTCTCTGCCTATCCTGTTTTAAAATGTAATATCCCATCCCAAACCTCAGCCCACATCCCTTATTTCCTTCCCTGCTTTATTTTCTTACCTAGCACTAAATGTTTTTAATAAACTATGTAATTATTTACTTTAATTACCATATGTGTCCTGCCACTAGAATAGAAGCTCCTTGAAGACAGGGATTTTCATTTGCTCTTTTTACAATTTTGTATCCCCAGTGTCTAAAACAAATGTTGAATGAATTCACTAATTTTCTTTATTTCTCAGTATGATGAGCATTTGACTCAACTTGAGAAGGATATTTGCACAGCTAAAGAAGCAGCTTTGGAGGAAGCAGAATTAGAAAGCTTGGACCCAATGACCCCAGGGCCTTACACACCTCAGGTGAGTCTGAGGACTAGAAGCTTCCTCTTACAGTTTTCTTTTTGGTTTGGGAACTTGGGAGCATGTTAACAGATGTATTTACTGAGATACCCTTCTTCTCTGTCCTTCCTCTTCATATGCCTTTCGTGTGCTTTCTTGTCTTCTCAAAGGCTAAGGTGAGTGAGGGCCGTGGGTCTTGGTAGCCTTGTTGAATCCAGAAGAAACAGATACGGGATGAATGAACGGGGTGGGGTCTTAGTTGTTTAGGCAGTATTTAGGAATACCAGATTCCTGACTACCATGGCCAGAGGCATTCTCTTGAGTCTCTGGGGCTCCCTTGCCTCATGCATTGGGGTTCTAGGACATCCCTAGAATATAGACATGGGCCACATTGTTCCTGTGCCTTATAGATGCCTGATTACTCGTTCCCTCTGAGATATCTCAGTGTAGCTCAGATGTCACCCATTTTCCTGGATTGACTCGCTCTCCCTATAAATGAAGACAGGTAATGTTTTAAATTTTCATGTGAAAGACTAGAGCAAGATTAATAAGAAATTTTTAGTCTTTCTGATCTGACCCTTGAGTATACTTAAGAGTCTCTTTCATCTATACTATACTCCTAGAGGGCTGGTATATTTGAATAATAAGACTTACCAGAATATAACTGTATTGGAGGCACTATGGTAAAGTGGAAAGTACATGAAGGTTGGTATAAAACAGTCCTGGGTTTGAGTCTTAGCTCTGCTGCTATCTAGCTTTGTGAACTTGGGAAGTTAACTTAACCCCTCTAATCCAGTTTCCATTTCTCTAAAATGTACTTTTCAAGATTGTTGTAAACATTAAACAAGGTCATTTGCCCAGCACATAGTAGACATTCAGGAAATGTTTATTTCCTTATCTGTATGAAAGTCACCTACAGGGTTCTCAGAGGCCCTTTCAAATTTAACCAAATATTCTAATGCATATTTCTCCCAATTCCCACTGGAAAACGTTTTTCCATTCTGCTCAGGTTTCACTCTGAACTAATAATGCAACCTGTGTGATCTCTGTTGGATAATTGCTGTCTATATCTCATTCATGCACCCTCCTTATCTATCTTTTACTCTCTTTTTCACCCCAAAACCTAGGCCACTGAAGGGCCAAGTATAAAGAGCCCTAAGATACGTCTTCCAGGCCCAGAACAAGGAAAGGCTCTTGGAGTGTGTGGGCAGATTGGGTCAAGGGGGCTTGGGTGAGTGATGTTGCCCAGGAAGGTCCTATTTGCTAATAGGCCCACAGCTTCCACAAGACCCTTTGTGGTAAGTTAAAGCCTGGGTTGTAGCCATCATTCCCCAGGAGAGTCTAACTACTGAGTGGCGTGTTTGCTCTGCTCTATGACAGCCTAAGGCTAGCCCTTTGGTGAGTCAGAGCCTTAGACCCAGAAGCCATCTTCCTTTCTTCCCTTCCCCTCCCACACTATCTCAAATGGTGGAGGAAAACCTGGCCACTGTTCTTCCGCCAGAGCAGTAGCTGTTGTTTTGTGCAGTTAAGAGGATCTCCTGTGAGGAGTAGGGTGTAGGTATTGCCTCTTCATTATTCCAGTTCACTCTCTGATCATTGCCTTCACTCATATATACACGTTTTAAATTAGAAAGCCCAGTGCATTATTTCTAAACCTGAGGAAGATGCGCATGAGTGATTGTCCTTACTCATAACTACTCTCAAACCCAAATGCTATTAAAGTGTTTGTGTAAGTTTAACCTGTCATAATACAATTTTGTTGTGTAGAAACATGACAGTAATCTTACTTTACTTCCAGCTCTAAATGGTGATAATCAATAATGTATTTTCACTCAACTATTTCTACCCAGCTTGTATCGCACCATACATTCAGCTTAACACTTTCTCTAAAATTGCTTGCTTTACGTTTTCCCACATAGCGTTTCATTCCCTGATTTTTCTCTTCTTTTGTTCCACAACTAGTTTATTTGCAGTGTAATGCTTTGAAATCTGTTTTGCCTCTCTTTCTCCAAAACCCCGTTCCCAATCAGCCTTGTTTGTTTGCTTTAAAAACAACAACAACAAAACCAACAGCAAAGTAACACATGTGGGTTTTTTGTTGATAAAAGTAACATGTTCATTGGGACACATTGGAAAATATACAGAATAAATAAGTTACCTAAAATCAAGTCCACCAGTCAGAAAGAATCAACCGCTGTGAACATTTTGGCGTGTTTCAAATCTGTAATGTGTGTACGTGTGCATTTATAGACACTTTTTTTTTGCGGTTGGGCCTCTCAAATCAAGTCCACCAGTCAGAAAGAATCAACCGCTGTGAACATTTTGGCGTGTTTCAAATCTGTAATGTGTGTACGTGTGCATTTATAGACACTTTTTTTTTGCGGTATGTGGGCCTCTCACTGTTGTGGCCTCTCCTGTTGCAGAGCACAGGCTCTGGACGTGCAGGCTCAGTGGCCATGGCTCACGGGCCCAGCCACTCCGCGGCATGTGGGATCTTCCCGGACCGGGGCACGAACCTGTGTCCCCTCCTCAACCACTGTGCCACCAGGGAAGCCCTACAGACACATTTTTAAAGTGAAATTGGTCATTATGATTTTGTCTTGTTTTCACTTCACATTATATCATGAGCATTTTATTTCATTAAATAGTCTTTGAAAACATTTTTAATAGCCACATAATATTTCTACCCTCAGCTAGCTTTTTAGAGAATGCTTTCCTACTTTTCCAGCCTGTTCTTTTTTAGTCCCCCTGCCCTCCTTTCACTGAATAGACCGTTTGTTAAACCCCTGTTCTCTTCAGGAGAGGGAAGAAGGAAGGAAGCTATGATTTGTTGACTACCAAGCATTGGGTAAGGAGCATATACACATCTCTTAATTCTCCCAAACAACCTTGTGAGGTAGACATTATCATCTGTGTTTCACAGTTGAGGAAATCAAGGCAGAGAAATTAAGTAATTTGTTAAAGTTACTCAGCTAGCAAATGGTAGAGCCAGGACTCAAACCCAGGGCAGTTTACTCCAAAGTCCATGGTTTTTCACCATGCCATTTTGCCTCGTAGCATCCTCTGGTAAGCTCATAAGCTCTTACCCCATTCCATGATCTGGTTAGAACTGAAATTTCTTTATCCCATTTTCTATTAGATGTCTCTAAACCAAACAATCCAAATGGCACTGGTATGAAGCCCTGGGCCTAAAAACAATAAGACAAGGCTTAGAAGAAATTAGGTTATTGACCATAAAGGCTTTTAGGACATAGAATTGTCCCATAGCTTTGATGCTTTTCTGCTTCAGGCTTCTGATCATATACATCAGATGCCTCTCTGCTAGAATGAGCAACATTTGTGAGATTCCCAAAAACCTGTCCATAAAACTATGTCAAAACTATGTTTTCTCTTTAAATGGATTGTTCTGCATGACCTTTTTCTGCAGTGAATGCTCTAAAGGGGAGTTCTCTGTATTTCTTGCTCCCTTTACTAAATAGAAGCTAAGTTGTATGATTTGTGCCACAGCCTCCTGACTTGTATGATACCAACACATCCCTCAGTATGTCTCGAGATGCCTCTGTATTTCAAGATGAAAGCAATATGTCTGTCCTGGATATTCCCACTGCCACTCCAGAAAAGCAGGTGACACAGGTAGGATATTCTTTTTCTCTTTGTGAGATTGGTAGTATGCTTGGGGGTGGCAGTGGGGGGGTGATGGTGGTGATGTGTGGGCATGTGTCAAGGATGATGATTGGACCCCTTGGCCCTGGGAATGAAGGCCTGGAAATGTGATTTCAAGGTGGGACGGTGGCAGGTTGCATGACTGGCATTGTCTTCTATCTGTCACCATGGGCAGAGTCAGGCATAGCAGAACTTAAGGAAAGGTACAAAAAAATGTGTGAGGCATCACAGCAGCCTGACAGGTGACTAGAAAGACCAACTGCATTCAGAGACAGAGTTCAAAATAATTGCCCTGCTACTTTACTGTATATGAGTTATCTAAATTAAAGTTATTTTTAGAATTAAGTTTTTTAAGTTGGCCTTTTCTTGAGGTATCAGCAGATACTCCTGATCTGAATCCAGAAATCTTATCAGCTGATCTCAGTCAGGGTTCCACTGGAGAGTGCAAAATCCAGGAGGGTTTTTCTGTCCCAAAGAGTCCAACACAAGCTAGGGAAAGCTTGGTTTAGAAAGGAGGAGTCTCCTTGTGGTGATACAGTAATAGTAGACCAAGGCCTTCCTGTTCTTTGGGTTTTTTTTTTTTTTTTAACCCTACCTGTGATTTCCAAAGAATAAATGGGGGAAAATGCACATGCCTTGAGCTGTGTAAACAGCCCCCACTAGCTGTGGGGTTGGCTGGGATATCAGGGAGGAGCATCGGTCCTGAGTGAGAGCCCTTGGTTAACTCCTCCTACTGGCACGTCCCTCAATGATGTGCTATTTGTGTTCCTTACTCAGATGCGCCAGGGCCGAGGTAGGCTGGGCGAGGAAGACTCTGATGTAGATATTGAAGGGTATGATGATGAGGAGGATGGGAAACCTAAGACTCCAGCCCCAGTGAGTATGCTTACAGAAAGCTTATGGTTACATTATACCCTTATATGGTAGGAGCCCCAGTAGTACAGGACAGGCCAAATCCCCAGGCGCTATCAGAAGGTCTCCATAGTGAGGCCCAATCTGACTTTAAGAACCAGCTAAACAAATCTATCCACCAAAATTATGTAACTTCTTGTAAGGCAGCAAGGTGGGTGTGGCTGGTGGTGGCTTCTGGTCTTTTACTTGGTCGATTAATGGATCTTTGATCCTCAACTGGTCTCGTTTAGGAAGGTGAAGATGCAGATGGTGATCTTGCAGATGAAGAGGAGGGAACTGTGCAACAGCCTCAAGCCAGTGTCCTGTATGAGGATTTGCTTATGTCTGAAGGAGAAGATGATGAGGAAGATGCCGGCAGTGATGAAGAAGGAGATAACCCTTTCTCTGGTACGTAGCTCACCATGGCACCCTCGGGACTTGGGAGGAAGCTCTGGGCCACATATGCTGTTACCAGAAACTGCTCTTTTATTGAAGTCCCATTAGTAGACCTCAGGGTACTGAGCACTCACTCATAGGCTGATCAAATTCATTAGTCTTAGAAGAGGTGAAAAAATACAACACAGGAGGTACAAAAGATGACAGTCAAAAAGGCAATGCCAGAGCAGCAGTTTTGATTTGAATACTTGATAAAAACGAAATAGAAGTGTTATATGTGGCAATAGGGAAGGAAAATGTAGAAAAAAGATCCTGCTTTGGGATTTTTTTGTGGATTAATGGCAATGGCAAGGGATGAGTATAGGAGGAGATGATGTGGGGGAAAAGAACAGATAGCACTGAAATGGGAAAAGGAAATGATTTTTTAATTCTCTTTCCAAACTACAGATCTTGTCAATGTTGACCCTAGGCAATCCTCTGAGGTGAGGAGTCCAGGCAAGATGCCTCTGTAGATGCATGGGATTAACTAGTTCTAGAAGACTAAGCCAATGATGTTAATTCTTTGTCAAACTTATCTCAAGATCTGTCTCTTTTCACAGCTATCCAGCTGAGTGAAAGTGGAAGTGACTCTGATGTGGGATCTGGTGGGATAAGACCCAAACAGCCCCGCATGCTTCAGGAGAACACAAGGATGGGCATGGAAAATGAAGAAAGCATGATGTCCTATGAGGGAGACGGTGGGGAGGCTTCTCATGGTTTGGAGGATAGCAACATCAGGTAATCGGTAGCAACACGCTACAGGGCTGTGGCATCAGTGCCCAGCTATGATGTCAGAGGGCCCAGCATCAGATTACTTTCATCCATCAAACATTTCCTGAGCACCTACTAGGGCCAGGCACTGTGTATCCCTTGGGGATACACAGAGGAGCAAGACATATCCTGCCCTTGAAGAGCTCACAGTCTAGTGGAAGAGACTGATACAACAAAATTATTACAAATACAGTGTGATAAGAGCTACATAGCATAGGTTAAGTACAAAGTGCCAAGTCACCACTGAGGAGGGAGTATCTCGCTCTGCTTGGAGTAATCAGGGAAAGTGTCACAGATGAGGGAACATTTGAACTGGGCCTTACAGGATGAATAGGAGTCTACTAAGTAGATAAGTGGCAGCAGGTGAGATCCTTAGAGATGGAACAGTATGTTCAAAGGCACAGAAATATAGCAAAGTAAATTCCAGACAGAAGGGAGGTTGCTGGGCGTTGTGACTGTAGAATTAGCAAGGGATTATACTGTAGAGGACCTTAACTGGTATGCTAAGACATTTGGATTGTGGTTAATGGGAATCATCACTTTAAGGAAAAGAAAGTAACATCAAATTTGTGTGTTAAATAACTCTAGGGCAGTGATAAGGAATTCAGCTAGAATCTGTTAGGAGTGGAAGAAAGGGAAGGGACATATTCAAGAGCTGTTCAGAGGGTAGATCAATTGGATTTAGGAGGTAAGGAGATTAGATATATAATGAAGGGGAATGTCACTGAGAGAAGAAAGAGGAAAAACAGGTATTAGATGGAGTGGGAAAGGAGGCAAAAAATGAATTTGTCTGTGGACATGTTGGATTTAAGGTACATATGATACATCTAAGCCACAGGTATCCAGCAAGCAGTTAAGAGTCTATTCATCCAGCAAATATTTACAAGTACAAAAGTAAGGATGTTGTCCTTGCTTCAAGGAGTTCAGTCTAGTGGGAAATCTAAAACAGGCAAACAGATGATGATCACAGTGTCACAAGAAAAGTGCTCTGATAGGCAACGACAGGATTTTTCTGGGACTTGGGTAGGAGTGGAGTAGGGGAGCTGGTTAGAGAAACTGAGCTGAATCAGAATAGGAATCAGCTAAATGAAAAGGAAAGTGAAGGACATTCCAGAGACTAAGAACAGCATGTATGACGACACAGAGACATGAAACACTTCTAGAGAATGCAAGTAGCTCAGTGTGGCTAGAGGTTTTAATCATGATCCGTGTAATAGAGACACTTTAAAGAAGTAGGTAAGGACCAAATCATGAAGGGTCTGAAAATTTGGGGCAGACATTGAATGAGCGTAGTATGATCAGATCTGTATTTTGGAAAGGTTGCTCTGTGCCCCAAAAGAAAGATGGGCAAAAGCCGTGAATTAACAGTTTACAAAAGAAATGCAAATGGCCAATAAATATATGAAAAATCAGCTGCCCTAAGAAAGAAATGCAATAAAACAATGAAATGCAATTTTTTTACCTATAAGATGGGCAAAGATTAAAATGAATGATAATGCCCAGTGTTGGAAAAGGCATGAGGAAAAAGACATTCTGAAATGACTGGTTGATAATGTAAATTGAAAGGGGTAGGTGAGAGATACAGCAATTTATCATTATAAATCAGAAACTTAAAAAGCATGCATCCTCTTTGGCCCTCACATTCCGTATCTAGGAAGTTATTCCATGGGAACAATAAAATACCTTCATCAAGATGTTTGTACAAGGATGTTTATCACAGCATTGTTTCTAATAGTGGGAAAATTGAAGACAGCTTAAATGTTCTAGTGAGAGACTGTGAAATAAATCCTGTTACAGCCGTACAGTGGAATACCATGCAGCTATTAAAATGATGCTATAGATGTATGTTTATTGACATGGAAAGATGTTCATTATAAACATTAGTGAAAAAGCAGATTCCTGAAGAGTATGTAGAGTATTCCAATTTTGTAACTAAAAAGAAAATGTTTAAGCATCAAAGTGAAATGCATAGAAAAAATTTGGAAGGTCATATACCAAAAGATTATTTCTGGGTGGTAGAGTTATTGGTGTGTTTTTTTTTTTTTCTGGTGTATATTCTAATTTTTTTTAATCAGTGAATGTGCAGTACTTGTTTTTTTTAAGTAAAATTAAGAATAAACAAACAAACAAAAATAAACACTCTGGCAGAAATGTGAAGAATTAATTGGGGGAGAGCAAGACTGGAGGCATGAAGACTGATTTCAGTGGTGCAGGCGGCCAGGGATCACAAAGGACTAAGCCAAGGCAGGCAGAATAGGGCTGGAAAGGAGGGGATAGAGACAAGATATATTGAAAAGGTAGAATCTTCAGGACTGTTGACTAATTGGATATGTAGATAAGTGAAGCTGTAAATGGCAGACGAAACTATGAGACTCTCAGAGCATTTATGGTCATGTAAGCTGGCAGTGTGTTGTTCAGGTGTAGGGGAGTTTCTTTCATTCAGATTCTTGCGTATATGAAGTTGGCAAGTTGATGTTTTTGAGTAGGATCATTTTTCTCTCAGGGACCTGTAGAACAGTCCAGAACCATCATTTTAGTGTCCAGGGGAGGTGAGATGGGCTGATCCCTTGGTGGCACCAAGAACGGGACTGGTCAGCTAGAGGATGGTGTCCGAGCTTGAGAGATGACATGTTTCTCTTCTCAGTTATGGGAGCTATGAGGAGCCTGATCCCAAGTCGAACACCCAAGACACAAGCTTCAGCAGCATCGGTGGGTATGAGGTATCAGAGGAGGAAGAAGATGAGGAGGAGGAAGAGCAGCGCTCTGGGCCGAGCGTACTAAGCCAGGTCCACCTGTCAGAGGACGAGGAGGACAGTGAGGATTTCCACTCCATTGCTGGGGACAGTGACTTGGACTCTGATGAATGAGGCTTCCTTTGGGCCTCCTTGGTCAGCCTTCCCTGTTCTCCAGCCTAGGTGGTTCACCTTTCCCCCATGTGTTTATATTTGTACAGTGTCTGATCTTGAAATCACCAGATTAACTAGTACCGTAGGCTTTAAAAATTAGTAAGTAAGGGCTTCCCGGGTGGCACAGTGGTTGAGAGTCCGCCTGCCGATGCAGGGGACACAGGTTCATGCCCCGGTCTGGGAAGATCCCACATGCCGCGGAGCGGCTGGGCCCGTGAGCCATGGCCGCTGAGCCTGCGCGTCCGGAGCCTGTGCTCCGCAATGAGAGAGACCACAACAGTCAGAGGCCCACGTACCACAAAAAAAAAAAAAAAAAATTAGTAAGTAAGTAAATGATAAAAAATCACCTCTCCTGATCTTCCTGGGGGCAGTGCCACCCTTTGATTTAAAACCAAGCAACCCCCTTCCCCCTACCACTAACAGAGAATAATCTTCTTCTCCAGTGCCCCCTTTAACTCCATTTATTGCTCTTAGTATCATTCTTTCCTGGGGAAAGAAGAGAAATCATGAAAGAACTAATAACTTTATGTCCTCTTGATGTATTAGAAAATTTCCAAGCATGGTATCATCTCAGTTTTCTAATTTGCAGGCTGGAACAGGGGACAGCCCCTCTGCTGGGACAGAGAATTGGATTCTGGTGGACTCTATGCCACACTAAAAACATAAACCTCTTGGGCAAACTGAGCTGCCCATTATTTTATTATTTATTTGATTATACAATGCCTTGTTCCTAAATGGATTGGAGGCAAATAACTATAAATCTTTTAAACAGCCTATATGTTAGAAATGATATGTTGCCATGTAAATGTGTTCTGTCCCTCCCCCCCAGGGGAAATGGTAGGGAAATGGTAAGTTCCTTAGGGCAAAGACTGTGTCTTCTGTTTCTTTTTATGCTTAGGATATGGTTCTGTGCAGAGTAGGTACTCAGTAAATGTTCCTAGAATCATAAAATCCTCAACAGATTTGTTACTGAGCATCTGCTCCATGGTAAGCATTCCATCAAAACCTTGGGATGCAAAATTAAATAAGACGCATTCCTTTCACTGAACAATATCACCATCAAGTTGGGGGAGGGGGAGTGGAATTCAAGATGTTAATAAATCATTACAGTACTATGAGATAAGTGCAATTAAGAAGCTAGATATAAAGTATAGGGGAAAATAGAAGAGTGATCATGTCTGAAAAAGTCAGGGAAGTCTTCCTAGAGGTAATTTTTAAGCTGATTGTTGAAGAATTAGTAGGAGCTTGCCAGATGGAAAAGTCCAGGCAGAGTGTAACATGAAGTGAAAAGGCCGAACTCCAGAAATGGCAGAGTGTGTTCCTAGTTTGTTTGTTTGTTTGTTTGTTTGTACCTGCCTTGTTCCAGAAAGGATTTAAGGTGGTTTATGTTCCAGTCCCTCAAATGCTGGAATGGCTAGAGATGAGACTGAAAGATGGATAGGAAGCATATCGTCAAGAGCTTTGAATTTGATGCTAATGCATATGAATTCATATTATGAGAAATGAGGCGCTCTAGTGGAGTGATATAATCAGATTTGTGTTTTAGAAATTTTCTGTATATTAAATGAAGAAAAATTGAACAATCATGTAACAAGTGTGATACCATTTTTGTAAATGACAAAAACCATGTGTGTGTATTTATATGTGTTTATGTGTATATGCAAAGGAAAAGGTCTGAAAGGATATACACAAAACTGTTTGCAGTGATAACCTCTGGGGAGTGGGATTGGAGGGGAGGGGGCTATATGCTTGTGTGTATACTGGGTGGGGTATTGTGCTTTTATTTCTGTATTTGAATTTTTTACAAGAATGTATGATTTTTGGAATAAAAAAATTTAAAAAAATTCCAGCACTAGTGCAGAGAGTGGTTTGGAGAGGGGCAAATCTAGTTCAAGTATGGGGTAGTGGAGCCTGAACCAGGGGTGTGGCATTAAGATGGGGAGGAGGGGGATGAATTTGAGAACTGTTCAGGGGATAGAATCAACAGGACTTGATGACCAGTTGGCATTTGGGAGTGGAGAAGGAAGAATGAAAGGTGGCTTCCAGAATTTTGGTTTAGCTTGATTGGATGGGTACATGGTATTCATTCATTCATTCAGCATTTATCGAGCCACCTATTTTTATCAAGTAGTCTGCTAGATGCTGATACAGACATTAAGATACAGTTTCTGATGGCAGGGCACTTAAGATGCTGATACAGACATTAAGATACAGTTTCTGATGGCAGGCACTAGAATGAGTGGTAGACACATAAATATAAATAAGTTTAATAAGAAATGATCATTGCAATAAATATTTACAAAGTTTCATGGTGATAAGGAGTTACCGACTCTGCTTATGAAGTAAGGATAAGGAGCCTTCATAGAGGGGAACCCTTCAGATAGATCATGAAGAGTAGGGAGGAGTTTGCCGGTGTCAGTGCGGGGGAAGTATTCTAGGCAGAGGGAACAGAATGCTTAGGGGCATGAAAGTACATGGTCTGTTCATGGAACAACAAGTAGTTCTGGATGGATGGAATATAGGAAACATGTAGTGTAGTGATTACAAGGCTCAGGATCAAATACTCATCTTAGATCACTGGCACAGTGTGAAAAACGGATGGGCTGGGGTGGGCTGATGCCAGATGAGAGATGATGGAGACTTAAAACTGCCTGAGGCATTGGCAGTAGGGGTGAAATGAGAGGTACCTCTTGGTGACTGATTGGATAATGGAAAGTAAAAAAAAAAAAGTGGAATCTAGGTTTCTGACTTAGGTGATTGGGTAAATGGTGATGGCCATTCACTGAACAGATTGAGGGTGGAAGGTAGGAGAAATAGCTAAGTTCGGTTGGGAGCATGTGTGTTTAAACTATGATAGGTAGAAAGCTTAGGATTTGTGCAAACTTGGGAGTAGGTGAGATCACACAGGAAGCCTGTGTAGAGTCAGAAGAGTATGGAGGGCAGAATGCTGGTATAGACCAATTTTTAGGGGTGGTCAGAAATAGAAGGAAAACTTGAAGAATGATATTTCTTAAACCAAGGAAGGAGGTTTAAAGGAAAAAAAAAGACTTAGCATAAATACCACAGAGAAGTAAAGTAAAAGCCTGAGAGCTTTGGAGTTTGGCAACTAGGAGGTCCCTGGTGACCTTAGCTAGCAAGAGAGTGAGATTAGAAGCCAGCCAGCAGGAGGGTGAGGGACAGATGGAAGATGAGGAAGTGACAAGAGAGATCATAGACTACCCCTTCAAGAAGCTAGGCTGTGAGGAATAAAAGAGGGGGAGAGTCTTAAGATGGAAGAAAAATAGGGACTTCCCTGGCTGTCCAGTGGTTAAGACTCTACACTTCCACTGCAGGGGCCGCAGGTTTGATTCCTGGTCAGGGAATTAAGATCCTGCATGCGGAGCCTGCGAAGCGCAGCCAAAATTAAAATAAATAAATAAATAAATAAGTACGCTTATGTAGGCTTAAGGGAGAAAGCAATAGAGAAGGAGGGGTTGGAAAAAAGCAAGAGAAGATAATTGTTGGAAAGACCTCTGTGAAAACAGGAAGGAATGTTAGCATAGATAGCATTTCCTCCTATAGGAGAAGAGATTTCCCCCCCCCCCCAGACAAAGGAACGAAGGAGTTGGAGTTACAGATCAGCCTATAGATGAGGGAGATAGAAAGTTGGAGGAATTCACACTTCATAGCTTCAGTTTCCTCTGTGGAATAGGTAAAATCATCCTTGTGAGAAAAGTGAAAATGGGATGGGAGCTCGAATAAAAGTGTTGAACTGCTGAGAGAGAGAATGAAAAACCAGAAACCTGCTAAACGTCCATTAGTAGCAGAGAGGTTGAATTACGGTACATCCAGTCAAAAAATACGCAACTGTTGAAAAAGAATGAGGAAAATCTATATGTGCTAATATGGAAAGATATTCTTGAAGAAATAAGTCTTAGAATAGTAGGTGACATTTAATTTCACTTGTTTAGGAGACAAAAGGAATGTAAATCCACATTTGCATATTCACAAAGATTTGGCATGTTGCGCTTCAAACTGTTAACACCTCTAGGAGTGAGGTAGGGTTGGGGAGGGGCGCATTTTTTTCACTGTAAACCCTTCTATTAATGTTGAAGTGTGTTTTGATATTTTTTTTAATGGTCATGATGGAAATGGGAGCTGGAGCTGACATGGGATCCATAAAAGGATTGTTATAGGTGTTCAATGCACAAATGAGGTTAAAGGCTGTTTATTTAAAATGGTACCGATTTACTTTATTGTGTGATTTTTCTCCAAAGGTCCTCAGCAACACAGCTGTCATGGTGTAGAAGCAGAAAAGGTAAAGCAGTTTGCATGTGACTATAAATAGTTAGGGATGGTTAGAGCATTGTGCATATGGAAGGGGCTGGCAAAAGCTGAAACTAGAATTAGCCAGGGTCCAGATCATGGAGAGCTCTATATGCTTTGCTAAAGAATCTGGACATAATCCTAAAGGCAGTAGGAATCTATTGAAGGATTTGGATCACTTTAGCTGCAATTTGGGCTATGGACTATAGAATAGGACTGGAGATGGTTGTGGCAGTCATTTAAGCAAGATATGAGTCAGTTGTGAAGCAAGAACAGTGGGCAAAGATTTGAGAGAATTGAGGAGGTAGAATCTACAAGTGATTGATTAAATGTGGGGGATATTTCAGTCAGTCAAATGCTGATTGAGCCTAGTGGGTGCCAGGCATTATTCTTCGTGCTCTGAATACAGCAGTGAATAAAACATACCCCCTTCCCTCAAAGAGTTTAGGATCTAGTGGGGGGGGGGGGGGGAGACAGACAAGTGAATGAGAGTGAGAGAAGTACTCCGAAGACAAAACAAAGTGATGTGAGAGGGTATGGGGTGAGGGTTCTAACTTAATGGTCAAGGAAGACCTTGCTGAGTAGCTCTCATTGGCGTATAAATATGCATGTCTTACTGTGCTAAAACATTTTTTTTTTAATTTGAAAAAGTAAGCAGTGAAGGAACCACAAAAGGTACTTTAAAAGACTGGCCAGAGGAGTATGAGGAAACCAGGATACAGTTTTTTGGGATGCCAAAGGAGAATTTCAGAGGATGGAATGGTTAGCAATGTCCAGTATTTGCAGAAAGGTCAGTCAGATAAGGACTGAAATATGTCATTTGGACTTGGTGAGCCTAATGAAAATACTTTCTTTGGAATGGTGGATGCAGAAACCAGATGGCAAGTGGGTTTAAGAATTGAATTGAATGTGAAGTAGAAACAGAGCTTGATTTGATTAAATAATAGCTATCATTCACTGTGCCAGCCCCTCTGTGCAGAGAGCTCTTCTTACCTGACCTCATTTAATCCTGAACCATCTATGAGATCAATATTATTCCCATTTTACAAATGAGGAAACTTCCTCAGGAGCACCAAGGGTAGAAGAGATTAGCCTTGGCCTAGAGAAGGGCCGTCTTTAAATTAAGACCAGAAAGATGGGTACTGGATATAGAGAAGCAGTAGGAAGGAAACCATGACTCTGGGCATTGTGGACCATGGTAAGGAGTTTTGTCTATATTCTAAAAGTAGTGGGAAATTTTTCAGTGGGAGTGGGGTGGAGCCTGAGAAGGTAACCTCAGGATTGTGTTTCCAAAACACCGGTTCCATATCAGTGTAAAAATAGACAAGTTTTTTCCTATTGGTAGTTTAATCTCCTTTGGCAATTCCAGGGTCTTCGGTACTACAGTGCAAATATTTGCCTAAATATAATAATCTAATTTGTTTCCCCCTGACGTTGAAGATAAACCACTGGTGTACTTGTACCGATTCCCAGGCCCCAGTTCAACCTTCTTGAGTCAGAATGTCTGGGGAAGACTGGTGGTGTGTATATTTTACAGATGGCCCAAGTGATTTTTTGGCCATGCCACGCAGCTTGTGGGATGTTAGTTCCCCGAACAGGGATTGAACCCGTGCCCTTGGCAATGAAAGCACAGAGTCCTAACCATTGGACTGCCAGGGAATTCCCTCCAAGTGATTCTTATCTGAGAAGTTTGGGAAACTGATTCAGCAACATTCCCAAATTAATGCTATCCTCTGTATCAGCTGTTGTTGCCAAAATCTTAGCTCTCTGTGCACCAGTGCCAAACAGAAATATGGAGACAGAGTGATGGAGGAGAAAGAAAGAGTGGCTTTATTTCTTTGCCAGGCAAAGGGGAACACAGTAGGCTAGTGCCTCAAGAACTGTGCCCCCCTTCACTGGGGAATAGGGAGAAGTTGTATAGTCAGGGGTAGTGGTCAGAGGTATGTGATAAGGATCAAGGCAGTAAGTCTTGCATTCTTCTTCTGCAGAGTTTCAAAAGGGTGGGGTTGCTGACAAGATTAGGGTGTGTTCAGGGTCTCCTAATCTCCTGAGCTTCTCTGGTCACTTTAATCTTGCCTCAGGTGGTTTTGTGGCTGCTCCTCCCTTGATTAGCAACTGTTCAGGTCTGTCCCTTGGAACTCAGGGAAGGTCATGGAGGCTGGAGTCTTGCTTACAAGAAATGGGGGGACAAAAAGGCCTCCCGGCCCAGGAGCCCCAGAGGGCCCTACTCAGCATCGGTCCCTCCCTTTTCTTTGATATTCCTCAAATCTTGAGGAGAACAGATGTTGGACAAGAAAAGGGAACAATCGTTTTGGATAGAGATGTTAATCGTAAACTCGGCAGAGGAACTCAGCTTTAGGGGGACTCGGTTTTCCTCCCCACTTCAGCTGTATCTTTCCCCAAATCTTTTAGGGAACGGGGCGACAACGGCTTTAACTACTTCTTGCTGAGCTGGGGCGTATTCCTGCCTAAATTTGGGGGAATAGGTAACAAATTAGAAATATTTGAGTTCCAAGTCCTGGATCTGAGTCTTGTGTGATTAAGATCTCAATCCTTTGTTTTGCCATTTTGGTGTAGCAGACCCAGTTAGAAGTAAGAGGAGTGACAACTAGAATGTTAGTAGACAGAACAGATCTCATTTCTTTGGGAATTCAGGGGAGTAAGTCTGAAGCCCAATCTGGAACCGGCACTTCAGAGAGACTTATTGTAGCCAGTTGTTTCCAAACCATTCCCTGTATGGGGAAAACCTATCAGGGCAATCCTGAAGACCCAGAAATAGGAAGCTGACCACATGTCCAGCAGTTAGAATTATCGAAAGAATCAGCATATGAACCTATAGGTAGAAGGTATGAGAAAGGATAAGAAAACAACTTTCATTCCACTTCTCGGAACAAATACTTAAAGTTTCCCAAAGGGTGAGATGTCTGTTTCTCAGGAGTCTGTGCTGGCTGTAGGCAGGCTTGGCTGGTCAATAGCTGATAATCTTCTTACTCTGGTATGATGTACCCACAGTTTTACTCTATCTAATTTTAGAGAGGCGTGAGTAGTAAGAAGAACGTCCTAAGATAAGATCCCTTTCATTTTTTTCTTCAGGCTGCTGCTGCTGCTCAGGTCATTGCTCTTTTTCATACTTCAGCAGCACCCCGTCTCCCGCTTTGAAGGGAGGTAAGAGAGCTTCAAGGGAAGGGAAAATGAGCCAGGTCCAGGATCTTGGGCAAGCTGTCTACTTCTGATGTCGTCGTCTTCTCGCCCTGGTGTGAGTGTAGTTTCTCCTTTGCTTGAGCATTGTTTTGAGGTGATTTTGAGGCCAGCCATCCTCTCTATAGGCCACTCCAGTGCAGGGGCCCTTTGTGAGTGGAAATTAATCCAAAAGTCAATTCCCTTCAGTTTTGCTGTGCATAAGCTAGTTAAGAGTACCTGAAAAGGGTCCTTCTCTCCAGGTTGGAGATAGTCCTTTAAATTTTGTCGTTTCCAGTATGCATAATCCCCTGGTTGCAGGTCATGGGGCATCTGATCTTCATCCAAAGAAATTACTGAGATAAGCTTCAGAAACAAACTTAGAGTATCCTTTAATAATTCAATTAAACTCCGCTCCGGCTCCGGATAAGCAGCGCCTTGGCGTGGGCTGCGCGGAGAATGGATGGCCTCGTGACCTAACGTCCGGCAGGCTGTAGGGCCTGCCGACCCGGCTCGCAGGGAATCGACCGGCTGCCTGAGTACCCGCGCCACCCGCTACCATGAATGAGGAGGCCATCTGCAGCGCCCTGCCCACCATCCTGCACCACAAGCTCGCCGACTTGTGCTACCTGAGCCGCGGCACGTCCAGCACAGTGTCTTCTGCTCGCCACGCAGACTGGTGCGTTCAGGTGGCCGTGAAACTCCTGCACATTCACACCCCACTGCTGGACAGTGATTGGTGGATTATTCTCTGTAACCTGACTTCTGCCCAATGAGTGGACCTTCCCCAACAATCTCCCAACTCCTTATGAGTAGACCACTGCCATGTCATGAGGACATTCAAGGAGCCAGTGGAGAGGCCTATGTGACAAGGAGAGAAGACCTGATAGCAACATAAGCAATCTTGGAAGGGGACTCTCCCCCAGTTGAGTTTTTTTTTTTTTTTTTGCTGTACGCGGGCCTCTCACTGTTGTGGCCTCTCCCGTTGTGGAGCACAGGCTCCGGACTCACAGGCTCAGCGGCCATGGCTCACGGGCCCAGCCGCTCTGCAGCATGTGGGATCTTCCCGGACCAGAGCACGAACCCGTGTCCCCTGCATCGGCAGGCAGACTCCCAACCACTGCGCCACCAGGGAAGCCCCCAGTTGAGCAGGTGACTGTAGCCCCTGCCAATATTTTGATGGCAGCCTGCCTGAGAGCCGGAGCCTGAGGCTTTGACACTCCCAGCTAAGTTGCACCTGTTTTCCTATATCTGTTTCCACAGAAACTGAGATAATGTCTGTTCTAAAAATAAAAATAATAATAATAATGATTCAATTAAACTTTACATTAATATAACAGCAAAGAACTATGTGGGAGATGAGTCTTAGTAATTACAGATCTCCATTAACAAAACTGGGATTTAACATTCATTGCAAAATCTTTTTCTCTGTAAAATTACCCTCTTTTCTACTAAATGTAACCAAATTAAAACTAAATGGTTTGCAAAATAAATGTGGTCTCAGTAAACTTGGTTTGATGATTTATATAACTGTAATTGATCATATAGACTTTTTACTTGCTGAAACTTTTTTTTTTTTTTGTGGCATGCGGGCCTCTCACTGTTATGGCCTCTCCCGTGCGGAGCACGGGCTCCGGATGCACAGGCTCAGTGGCCATGGCTCACGGGCCCAGCCGCTCTGCGGTATGTGGGATCTTCCTGGACTGGGGCACAAACCCATGTCCCCTGCATCGGCAGGCGGACTCTCAACCACTGCGCCACCAGGGAAGCCCTGGAGAGACTATTTTAGATAGACATTTCTAAAGCATAATCATTCTTAATAGAATTTATCTAAAGGCTCTTATCTCATTTACATTTTCTTTCCTTAAAAGTTTCTTCACCTTGAATTGGGCCACTGCCCACATTTTGATCTTTGATGGTTGGCCTTGGAGGGGTGGGATAGGGGCACGAACCTGTGTCCCCTGCGTCGGCAGGTGGACTCTCAACCACTGCGCCACCAGGGAAGCCCCTGGTGTTTTAAATGTGTCCTGCTTTCTCCTTTTTTCTATTATCCCCTCTGCCTTTTCTTTGATTCATCAAATTTTCTTGGATCCACGTGTTCCTCAATCTGCTTCGAATTATTCATTCTATTCCACCTCCTTTAGAAGTTACCAGTGGGGCCACTTGCTTACAAATGCCCAGGGTTCCTCTGCTCCCTTAGGTTGAGCATCTGTAGAATTCCAGGACTAGACCAGAATTTCAGTAATTTTTAGCTCCTTTGAACTCCTACATCCCCCAAATTTCGATGTCAATGCCTTCTGGAATTTTTTTTTTTTTTAATTGGCTGCGTTGGGTCTTCATTGCTGTGTGCGGGCTTTCTCTAGTTGTGGCGAGCGGGGGCTACTCTTCGTTGCGGTGCGTGGGCTTCTTATTGCGGTGGCTTCTCTTCGTTGCGGAGCACAGGTTCTAGGCTCGCAGGCTTCAGTAGTTGTGGCGCACGAGCTTAGTTGCTCCACGGCATGTGGGATCTTCCCGGGCTAGGGAACGAACCCATGTCCCCTGCATTGGCAGGCGGATTCTTAGCCACTGTGCCACCAGGGAAGTCCCCTTCTGGAATTTCAATTCCAGATTATTCATCTTTCTTCCAGGATCATACTTATTCAAACTTAATAATACAGTTTACCCATTTCCTTGCTTTCTGGTCTTTCTTGCATCCCACTCCTTCCTCTTTTCTTCCCACTTTTTTTTTTTCCTGGCTGAAAAGCATTATCTGTGCTTTCAGGGCAGGCAGCAAAACAACTTGCCTGGAGCCGGCTTTCACAGGAAGGGGCTTTGTTATCAGCCTGTGCGCTCTGGAGCTCAGAGGAAGCTCCCACTTCGGGCAGTCTGATTAGGATTCAGGCCCCTTTCCTGTGCCTCGACGGCGCCCAGCCCCTCCTGTCCGCGAACCACCTGGTCCAGGTTATGGAATTCGAGACTCAGGGTCGTATGCTCTCCAGGATCCGAGGGGGTCTCCTCATGGCTTTCTCGGAATCACCGATGCTTTTGAGAGAGTGTCGATGTCAGGCCAGTTCTGCTTTCCCTGTAGGTCTCACATCACAGGCAGCTCTTGGAATTTTCTCTTTAACCAAGCCTCATCCACATGTGTCACTCTCACACCCACTCAGGATCCGTGTTTTTCTTCAGAGGGGAACCACTGGCCACGTTTCACAGGCTGCTGGGGGACCACCGTCAGTATCCTGACCCTGCAGCCGCTTCCTGGTAAGCTCCAATCACAGCTTCTCCGTCTCGTGAGCACCCTGGGGCTCCCTCTGCCTAGACACCCCGTGCACTGCTCTGTCCCTTGGCACTGCCTGTCCTGTGGGAAGCAGACCTGGGCCTGCTGGGATCCTGGGGGAGCTTGCAGGCTCAGTCCGGGCAGTACAGGTAGTGGGGGAGACAGTGGGGATAGGAATGGGACTCCAGTTGGGGGAAGGTTTCCTGGAGTATTTAGTAAATGCCCAGGTCAGAGAGAGAGGGACTGACTATGGTGGGCATAGGGCGCTGCGACCGAATACAGGTAGGTGCCAGAGGGTGTCTGCATGACTATCAAAGCCAAGCCCGAGGGTGTGAACCCAACGTAGGAACAGGTGGAAGGCTGGACCTCCCTGAGACCCCAGAACCCGTAGGCATTGGGCAGCCCCTGGGGTCTCATCCTAAGTGCGTCACTGCCGGGGCCGGGGTCCTGCAGCATGTGTCCATGTGCCATGGCCGCCATGGCTGCTCTGGTGAAAGGGGTCTCCTTGGCTTCTGGCTCCGCGGGCTGTTCGGGCACCTCTCCACTGTCCAGCTCCAAATGCAGATCTGGGCCCAGCAGGCGTCCCGGCCCCTCCTGCAGGTGGGGGTCCCTGTGCAGGCGGGGGTCCCTGCCCCGGCCTCTTTCAGCCCTCTGGCTATCTCCCCTGCGGCGGCCTCGGCCTCTCTGTGCAAGGCGAGCCGAGTCCATGAAAGCGGGGGTCTCACATCTCATGGGGTTCACATAAGCAAAGGGTCTCGAGGGCTGGCCTGACTGCGGGGGTCCGGCTTTCCCCCCAGGGTCTCCGCCTTCTGCACCAGGGCAGCCTGTCTCCTGGGTATGAACACCTTGATTAGGGGCCGTTGAGCAAAAGTGTTTGGAGGGTCTCTGCTCCTGCATGAGAAATCTAGTCTCCCTGCCATGACTCTGCGGCTGGCTCTGGGGGTCTGGAGACGTGGAGTGGCTTCCAGGAGACCCTTCCAGGAAGGGTCATGGTGCTGGTGGGTGTGTCACTTAGCTTGCTGATGTGTTACAGTGAGTGGATACTGAGCCTCAAGGTCTAGTGGAAGTCAACTCGTCTGCCATCTTGGACCTGTTTGGTTCTAATCAGTTTATATCATGTCTTTGGTATGTCATTCTTACAGTGAGTGGATACTGAGCCTCAAGGTCTAGTGGAAGTCAACTCGTCTGCCATCTTGGACCTGTTTGGTTCTAATCAGTTTATATCATGTCTTTGGGCTATGTCATTCCTTTAAAGTTTGTACCCACCCCCCCCACCCCTGCCCCTTCCCTCCTATTTCATTCCTCCGTTAGAGATTTTACTCGCATATTATGGGAAGCAGAGAGGGGTGACAGTCTTCTGTAACTGCTTCAAGGCTGAGTAGGGGCATTGACCCTGCCTGTCAGGAGTAAAAATCTCTGGATGCTTGACCTAGGGGTCCCAGGGACAGGACAGTTCCTTGTCTTAAGTCAGTATGGTCCTCGCGTAGCCGTCATCTTGATGTGGAACTGCTTCCATAGCCTTTCTATGAATCTGTTTGCTGATGAAGGGCTTTTTGTAACAACATCAGAGTACAAAAGTATCTATATATGACAAAAGACTTAAAAGGTGTGGTTAAACATGAGTACAGTGTAATTGATAAACTTGGTTACAGTAACCAGAATTACAAATGATTACATTAAATTTAACATACCAAAAAATCCTAGTTGAATATTTCTCTTTAAGATACCTCAGGTGCCCTCTAAAGTATCCCAAAGTTAGCTGGAAATCAAAAAAAACTTTAAGGTTTGATATTTGGGAAGTTTGTCAAAAAGTTTTAAAACACTTGGTCAAATAAGATCAGCAGTCACTGTGAGACAATACTTATTTCTTAAACCAAAGTAGCAAGAGATCTCACAAGCAAATACAAATCACTTAAAGGCAAAGAAACTCACACAATATGTTGTCAAAAGCAGCATTTCAAGAATACTTTGGAGAGTCATGTACCAAAATGTTCATTGCAGCTCTACTTACAATAACCAGGAGATGGAAACAACCTAAGTGTCCATCATTGGATGAATGTATAAAGAAGATGTGGCACATATATACAATGGAATATTACTCAGCCATAAAAAGAAACGAAATTGGGCTATTTGTAATGAGGTGGCTGGACCTAGAGTCTGTCATACAGAGTGAAGTAAGTCAGAAAGAGAAAGACAAATACCGTATGCTAACACATATATATGGAATTTAAGAAAAAGAAAAATGTCATGAAGAACCTAGGGGTAAGACAGGAATAAAGACACAGACCTACTAGAGAATGGACTTGAGGATATGGGGAGGGGGAAGGGTAAGCTGAGACTGTGGGTCGGGTATGATCGGGGCAGGGCCCTATGGCAGGGGAACCCTGGTGATCTGGCCTCAGAGAAATCCTCCAACCCTCTGCTCTCCCTGGGGAGGGTGGTGTGGAGAGAAATCCCTGAGCAACCGATCAAACCGAGAGCCTACGGGGCCTCCTGCCCACGAGTCAATCCCAGACGAGCCCCCCAAATTTGTTGCCAAAATCTTGGCTCTCTGTGCAGCAATGCCAAACAGAAATATGGGGACAGTGTTATGGAGGAGAAAGAGTGGCTTGCTTTCTTTGCCAGGCAAACACAGTAGGCTAGCACCTCAAGAACTGTGCTCCCCTTCACTGGGGAATAGGGAGAGGTTATATAGTCAGGGGTAGCGGTCAGAGGTATGTGATAAGGATCAAGGCAGTAACAGTCTTGCATTCTTCTGCAGAGTTTCAAAAGGGTGGGGTTGCTGACAAGATTAGGGCGTATGCAGGGTCTCCTAATCTGAACTTCTCTGGTCCCTTTAGTCTTGCCTCAGGCCCTTGATTAGCAACTGTTCAGGTTTGCCCTTTGGAACTCAGGGAAGGTCATGGAGGCTGGAGTCTTGCTTACAAGAAATGGGGGACAAAAAGGCCTCCCTGCCCAGGAGCCCCAGAGGTTCCTGCTCAGCATCACTGTTCTTCAACAAGTATTACATCAAAATGGGAATAGGGGTTGCTTATTGTAAATTTAAATTCCTGGGCTTGGAATGTGCATTTTTAACATGCACATCTATAATTCTGATGCAGATCATCCTTAAAATAATACTAGCAACTATTCATAATAATCCTTTGGTAAACATAAGTACTTTAGAAGAAATATAGAATCAATATTTTAATTATCAGGTATATAGTATTACAAGTTTATCCTTTGCTTTTTGGTTCGTAATAACAATATTCAAGGTTTTTAAAAATAATAAATTACCCTTAATGTTATGCATTAGATCTATTATTTATAAATGTCATACATAAACTGACAAATTACATATAAATTATAAATTCTGCAAGTTGGTTTAAATAGATGTAAGACTTTAAAAATCATTTATTTAAAACTGCCTGTACAGGTTTGGATTTTCCACATTTTGGGGTTTCAGAATGCAGTGTTTTCAATCAACTGCACATTACAGCTTTTCAACTTTTAAAAATACCCACTCATCCTGATTTACAGTAAAATAAAAATGTGTACTTATATCCTGTGTTTGTGACTCTCTCACTTACACAGTACAAATAAGAACTTGTATCAACCAAAAACTTGACTGAGTTAACTGTAAGAAGTGGTCAAATAACAGAGTAAGCAGAATTAAATTACATTTTAGTAGGTGAAGGGTATGTCATATCAATGATCACAAATTTATTCATTTTTCCTGTGTTTCCTTCTTATGAAATCTGGAATACTATAAAGGGAGGAAACAGCTATATGGGAAAACTTGGGAGCACATTTATTTGCTCTAGTTCCCAAAACTAGAGACATAGTTAAATACTTAGGAAGGAAAAAGAAATTATCAATGAAAAATGAAGGTTGGTAGGGTGCCAGATATATTTTGCTTCAGTTTTCACAACTGTATCAGAAGAAAGTATATTAGAAGCTGTTTATTTTAGACAACTCACTTCCTAAATTCCTTTATCCTAAATACTGACAGTCTGCCTATCTTTTAAAATAACATCAGCATAGTGCTGGGCACATATTATGACCCTGAAGGCAAGAGTTTAAACCAATCTTATTTGTTTCTTTGTTTCTTCCCCAAATACACTGGGAGTTAAGATGAGCATTCATTAGTAAACAAATGTTCTAGATTCTGGGAGAGGGGGGACGGGGTGGCTCTAGATTCTGGTGGTGGGGAAGGTCACCAGAGTCTGGGAGGAGGGTTTTTTTAAAGCCTCCCAAGTGATAGGGAGACCTGCCCCACCCCACCCCCAGCCCCGTTCTTCCCCAATCCCTGATTTAGACAATTTGATTGTTTCCCCGATATTATATTACAAAAATTCGTAGGTTTCAATACTTAAATTTAAAACTAATGGATTTCTTATCAACGAGGAATTTTCAGCCTTTACCTTTGTTCTCTATCAAACAGCTCTCAGTCTATCAAACAGTGGTTAAAATAATGGATCTTACCCTGTTTGGGGATATGGATAATTTTGAAAATATAGTAAAAGCTGTGATATAAATACACATAAAGTTTTTTTATTTTTAAAAAAATTTTTTAAAAAATTTATAGTGGAGCATAGCTGATTAACAATGTTGTGTTAGTTTCAGGTGTACAACATAGTTATACATATACACGTATCTATTCTTTTTCAAGTTCTTTTCCCATTTAGGTTATTACAGAGTAATTTTTTTTAATTTTCTTTTTTTTTTTTATTTTTGGCTGCGTTGGGCCTTCGTTGTGGCATGCGGGCTTTCTCTAGTTGCGCCGAGCGGAGCGGCGGCTACTCTTCATTGTGGTGCGCAGGTTTCTCATTGCAGTGGCTTCTCTTGTTGCCGAGCATGGGCTCTAGGCGTGCGGAGTTCAGTAGTTGTGGCACACAAGTTCAGTAGTGGTGGCTAGCGGGCTCGAGAGTGCAGGCTCAGTAGTTGTGGCGCACGGGCTGAGTTGCTCCGCGGCATGTAGGAACTTCCCGGACCAGGGCTTGAACCCGTGTCCCCTGCATTGGCAGGCGGATTCTTAACCGCTGTGCCACCAGGGAAGTCCCTATTAGTATTAAGGAGAGTTCCCTGTGCTATACGGGAGGTCCTTGTTGGTTATCTATTTTAAGTATAGTGGTGTGTACATAAGTTTTGTATATAATATCAGGTGCTTATTAGACTCCTGGTTAAGAAAGTCATTTTTAAAAAAAAAAAAAAAGTAATTTAAAAAGAGGTGTAGTCTGAGGTTTAATGTAACTTTCTCACCAAGGGTGTCGAAGTTGCAAACAATAGAGCATAATGTAAATACTCCTAAATCTTTAGACAAAATCATAAGCAAGTTACAGGCTCGATCACCAATTTACAATAGAGAGAAAAGTTGGGACAACACTTTTTCATTCTCTTGAGGTAAATTTATCAGTCGTTTCACTTCCTCCAACCTTGTGATTGCCAGCTGTAACTCCAGATTCCAGTAGAATCTCTTTGTGGACTATGAGGAAAAAAATATTTCAACAGGGGCTTTCCTGGTGGTGCAGTGGTTGAGAGTCCGCCTGCCGATGCAGGGGACACGGGTTTGTGCCCCGGTCAGGGAAGATCCCACATGCCGCAGAGCGGCTGGGCCCGTGAGCCATGGCCGCTGAGCCTGCACGTCCAGAGCCTGTGCTCCGCAATAGGAGAGGCCACAACAGTGAGAGGCCTGCATACAGAAAAAAAAAAAAAAATTTCAACAGAAACCCACATTTCAGATCCAAGTGTCTTAGAAACAGTGTGTGGTGGTTTGAAATACAGGCTTAAGTATCATGTGTACTTATGTATAACAGCTTACTAGCAATTAACTAACATTGCTTCCTCAGCTATCTGACAGTTGTAGTGAGAGTTAAATGAGATAGTGCCTATGAAGTGCTCAGCACAGTGCCTGGCACATGGTTCACACCCAGTAAATGTTAGCTGTGGTTATTATCTCTTCTGAATAAACGATAGTTCACACATTTAGACCAATTTAAGTTATTCTAGCTCCTTAAAGTGAAACCTCGATCTTAATGTGAAATTGCAAAATATTCCAGACTAAGTAGAAATCCTCAGGAAGGGAGGGTTTGTCAGAATTACTTGAGAGACGTTTTCAAACTCCCATTCCCTGTTAATCTTCTCCCGCCACATGGAGAGTTGCTTCCACTCTCACCCAGAGTTTTATTATCCCCTTGGCCGAAGATCAGTGCCTTGGTGAGTCACTATTACGGATGAGAATCTACACAGGTAGAGGGGAAAGCTTCAGAACCATGTATTGACTTCATCTCCCTTTCTGGCAGGTCCAGAAAACAACTTCTCAGTTTACTTGACTCTCCTTTATTTAAAATAAACAACTCTTTATGACACAGTCAAATAAAAGTAAAACACAAATATCTGACGGCTCTAGACAGCTCCAAGTACTGTAATAAAGCCAAATTATTGCAGATATGAAAAAAAGCGTAAGAATTTGTCCACCACTAACTTTTGTAATTTAAATATTTTAGCTTTTCTTCCAAGTTACTTGATGTGTTTCTGAAATTCAAGTTTAGAATAAAAGCTTGGCCACGTGGCTTGCAGGATCTTAGTTCCCTGACCAGGGATTGAATTTGGACTGAGGCAGTGAAAGCACCGAGTCCTAACCACCGGACAGCCAGGGAATTCCCAAAACTTGGGGTTTTAAAAGTTTTGCTTCTCATTTCATTTTTTTTTTTTTTTTACTTTAGAATCAAATTGTAAGTTATGAGATTTAACTCTCAGATCACCAAGCAAGTATGGCTACTCCTAACTCTGAGCAATAAATATCAGACTGGGCAGAATTTTTTTGCCAGAAAATATAATATAAATTCTTTAAAAAGGTAAGATGAGAAATTTCTTGCAACTAAATCAGAAGTTGTTCTCTTTGACTCCATCCTAGCATGATGATTTTTTAAATTATTATTTCGAAGTAAGTTATTACATAGTAATACATCCATTCAATTTATACACATTTCACATACCAGTTTAGTCAATTAATTTCTAGTTTTATAACACAAATTCCAAGCTTTTCCATGCAAACCTCTAATTATTAACATTTCAAGCACTTAAACTGCTTTTGATTCAGTGGGAGCTGTGTAAAGAGGACAGCCTGGTGCTTTCCCTAGGTTTCCTGTCTTAACATAGGTAGTGCCCAAGACTTAGAAGATAATATCTCAATATACAGGTAAAAGAGGCTATACTGCCCTGTCCCCTCCCCCCAGTACTCATTACAAAATCTTCTGTTCTCCAGCATATGCTACTCTTGTGCATTTTGCCAGGAACATATTTACTTGCCTAGTCTGTAATATGCTGCTTCAGAGCCTAGAGACAGTTCAGAGATGCTCCTGTGTGTGATTTACAAAATAAACCAGATGACTTACGACATTGTTTTCAAATGAAGATAATATGTCCTAATGCCTAGGAACATGCCTTTTAAGTCAGACTCCTATGGCTCTTTAGGCAAGTCCCCTGGGCGTTAAGTTTCCTCATCTGTGAATGTAGGATAGTAGGATAATCGTAAAGATTAAATGAAAAATACATTGTGAAGTGCTTAGAATAATGTCTGGCACATAGTAAGCACTCAGTATGTGTTAACTCTCATTTTATTGTTACAAATAATAATGATGAGTAGGAGAAGAGAGGTGGACCTTCTTTCCTTGTTCTAATTCCACAGCTCATCAGTTCCTAAATCACAATTTACCAGAGTTGCAGTTCAAGTAGGAAAGCATGGCACGCTGGTAAAACAGTGAATGCCAAACTGTTGAGAGGTAATCCGTCCACTCAGGGAAGACCAGTTGGCCACCCAGTTAGTTGACCAGTGGTAGCATTCATCCCAGCCCATGGTCTCTGCCTCACCAATCAGAAGCTGTGTCTAAACCTTAAAGCAAACTGATATATAAACATTTACTAATTTGTTAATCAGCAATGAGAAATTTAACAAATAGGCAAGTACCCGTATTTGCTCATTAGTACATTCTCTGCTAGTTGACAAGTCTACAGGAGAAGACATTGTAATCAGAATGTTGCTTAGTGAGGAGACAATCAGAACCAGGGCAGTAAGTTGGATTTTACCTTTATATTTTTACTATGGAAAATTCCAAACATACTTAAAAGTAGAGGTGTATAATGAACCCTCATGAACCCCTCATATAGCTTGAACAATTAACATTTTGCCAGTCTTCTTACATCTATCCCTCCCCCTTTTCTTGGAGAGGTGCTGTAGTATTTTAAAGTAAATCTCAGACATCATATTTTTTTTCAGACATCATATTTTGCCAGAAAATTCTTCATTATGTAGCTCTTATGGATAAAACTTAAAAAACCCCTCTACCTTTATCACATACCAAAAATGACAATAATCATGGGACTTCCCTGGCAGTCTAGTGGTTAAGACTCCGAGCTTCCACTGCAGGGGGCACGGGTTCGATCCCTGGTCGGGGAACTAAGGTCCCTCATATTGCATGGTGCAGCCCCCCCCAAAAAAATCCCCTTATACTCTCTAATACCCCATCTATGTACAAATGTCCCCATTGTCTCAAAAACAGGTATACATTTGGCTTGTTGAAATCAGGATTCAAACATTATATTTGGTTCACGTCTTTTAAGTCCTTTCTAATCTTTAACAGTTCCACCTCTCTTTTTTTTGCGGTACACGGGCCTCTCACTGCTGTGGCCTCTCCCATTGCAGAGCATAGGCTCTGGACGTGCAGACTCAGCGGCCGTGGCTCACGGGCCCAGCCGCTCCGCAGCATGTGGGATCTTCCTGGACCGGGGCACAAACCCGTGTCCCCTGCATCAGCAGGTGGACTCTCAACCACTGCGCCACCAGGGAAGCCCTCTCTCTTTTTTTAATGGCATTTGTTGTTGAGAAAACGAGGTCACTTTGACTTCCTCCCAGTATGGCTGACTGTATCCCCAATAGTCTTCTATTCCCTGTATATCCTGTAAATGGGAAGTTAGACCAGGAGGCTTGATTAGAGTCAAGTTCAGAATGTTTTTATTTTCGAGGGAGGGGGAGGAACAAGATGTTTCATAACTGATGGTGTGTGCTTCCTGTTGTATCACATCAGGAGGCACACAATTATCTGGTTGTTACACGGGCCAATTTGAATGGCTGGGATCAAGCTGTCATAACCTCATGTACCCATCTTCTGTATAGGGATGGATTTGATACCAGAACATCCTCCTAGACAGTGCTGGGGAATATTGATGACTTTGGCCTCTACCTTGGACTCTTATATCTGATGACTTGCAGACTATCCTTGTTCTGTTAATATCCCATTTCGTCAGATAGAGCTCAGTAGGGCTTCCCTGGTGGCACAGTGATTAAGAATCCGCCTGCCAATGCAGGGTACACGGGTTCGAGCCCTGGTCTGGGAAGATTCCACATGCCACGGAGCAGCTAAGCCCGAGCGCCGCACCTGCTGAGCCTGCACTCTAGAGCCTGTGCTCCACAACAAGAGAAGCCACCGCAATGAGAGACCCATGCACCATAACGAAGAGTAGCCCCCACTCGACGCAACTAAAGAAAGCCCATATATTTGCTAAAATAAAAGCTTCTTACCTACTGGAATAATCCATCCTGTGCTTACCCCAAATCAACTTAATTGAATTTGGAGTATTAAAAATTTTGTAGGTCCCTTCCACAGATGGCTTGTTTTAGATCCCTTACATTTTTCCTATATTGGTTTTTAAATTATAAAATAGTTCATGTGTATAAAAGGATATAATGGGGGGTAGGGGAGAGAGGGATTGGGAGTTTGGGATTAGCAGATGCAAACTATAGAGAATGGATAAACAAGGTCCTACTGTATAGCACAGGGAACTATCTTCAATATCCTGTGATAAATCATCATGGAAAAGAATATAAAAAATAATGTATATATCTGTATAGCTGAATTGCTTTGCTGTACAGCAGAAATTAACACAACATTGTAAATCAACTATACCTCAATAAAATAAACTTAAGAAAAAAATATAATGGATGGGGACTTCCCTGGTGGCACAGTGGTTAAGAATCTGCCTGCCAACACAGGGGACACGGGTTCGATCCCTGGTCCTGGAAGATACCACATGCTGCGGAGCAGCTAAGCCTGTGCACCACAACTACTGAGCCTGCGCTCTAGAGCCCGCTGAGCCACAACTACTGAAGCCCACGTGCCCTAGAGCCCACGTGCCACAACTACTGAAGCTCGCGTGCTCTAGCACCCGCGTGCTGCAACTACCGCGGGCTCCACAAGGAGAGAAGCCACCGCAGTGAGAAGCCCACGCACCACAATGAAGAGTAGCCCCCACTCGCTGCAACTAAAAGCCCACTGCAGCAAGGAAGACCCAACGCAGCCAAATAAATAAAAATTAAAATAAATACAAATTTAAAAAATAAAACTGTTCAAAATAAAATTTTTTTAAAAAGAATATAATGGATGTACTAGATGTAAAGAATAATAAAACCATTAAATGTGTACCTACCACATAAGAAATTATATTTTTTTCTTCAATAGTTTTATGTTGAAAGAACTTTGGATTTACAGTAGAGTTTCAAATATAGTACAGACAGGTCCCCTATACCCTTATCTAACTTCCCCTAATGTTAACATCTTAATCTGGTACATTTATCAAAACTAAGAAGTTAGCATTGGTACAGTTCTATTAACCAAACTAGAGACTCTATTCAAATTTCACTAGTTTTTTCACCTATGTCCTTTTTCTGTTCCAGGATCCAATCCAGGATACCACGTTGCATTTAATCATTATGTCTCTTTAGTCTCCTCCAGTCTGTGAAAGTTTCTTGGTCTTTCCTTGTCTCTCATGATCTTGATGCTTTGGAAGAGTACTGGTCCAGTATTTTGTAGAATGGCCCTCAGTTTGGGTTTGTCTGATATTTTTCTCATTATCCTGGTGGTATGCATGTGGGTGAAGAGGACCACAGCGTGAAGTGCCTTTCTTGTCACATCATACCAGGCGGTGCACAGAATATCAGCATGACTTTTCACTGTTGATGTTAACCTTAATCACTTGGTTAAGGAGCTGTCTGCCAGGTTTCTCCACTATAAAATTACTAGTTCTCCTTTTCCATGTACTGTTCCTTAGAAGCAAGTCACTGAATCTAGTTCACACTCAAGATGAGGGGAAATTAAGTTCCATCTCTTAGAGTAAGAAGTAGCAAAGAAGTTGTGAACATAAGTTAAAGCCACCAAAGTAAGTAATGAACTTTTGATAGACTCCTTACATTTTTTTTTAACCAGCAATATGACTTTATTTAGGAATGGCAGAGGAATAGCAGTTACGGACATGCCAACTATAGCAAACGATAGGCAACTCCAGAGACCAAGGGGAGGAATGTTATTTTACAGAGGAAAAAGGGAAGTTGGGAGAGGCTGCTTTGTACGAAAGTCCATTGAAGGTGTTGACCGTAGAAATAAAACAGCCAATTATTTTACCAGAAAAATGTGTTCATTCAGGAATAACAGAGAATTGCAATTTGGGATAACTTTGCTATAGAAGAACTACAAGGGGCTTCCCTGGTGGTGCAGTGGTTGAGAGTCTGCCTGCCGATGCAGGGGACACGGGTTCGTGCCCCGGTCCGGGAAGATCCCACATGCCGCAGAGTGGCTAGGCCCGTGAGCCATGGCCACTGAGTCTGAGCCTGCGCGTCCGGAGGCTGTGCTCCGCAACGGGAGAGGCCACAACAGTGAGAGGCCCGCGTCCCACCAAAAAAAAAAAAAAAAAGAACTACAGGCAAGTCTGCCCGACTCCTTATATTTTGACTCCTCTTAATTTTATTATTACTACCAATATTGCCTGCAATATCCACCAACTACTTCCTATTTCTTCATCCATGAGGTTATTATGAATTCGTCATTGCCTTCTTGAAAGCTGTAGGTATTTGTACAGCAATTTCCCAGGCTTGTCTGATTATCATAATTACCTGGGCTAACTATACAAGTTCCCCAGCCCCTCCTCTACAATATGGTTCAGTTTAACTGGGATGTGGGCTTGGAAACAAGCGTTAAAGCATCCCAGGTGATTCTTATTATGAGACCAAGTTTGAGAAACACTGGCTTACAGCATTTCTGTCTTCTCCCTGTTTTGCAATAGCTAAACATCGACACAAAACTTACTATTCTTTATGTTTATAGTTTCCTTATTTCCTTTTTCAAATTTAGGAAATTTGTATTTTCCCATCTTCCACAGAGTAAGGACATTTGAATGTAAATGACAAGAAATATTTCCAGCTGGGGAAGGGCAGGTGGTCTCCCAACTCTTTACCTCTAGTTTTGGTCTCTTCTTCCCCTTTCCCTTTTGTACTTGAAGCCTCTACTACTTTTGTAAAAGGCCAGAAGTTTTTCTTTAGGAGTTTATCTCTGCTTATTTCTTCTAAACCTGAGGGATTTCAGTATGGATGCTATTCATTTTTGTTATCCTGCTTCCATAATAATAATTTCAGTAACTACCATTTGCCAGATAGCATGCTTTATGTATTAGGTTGAACAATATGGAAAACATTTTTGTAGGTCAAAATGATTGAACGTTGGCGATTTAATATGGTTCAACCTAATACATTATCCTAGTTTTTTTTTTTTTTTTTTTTTTTGGCTACGTTGGGTCTTCCTTTCTGTACGCGGGCTTTCTCTAGCTGCAGCGAGCAGGGGCTAGTCTTAGTTGTGGTGCACGGGCTTCTCATTGCAGTGGCTTCTCTTGTGGAGCACGGGCTCTAGGCACTAAGGCTTCAGTAGTTGCAGCACGTGGGCCCTAGAGTGTGCAGGCTTCAGCAGTTGAGGCGCACAGGATCAGTAGCTTTGGCTCGCGGGCTCTAGAGCGCGGGCTCAGTAGTTGTGGCACACGGGCTCAGTTTCTCTGCGGCATGTGGGATCTTCCCGGACCAGGGCTTGAACCTGTGTTCCCTGCATTGGCAGGTGGATTCTTAACCACTGCGCCACCAGGGAAGTCCAACCTAATACATTATCTTCTTTAATCCTCACAGTAACCCTCAGGGTTGATGGTAGTATGCCCATTTTTACAGATGGGAAAACTGAAGATCAGAATAATTAGGCAACTTTCCTAAAGTCATGTATTTATAAATGGTAAAGCCAGGATTTGGATACAGGGCTATCTGTTTCTGAAACCCATGTTTTTGAACACAATACTGCTTTAAAGAAAATGTTATGATGAGGGTATGATAAAGCAGGCACTGACACACTGTGTGGGAGTGTAACTCAGTACAATTTTGCTGAAAGCTATTTGACACTGCATCAAGAGCCTTAAGAATTTTCATCCTTTGCATGTAGTAACTCTAGTTTAAAAACATTATCCTAAGAGAATAATCAGAGATGAACATGAAGATTTATGTAAAATATGCTCATCGAAGCATTCTATTTTTAATATAAAAAATTGGAGGGAGTTCCCCAGTGGCCTAGTGGTTAGGATTCCAGGCTTTCACTGCCGTGACTTGGGTTCATTTCCTGGTCAGGGAACTGAGATCCCACAAGCCACGTGGCGTGGCAAAAAAATGGAAACCATGAGTGTTCGACAATATGGAATTAAATTAAGATACAGCCACAAGATGGACAGGGGACATGGAACAATGCTCATGATACAATGTCAAGTGAGACAAACAGTATACAAAATTAAGTATGACCACATTTTTTCTTAAAAAAATAAGTATAGAAAAAGTCTGGAAGGAAATACAGGAAAATTGTAACACTGGTTATATCTACACAGTGGGATGAAGAGTGGTTTTCATTTTATTTTTAAAATTTTTCCATAGAGGGCTTCCTTGGTGGTGCAGTGTTTTTGTTTTTGTTTTTTGTTTTTTTTTAATATTTATTGATTAACAAATATTTATTGAGTGTATATGGTGTACTGCTATAAAGTGAATGGGTTTTTTTAAATTTAATGTATTTATTTTATTTTTGGCTGCGTTGGGTCTTTGTTGCTGCACGCGGGCTTTTCTTTAGTTGCAGTGAGTGGGGACTACTGTTCCTTGTGATGTGCAGGCTTCTCATTGCGGTGGCTTCTGTTGTTGCGGAGCATGGGCTCTAGGCATGCAGGCTTCAGTAGTTGAGGCACACAGGCTTAGCTGCTCCACGGCATGTGGGATCTTCCCGGACCAGGGCTCGAACCCATGTCCCCTGCATTGGCAGGCAGATTCTTAACCACTGCGCTGCAACTACTGAGCCTGTGCTCGAGAGCCCACGAGCCACAGCTACTGAGCTGGCATGCCACAACTACTGAAGCCCACACGCCTAGAGCCCGTGCTCCACAACAAGAGAAGCCACCGCAGTGAGAAGCCCACGCACCACAACAAAGAGTAGCCCCTACTCACTGCAACTAGAGAAAGCCTGTGTGCAGCAACGAAGACCCAATGCAGCAATAAATAAATAAAATTTATTTTAAAAAAAAGAAATTTATTTAAAAAATTTTCTTCTATAGAGAATTTTCTGTAAAAACATATATTACTTTCATCATAAAAATGTTGAAAATAAGTTTTGTTACAAGAAAAAAGTCATTTATAATCCAACGATGCCAACACAATAACTGTTTTCATTTTTACATATCACCTCCCAGTCTTTGTTCCCGTAGTTGCATAATTTTACCTGATAGCAGTCATGGTGTACAAAATATGCTTTTAAAACTTTTTAAAATTACTATTTTAAAAAAAATAATAATTATTATTTAAATATTATTGTTCATTGTAGAAAATTAATATAGATAGGCAAAAAGAGGGAAATACAAACCTGTAATCCCACCACCAAAGAAAATCACCATTAACTTCTTTTGTATATAGCTAGCTTCCAGGCCTTTACACACTTGTGTATATATAATGTATACCAAGATTAGATCATACTTGCACATAACATTTTTTAATGACTGTGTAATAGTTTATTGAATTTACCATTACTTAACCATTTCCCTATTATTGTGTCATTAGATTGTTTCCAATATTTCCCATTTTTAGATAATTCAACAATTAACATTTCATACATATAGCTTTTACTTTTTAATATATGTATGTATGTATGTATGTATGTATTTATTGGCTGTGTTGGGTCTTAGTTGCGCCACACAGGATCTTTCGTTGAGGCATGTGGGCTTCTCTCCAGTTGTGGCATGTGGGCTCCAGAGCACGGGGGCTCAGTAGTTGTGGCACGCAGGCTCAGTGGTTGCAGCATGGGGACTTAGTTGCCCCGTGGCATGTGGGATCCTAGTTCCCTGACCAGGGATCGAACCTGCGTCCCCTGCATTGGAAGGTGGATTCTTAACCACTGGTCCACCAGAGAAGTCCCATGCATATAGCTTTTACTTCTGTTGAATTGTTTCTCTAGCATCAGTTCGTGAGTGTGGAATTATTAGGCCAGTGGTTAAAAACAATTCTATAAAGTTTCTATCTATGTAACACACGGTCAAAAAATCAGAAGAGCTCATAATGAATAGCAACTTCCCTACCCACACTTCCCTTTTCTTCTCCACTCACTTTCCCCAAAGCAACCACTTTTATCTGTTACAAAGGTATTTATGGGTTTTGATATGTAATGTCACATTGCTTTCCAAAAGTTTGTACCCATCCTATGTGAACATACTAATTTCACTACAACTTTGTCAATTTTAGAGGTTATTTAAAAGTTGTTTTTGCCTATTTTCATTCATTCAATAACCGTTCCAGCACCTACTACAGGAGACAACTGAGGTTACGAAGAAGAATGATACAGCATCTGCTCTGTTGCATCATAGGAAGCCAGACTGACAGGAGAAGCAAAACCCAAGAGTACAGTACAGTGTGATCAATGCAGTGGAAGCATATGAAAGGAAAAGGGAAAGTTGAGAGGAAAAAGTAATCAGTTTTGCAAGTTATGGGCCAGTGATAAGGGTGAAGAAAAGCTTTACAGTTCAAAAGACCTTTGAGCTGAATTTGAATGGCTACTGAGGGGTTGGCAGGTGAGGTGGGGTGAGGATATTCCAGACAGATAGTACATATCCAAAAGCCAGAGCCTAGAATCAGCGTCAAATGTTTGCAGAGCTGCAAGTAGTCCAGCAGAATTGGAGCATTGGGCCTGTGGGGAGGGAAAGTGAGGGTAGGGGAAAGGTGGGGAAGGCAGAGTAGATTATGAAACAGATCCCACAAGGGGTTGTAGACCACGGTGAGGAATTTGGACTTTATCTTGATGGACAATGAAGAATGTGAAGGATGTGATTCGATTTGGGTTGGTTTTAAAGAGATTAACTCTGGCTTCACTCTAGTGAATGTGTTAGAGAAGAGGCCAGGCTGGAGGAAAGAGTACCTGTTACAAGGCGATTGCATTTGTTCAGGTGAGAAGTGTTGTGGACTTCAACTAGAACAATGATATTTGGGTTGGAGTAGATGGCATAGATTTGGGAGATGTTTAGGAGGTAGACTCAACCATGCTTGGTGACTAATTGTTAGAGGGGCAAGAAATAAGGAGGCTTATAGGACTCAGTCAGTAAATCTTTATAGTGTGCCTATTATGTGCCAGGCACTGTTCTAGACTCTGTGGATGTAGCAGTGAAAAACACGGAAATAAATCTCTGTTCTTATGGAATTTATACCTGAGTGGAAAAGAGACAGTAAACAAGGAAGCACAAACTGTGTTAGAAATAAAAGAAGGTGGTATATTAGTCATTGCGGCCAGGTTGGGGTGGCTTTGGACCTACTTTAGGTAAGATAGACAGCAGAAGTCTCTAATGAGGAGGTGACATTTTCACTAAGCCTTGAAGATGAGAAAGAGCTAGCCTTGCATTGAGCCACAGGAAGATCATCCTAGGTAGAGGGAACAGCAAGAACAACGGCTCTGAGGCAGAAAAGAGGTTGGTGTATTGGAGGAACCGAAGTGTTGCAACTTGAGTAAAGCAACTTGGAATGTAATGACCAAAGGAGAGAGTGGAATTCTTCCAGGTTTTTGTCTTGGGCAGCTAGGGGTAGGGGTGGAGAATAATAGAGGAGTAACTTAAAAGAAGGAATAAGTAATTGGAAATAATGGAGCTTCGGAGAGAGGCCATGTTGTGTCATTAGCCTATGGGTGGCAGATGAAGTTAATGGAAATGAGATCAGGGCCAAGGGCAGAACTCTGGGGAAAAGATCCAACATTTAATGGGTGACCAAAGGTAGGGGAGTCAGCAAGGTGATTGCAAAAGAACAGTCAGCAAGTGTGTAATCCAGAAGTTAGAGGGGGAAGAGAATGTGAGAAATGAAGGAATAATCAGTCTTTCTCTTCTTTCTTTTCTCCTTCCTCCCTCCCTTCCTTCCTTCCTTCCTTCCTTCCTTCCTTCCTTCCTTCCTTCCTTCCTTCCTTCCTTCCTTCCTTCCTTCCTTCCTTCCTTCCTTCCTTTCTTTCTTTCTTTCTTTCTTTCTTTCTCTTTCCCATCAGAAGATTTTTTTTGGGTTTTTTTGGCTATGAGGCTTGTGGGATCTTAGTTCCCTGACCAAGGATTGAACCCAGGCCCTTGGCAGTGAAAGCACAGAGTTCTAACCACTAGACCGCCAGGGAATTCCCAATAATCAGTATTTAAAATGCAACAGAGAAGTCAAGTAAGAACTGAAAAGTACCCATGATCATACTCTCTGACTCAGCAATTCTACCCCAGTTATGAGCACTAGAAAGATTCTTGCAGAAATGTACCAGAAAGTATGTACAAGAGTTCAAGAGTGTTCATAGCAGCACTGATCTTAATAGCAAAAAGCTGGAAACAGTTCAAAT
>NW_006788411.1:134122-158237 GCF_000442215.2 Lipotes vexillifer | reverse complement strand
TCAGCAGGACATTTGGCTTAATGAATTGCAGTATAATCATAAAATGGAAAACTACACATTGGTGAAAATGAATACTTAACATCTACAATATCAACATGGATAAATCCCATAAACACAATCTACAGAAAGGTCAAGTTCAGAAAAGTTCATACGGTATGATTCTATGTATATAAAATTCAAAAACGGGTGAGAAAGCAATAAAGAAAAGCAAAATCCCTGCGGGCAGTTATATGTTGCGGGAAAGGAGAGGAATGCAATGCAAAAGGGCATACAGAGGGCTTCAGAAGCTCTGGTAATGTTCTGTTTCTGAAGCTGATTGGTGGGTTACATGAGTGTTCATTTTATTATTTAAATCACATACATATGACTTTATTATTTATATATATGATTTAAATAAATCGTAAGAGTATGTATATATTGTTTTGTATTTGTGATACATTTCATAAAAATTTTTAGGCTAAGAAATAATGATTGGAAGGTGAGAAAGCTAGGCTGTGAAGGGAAGGAGAATAATAGTAATAACTAGAGGGAGAAATGGGATCATCGGAAGATTTTTTAAATACTTGTAAGATATGAGCACATTTACAGGCTTCTTTCATTCATTCAACAAAAATTTGTTGATACCAACTAGATACAGGGCACTATGCTGGGCCCTGGAGTACAGAGATACATTTATTCAATTATGTAGTTACTGTTCATCTAAGAGCTAGAAATCATTAATACATTTATTCATTCAACAAATATTTATTGAGCGAGTGAATACTCTGTTCCAGGCAGTGATCTAAGTGCTGGGAATACAGCACTGAACAAAATAAAACAAAATAAACTTTAAAGTATATGCGAGGGGTACTTCCCTGGTGGTCCAGTGGCTAAGACTCTGCACTCCCAATGCAGGGGGGCCTGGGTTCGATCCCTGGTCAGGGAACTAGATCCCACATGCCGCGACTAAGACCCCGCATGCCACAACTAAGACCCAACACAGCCAAATAAAGAAATAATAAATAAAGTATATGGGAGGATGTGCATAGGTTATACGCAAATAAGGGACTTGAGCATCCAGGGATTTTGGTGTGTGTGTGTGGGTGTCCTGGAGCCAATCCCCCCGCCTCCCCGAGGATATTGAGGGATGACTGTATATGGACGGTGGTGGTAAGTACATGAGAAAACAAGTAAGGTAAGGGTACAGAGAGGGAGTTGGGGGGGTTGAGTTATTAGACTGTTCAGGGAAGGCCTTTCTGAGAGGGTGACATTTGAGCAGAGAACTTAATGAAGTGAGAAAATAAATCATGTGGATATCTGGGGGAGGATCATTCCAGGCAGAGAGAACAGCAAGTACAAGGATGCCGAGACAGTTGAGGTGCTTGGCATGTTAGAGGAACAGCAAGGAGGCCATCATGTCTGCTGCAGCATAAACAAGGGGTGAGTGGAAGGTGATGAGGTCAGAGAGGTTTCCAGGGGCCAGATTATGTAACTCCTTGTGGCATGGGGAGCCATTCGAAGGTTTTAGGCTTGGAGTGACATGATTTTTATTTCTGTTTTTTAAAGGATCTCTTAGGCTTTGTGGTAAATACTAGGGGGCAATGGTGGAAGCAGGGAGACTAGTTAGTAGGCGATTGTAGTAATCCAGGCAGGAGATGGTGGTGGCTTGGGTGAGGTTGGTAGTAACGGAGATGGTAAGAAGTGGTTAAAAGTAGGGATGTATTCTGAAGATAGAACCAACAGGATTTGCTGATGGATTGCATGTGATGTATGAAATAAAGAGAGGAGTCAGGGATGACTCCCAAGCCTGAGAGACTGGAAGGCTGGAGATGCTATTTGGTGAAATGGAGAACACTGAGAGAAAAGAAGGTTTGAAGGGAAAAATAGAGTTCCGTTTTTGACATATTAGGTTGAGGTGCCATTTAGACCACCAAGTGGAGATGTTGAATAAGCAATTGGCTATATGAGTCTGGAGTTGAGGGGAGTGGTTGGGGCTAGAGATATGAATTTGGGAATCATCACTATGTAGATGGTGTTTAAAGCCATGGGATTAGGAGAGATGGCCTAAGAATTGAGTGCAAAGAAGAGAAGAGATTAAAGGACCGAATCTTGAGGTCCTCCAACAAATACAGAGGCCAGGGAGATGCAGAGGACTCATTAAAGGAAGCCAAGAAGGAACAGACTGTGAAGTAAGAAGAAAATTAAGGGATGGGAGTACAGTACCTAGAAGCCAAGTAAAAAGAATTTAAAATAAGGAAGTCATCTAGAGATTATCCTACTAAGTAAAGTATGTCAGACAGAGAAAGACAAATAACATATGATATCTCTTATATGTGGAAGCTAAAAAAAATGATGCAAATGAACTTATTTACAAAACAGAAATAGACTCACAGACATAGAAAATAACATTATGGTTACCAAAGGGGAAAGTGGGGGGCGGGATAAATTAGGAGTTTGGGATTAGCAGATACAAACTACTATATATAAAAGAGATAAACACCAAGGACGTACTGTATAGTACAGGGAACTATATTCAATATCTTGTAATAAACCATAATGGAAAAGAATAAGAAAAAGAACACACACACACACATATATATGTATGTATTATATATATATATATATATATATATATATATATATATATCTGAATCACATTGCTGTAAGCCAGAAACTAACACAACATCGTAAATCAACTGTACTTCAGTAAGAAAAATAGTAAGTCATGATCAGCTATATAAAATGCTGCTGAGAGTTCCAGCAGGATGATACCTGAGAACTGAGGCAGAATGGATTTGACAAAATGAAGGTAATTGTGTTATTGACAAGAACAGTTTCTGTGGAGTGGTGGTAGTGAAAGCCTAGTTAAAGTTGGTTTAAGAGAAAATTGAACCCCACTACTGGGCATATATCCTGAGAAAACCATAATTCAAAAAGAGTCATGTACCAACATGTTCATTGCAGCTCTGTTTACAATAGCCAGGAGATGGAAGCAACCTAAGTGTCCATCATCAGATGAATGGATAAAGAAGATGTGGCACACTTAACTGATTGTGGCTTTCTCCTGAGGCTCCTGCTTTCCCGCTCCTCTCCAGGAGACTGCTTCTTCTCTCACACTCTGACCACCACAAAGTTGAGGAGGAGTGGGGGGAATGAGGGAAGCTTTCTCCTTGCTCCCTGTTGCCAAGTCCACCACTCGTGGGTAAACCATTTCTGTTCCTTTGAGACTTGTGGCATCTGGTTTTGTAGCTGTCTACACAACCTGAAAACTATGATCCCAGCCTCCTTTATTCAGTAAGAATGTTTGAATCTAGCTATCAGTTTTCTTTCCTACCCCATGTCATCAGCTAGACGACTCCAGAATTAATCTGGATGACCATCTGACTCCCTGGCTTCCCAATTTCTTGACTTTCTCAATTGCCTTCAAGAAAATATCCAAATTCCTTAGTATGGGGACTTCCCTGATGCTCCAGTGGTCAAGAATCCATGTTCCCAATGCAGGAGGCCCAGATTGGATCCCTCGTCGGGGAACTAAGATCCCACATACCGCAACTACTAAGCCCGTGCGTTCTAGTGCCGCAACTTCTCTAAAGCCCACATACTGCAACAAAAAGCCTGTGTGCTGCAATGAAGACCCAGAACAGCCAAAAAAAAATTCTTCAGTATGGCAGACAGCATCCTTCAAATATAGTCACCGGTCTACTTTATTTCCTGGCATGGCTTCTTGGGTACTTTATATTCCAGCTAGAAGAAATATTTTACGGTTCTCCAAAACCACTGTTAATTTATTCCTTCAGGCCCTTTGCCATCCTCCTCCTTCTTTCTGTAACGCCAGTTCCACCCCCACCTAGTGTGCCAGTTGAGCATCCATATGAATGACTCATTTAACAATCCAGCCTTCCACTTCCTATTCTGCCTTTACTCCAGGAACTTTGATATCCATCCCATTTCAGCCTCCACTCACAGAGCCACATCCTGGGCTTCTTCATTGCCCAGAAAAATAGGACTTCTGAAATCTCACACCCCAGTCTCACAAAAAAATAGAGGGGACTTCCACTTGTGGCCAAGATGGAATAATTTACCCTCCTGGCCCAAAGAACAACAACAAATGGACAGACTCTATTAAACAATAGTTTTCAGACACTGGACATCAGGTAGCACATGATAATGATCACAGAAAGAGGAGAAACAAACAAGCTGAGTGCCCTAGCATGCTGTCAGAAGAGAGTTTCTAGGCCACAGTGCAGAGGGGTGGAATCCAAGCAGAGCCTAGCAGCCTTCGTGAGCTGAGAAGACAGAGTTGGGAGTCCAGGAAGGCCAAGGTAGCTAAAACTTACAGGACAGAACACTAGAGAGGAGAGGGCTGCACAGAGAGAAAGCTCTGGAGATATGCAGAGGATTCACCTTGAGTCTTCCATCTGAGTACTAGGTAGTTTCTTTACATGCATTCACTCACTAGTACTCAGATGGAAGACTCAAGGTGAATCCTCTGCATATCTCCAGAGCTTTCTCTCTGTGCAGCCCTCTCCTCTCTAGTGTTCTGTCCTGTAAGTTTTAGCTACCTTGGCCTTCCTGGACTCCCAACTCTGTCTTCTCAGCTCACGAAGGCTGCTAGGCTCTGCTTGGATTCCACCCCTCTGCACTGTGGCCTAGAAACTCTCTTCTGACAGCATGCTAGGGCACTCAGCTTGTTTGTTTCTCCTCTTTCTGTGATCATTATCATGTGCTACCTGATGTCCAGTGTCTGAAAACTATTGTTTAATAGAGTCTGTCCATTTGTTGTTGTTCTTTGGGCCAGGAGGGTAAATTATTCCATCTTGGCCACAAGTGGAAGTCCCCTCTATTTTTTTGTGAGACTGGGGTGTGAGATTTCAGAAGTCCTATTTTTCTGGGCAATGAAGAAGCCCAGGATGTGGCTCTGTGAGTGGAGGCTGAAATGGGATGGATATCAAAGTTCCTGGAGTAAAGGCAGAATAGGAAGTGGAAGGCTGGATTGTTAAATGAGTCATTCATATGGATGCTCAACTGGCACACTAGGTGGGGGTGGAACTGGCGTTACAGAAAGAAGGAGGAGGATGGCAAAGGGCCTGAAGGAATAAATTAACAGTGGTTTTGGAGAACCGTAAAATATTTCTTCTAGCTGGAATATAAAGTACCCAAGAAGCCATGCCAGGAAATAAAGTAGACCGGTGACTATATTTGAAGGATGCTGTCTGCCATACTGAAGAATTTTTTTTTGGCTGTTCTGGGTCTTCATTGCAGCACACAGGCTTTTTGTTGCAGTATGTGGGCTTTAGAGAAGTTGCGGCACTAGAACGCACGGGCTTAGTAGTTGCGGTATGTGGGATCTTAGTTCCCCGACGAGGGATCCAATCTGGGCCTCCTGCATTGGGAACATGGATTCTTGACCACTGGAGCATCAGGGAAGTCCCCATACTAAGGAATTTGGATATTTTCTTGAAGGCAATTGAGAAAGTCAAGAAATTGGGAAGCCAGGGAGTCAGATGGTCATCCAGATTAATTCTGGAGTCGTCTAGCTGATGACATGGGGTAGGAAAGAAAACTGATAGCTAGATTCAAACATTCTTACTGAATAAAGGAGGCTGGGATCATAGTTTTCAGGTTGTGTAGACAGCTACAAAACCAGATGCCACAAGTCTCAAAGGAACAGAAATGGTTTACCCACGAGTGGTGGACTTGGCAACAGGGAGCAAGGAGAAAGCTTCCCTCATTCCCCCCACTCCTCCTCAACTTTGTGGTGGTCAGAGTGTGAGAGAAGAAGCAGTCTCCTGGAGAGGAGCGGGAAAGCAGGAGCCTCAGGAGAAAGCCACAATCAGTTAAGACAAGGGCTGGAAGGAAAAGCTCAGCAAAGAAAGCCAGTGCATAGGGCGCTTACTTTCTCCTGGAACAGGAGCTCCAGAAGGCACAGTGCAAAGGGCTCTGAGAAAAGCAAGTGGTGGCAAAAACAGGTTGCAGGTGTATGTGGAGGAAACAGAGCATCTGGGGCTCTAATATCAGTTTTCACCTCTTTTCCAGTCTTAGAAAGGTGGTGACACCTCCTCTGCTGTCATTCTTTTTTTTGTTTTGCTTTGGCTGCGTTGGGTCTTTATTGCTCCGCGCAGGCTTCCTCTAGTTGGGGCGAGCGGGGGCTGCTCTTCGTTGCGGTGGCTTCTCTTGCTGCGGAGTATGGGCTCTAGAGCGCAGGCTCAGTAGTTGTGGCGCACAGGCTTAGTTGCTCTGCGGCATGTGGGATCTTCCTGGACCAGAGTTCGAACCCCTGTCCCCTGCACTGGCAGGCAGATTCTTAACCACCGAGCCACCAGAGAAGTCCTGTCATTCTCTTTTAATACCATTCTTAATGTGCCCCATTACAACCGATTTTAGTTTCACTTGAACATATTTCTAACGCTTACTTTGCTTTCTGTTTAAAATTCATGTGATCAGATTGGCATGTCTCCAAGGAAATACTCTCTCGAACCCTCATGAAATGTGCTCTCTCTGTAGCGAATACCATGTTATTCTAATATCTTAAGCCTTGGTCCAAAAGCCCAAATTGCTTTCTCTGACACTGTCAACTCCTCCCCACTCTCCCCAGAGCCCTTCTTTCAGTTGGATGAAGAAATGGAAATGCCCCCTTTTGCTCCCAAGGTCTTCAGCTTTTGCCTAAGCATCATTGCAGAGAATTGCTTTGCAAGTGACTTGCCTCCTCTGAGCAGATAGAGGTCAGAAAGTTTGATAGATTCTATGACATACTCCAGATCCACAGTGGGAAGACAGCACCTCATCCCCTTTCAACATTACTTGGCATACAATATTTAATTTTTGTATATATAATGTATAGTACAAGAATTAAAATCTCCAAAAATGTACGTGATAAAGAGTAAGTTTCCCTTCTTCCTCTATCCCCAATTCACTTGCTCTCCCTAGAGACGACTACAGTTATCAGTTTCTTGTTTATTCTTCCAGAAAGTTTCTATACATTTATCCACTTATATCCATATATTCCGTTTTAAAAACCACAAATTGTGGCATAATATGCCCACAGTTTTGCACCTTGCCTTTTTCACTTCACACTATATCCTGAAGATCTTTCTAAGTCAGTCCATAGAGAGCTGCTCATTGTTTTTGCAAATGTGTAGTATTACACTGCTAGCTATACCATAGTTTATTTAACCAGTTTCCCACTGGCAGACTTTTCGGCTACTTCCAACTTTTTGCTCTTGCAAACAACATTTCAGTGAATATTTTTCTACATGTGTCATTTCAAACATATATTTATAGAATATACATAGAATAAATATATAGACTATATATAGCATAAGTAGATATGGAATACATCTCTTGAAGTGGAATTTCTAGATCAGACTATGGCACTATCACTTTTGATTGGCCGTGAGGAGGCTTTTTCCAGTTATCTCTTGAACACTGTGGCAGCAAGCCATCCACTTCCACAGTCTCTGCTACTGCTGCCAAGGGCAACTGTTTCCACTTCCTTTTGTTTCCACTTACAGAATCCTCCCTCTTCTTCTGTGGAGTATGTGATAAAACATCTTGTTTAGTGGGTCTGTGCAAAGCCTTCATGGAGAATGCTTCATATCTGCGGTGTAATGTGGCTGGTTCAACTTATTTTTCTTTTCACATTTTTCTACTTATCATCATAACCTTGGTTATGGAAACCCTCTGCTGACCTCCTGGCATGTTCCTTCTCCTTTTCCTCTTTTTCCTACACTTCTTTCTCCCCTCCCCCTTTCTCTCCCTCCTCCTTGTTCTCCTTTCCCTTCTTCTTTTTCTCTTCCACTTCTCCCCTCTTCCTCTTTCTCCTTTGTGATGTCTTTTTGTTGTTGTTGTTGTTGCTGCGCACAGACTTTCTCTAGTTGCGTTGAGCGGGGGCTTCTCTTTGTTGTGGTGCGTGGGCTTCTCTTTGTGGCTTCTCTTGTTGCAGAGCATGGGCTGTAGGCACACAGGCTTCAGTAGTTGTGGCACGCAAGCTCAGTAGTTGTGGCACACGGGCTTAGTTGCTCTCTGGCATGTGGGATCTTCCCGGACCAGGGCTTGAACCCGCGTCCCCTGCATTGGCAGGTGAATTCTTAACCACTGCGCCACCAGGGAAGTCCCTGTGATGGTTTTTGATGTGTCAAGTTGGCTAGGCTACAGTCCCCAGTTATTGAATTAAACTAATCTTGGTATCTCTGTGAAAGTATTTTGTAGATGTGATTGAAGTCCATAAGCAGTTAGCTTTAAGTAAGGGAGATTATCCTGGATAATCTGGGTGGGCCTGATTCAGTCAGTTCAAAGGCCTTAAGCTGAGGCTTCCCTGATGAAGAAGAAATTCTTCCTGTGAACAGCAGCTCCAGCCTGTTCAGGAGTTCTGGCCTGCCCTTCTTGATGGACTGCCCTACAGGTTTTGGACTTGCCTAACCAGCCCCCAGAACTGTGTAAGCCTATTTCTTGCAATAAATCTCTTAATATATATCTTCTACTGGTTCTCTGGTTGAACTCTGACTGATACATCCTTCATAGTATTTTCTCCATCCAGTCTGGGAAGTCCTCATTTCATTGACAAGTGTAGGGAGGCACTCCCCAAACTCATTTATCTGTTCCTCAAGGGGGAAGATCGACTTCAGTAAATACTTACAGAGGGCCCTCGTTGCCTCTGATTGGAAGGAAACCATTCTTCAGGTGCCAGGAAAGGTTCCCAGTGTGAGGAACAGTGTGCTAGCATTGTCAAGTGAACTATTACTGGTTGGTTGGTTGGTTGGTTGATGCCAGACAGCGGTTAATTGCATAAAAAGAAAGTAAAAATGGTTGAACATAAAAGTGAGAGCGGGCAGAGTATAAAATAAATATCTATATGTCCATACTGACATAAATAAACGGTTGACTGAATAAATAGATAAATAAGTAGAAGAGAAGAGGCAAATCTCCCAAGCAGAAGAATTTCAAATAATTTATGTACGTACTCTGCCCTCAAGGAGGTGGAGCATTATTCTCTATTTCTTAAGATTGGGTATGCATAGTGACTTCCTTTCAAAGAGTACAATGTGCAAAAGGGGGAAAGGATAAACTTTATAGTGGAGAAATCTGACAAATGCTACCTCAGTCAGGCGATCAAGTTCAACATCAACAGTGAAAATCGTGTTGATATTATGTATCACAGCTATGATGCAATGAAAATGGCACTTTACCTCTGTAGTCTTCTCCCCCAAACCTATAATCCTAGTCTAACCATGAGAAAAACATCAGAAAAATACCAATTGAGAGATATTCTGCAAAATGGTTGACCAGCACTTCTCAGAACCATCAAGGTCATCAAAAACAAGAAAAGTCTGAGAAACTATCACGACCAAGAAGAGCCTAAGATAAGACATGATGACTAAATGTGATGTGGCATCCTGGATGGGATTTTGGAACAGAAAAAGGATATTAGGTAAAAACTAAGGAAGTCTGGGGACTTCCCTGGTGGCGCAGTGGCTAAGAATCCGCCTGCCAATGCAGGGGACACAGGTTTGAGCCCTAGTCTGGGAAAATCCCACATGCCGCGGAGCACCTAAGCCCGTGCGCCACAACTACTGAGCCCACGTGCCACAACTACTGAAGCCCGCGCGCCTAGAGCCCATGCTCCGTAACAGGAGAAGCCACCACAATGAGAAGCCCGCCTGCCGCAATGAAGAGTAGCCCCCGCTCGCAGGTGCAACTAGAGAAAGCCCGCGCACAGCAATGAAGACCCAATGCAGCCAAAAATAAATAAATAAATAAGTAAATAAACCAAAAAAAACCTGAGGAAGTCTGAATAAAGTGTGGACTTTGGTTAATGATGACATATCAGTATTGGTCCATTAATTGTAACAAATGTATCACACTAATGTAGGATGTTAATAATAGGGATGGATGTGGGTATATGAGAACTCTCTGTACTATCATCTTAGTTTTTCTACAAATGTAAAACTGCTCTAAAAAATAAAGTGTATCTCTGGAGACAATACAAATATCAGTGGTCACCAGAGGTTCTGGGGAAGAAGGGAGAGGGGGGTTTAGGGCAGTGAAACAATACTGTATGATACTGTAATGGTGGATGTGTCATATACATTTGTCAAAGCCCATAGAACATGCAACACAAAGAGTGAACCCGACTGTAAATTATAAACTATTAGATCTTATAACAATGTATCAATATTGGTTCATTAATTGTAACAAATGTTACACACTATTGCAGGATGTTCATAATTGGGAAAACTGCATGCAGGAGTAGGAATGGTTGGGGGTGGAGAGGAGGGCGGTGTGGGTATATGGAACTCTATGTAATATCTGCCTAATTATTCTGTAAACCTGAAACTGTACTAAAAAATACTGTCTACTAAAATAAATGAAGAAAGGACTTGACTAGACATTCCTCCAAAGAAGATACACAAATGGCCAACAAACACATTAAAAGATGTTCAACATCACTGGTCACTAGGGAAATGCAGCTCAAACCCACAATGAGATACAACTTTACACCCACTAGGATGGCTATACTTTTTTTTTTTTTTTTTTTTTTTTTTTTTTTTTTTTTTTTTTTTTTTTTTTTTTTTTTTTTTTTTTTTTTTTGCAGTACGCGGCCCTCTCACTGCTGTGGCCTCTCCCGTTGCGGAGCACAGGCTCCGGACGCGCAGGCTCAGAGGCCATGGCTCACAGGCCCAGCCACTCTGCGGCATGTGGGATCTTCCTGGACCGGGGCACGTCCCCGTGTCCCCTGAATCGGCAGGCGGACTCTCAACCACTGCGCCACCAGGGAAGCCCGGCTATACTTTTTTTTAAAGGAAAATAACAAGTGCTGGTAAGAATGTGGGAAAATTGAAACCCTCATGCATTGCTGGTGGAAATGTAAAATGGTGCAGCCACTATGGAAGACAGTTTGACAGTTCCTCAGAAGGCTTTTTAAAAAATAGAATTACTGTATGATCCACAATTCCACTCCTAGGTATATACTCAAAATAATCGAAAACAGGTATTTAAACAAAAACTTGTACACAATTGTTCATAGCAGCACTATTCACAGTAGCCAAAAAGTAGAAACAACTGAACTGTGCATCAGTGGATGAAAGGATAAATAAAATGTGATATAGCCATACAATTAAATTTTACTTAATCATAAAAAGAGATTAAGTACTGATGCATGGTACATGGATGAATCTTGAAAACATTATACTATGTGAAAAAAGACAGGCATAAAAGGTCATATATTGTATGATTTCATTTTTATTAAATATCCGGAATAGGTAAATCCATAGAGATGGAAAGATTAATGGTTGCCAGAGGCTGGGGTGTAGGTCGGGGGGCGGGAGGACGGGGAAGTGACGGCTTAATGGGTGTGGGGTTTCCCACTGGGATGATGAAAATGTTTTGGAACTAGATAGAGGTGATGGTTACACAACATTTTGAATATACTATATGCCACTGAATTGTACACTTTAAAGTTGCTAATTTTGTGTTATGTGAATTTTACCTAGATTTTAAAAATGAGGAATGTACAAAGTGCATAGAGAAAGGAACCACTAACTGCTTTAGGAGAGGTCTGAAGGGAGATGGGAAGGTTTAAAGCAATTTTCAAAAAACTGTTGTTTGAATTGAATTAAGTCAATCAATTTATGAATCAGCTATCAAACATTTGTGTGCATGCAAATGCCAAGCACTAAGGTAGGCATTGAGGATGTGTGTGTGTGTGTGTGTGTGTGCGTGTGTGTGTGTATATCAATTACAGTGCCTTGTCGTAAGTGCAGTGATAGATGTGTGCACAAGGTATTATGGAAACAAGGAAGAGACCACCTATCACACCCTTGGCGTATTTGAAAGGATAGGCAGGTAGTGGCCAAGTTAAGAGGGGGAAGGAAATTCATTTTAGAGAGAACAGCACAAGCAAAGGCATGGAACCAAGAGATAGAAGGGGTGTGTGTGTGTGTGTGTATGCGCGTGCATGCCTGGGGAGTAATTACAAGTGATTCCGTGTTGTAATAGCAACATTTTTCAAAATAGGAAGTAGCAGGTAATGAAATTTAAAGCAAGAGAATGACAGCCAGGCTTATGTTTTAGATCCCAGCCTTCACTCTATTTACAGTGTGGAGGCTGGGATTGGAAGGGGACGAGACTGGAGGCAGGCAGACTACTAGGAGGCTGTTGCCATAGTCTGGATGAAAAATTACCAGGGCCTGAGCCAGAGAAGAGGTAACTGGGATAAAGAGGAAGGGTCAGAATCAAGAAATGCTTAGTAGATAAAATTAACAAGACTCGAGGATTGAGTGGGCGTTGGTGGCGAGGGAGAGTCAAGAACGACTCCAGGCTTCTGTTTTGTGTGATGGGGTGTGTATTTGTCAGAGATATCAGTTGATAGCAATAGAGGCTGACTCCAGTTGACTAAACAGAAAAGTCATTTTTTACTGAAGGGTATTGAGGGACTTCCCTGGTGGCGCAGTGGTTAGGAATCCGCCTGCAAATGCAGGGGACACGGGTTCGAGCCCTAGTCCAGGAAGATCCCATGTGCTGCGGAGTAGCTGAGCCTGCGCTCTAGCGCCCGTGTGCCACAACTACTGAGCCTGTGTAGTTGAAGCCCGCGCGCCTGGAGCTCGTGCGCCTGGAGCCCGTGCTCCACAACAGGAGAGACCACTGCAATGAGAAGCCCACACACCACGGCAAAGAATGGCCCCCGTTCGTTGCAACTGGAGAAAGCCGGCACGCAGCAACAAAGACCCAATGCAGCCAAAAATAAAAGAAAGAAATTTACATAAAAAGAAGAAAAGGGTATTGAGGAGCTGCCACAGTTGTTGGGAAGGCTGGAGAAAGACCTTGAAAGCTAAGTTTCTGGGAACAATGCCCCAAACCATTGCAGAAGCGGCCGGATGCTACAGGTGCCCCCAGTCAGAGCCCAAGAGGAAACTGCTACTGCTGCTGCTGCAAGAAGTGAACCTTGAAAACACTGGGAATTCCCTGATAGCAAAAAATGGAAGCTCTGCGTAGAGCTGGTTTCCTCATGGTGCTCAGTTCCGAATCAGTCTCATACAGGTGTGTCTGAGTGGAGGACCCTAAGTCCTGGGACCGTGTTCTAGCTACGAGGGAGGCCGGCAGATAGTTCTGACTCTTACACAAGGGGGGTGGAGCTCATAACGTGGAAAATCTTCCGTGTATAGAAAGGTTATTCCAATAATGAGGGCAGCCGCAAGTATGACACAGATGGTGCTGCTGCCAACTGATGTAGAGGATACAAGAGTTTGGGGGCAGGGTGATGAGTTTCATTTTGAACATGTGGGGTTAGAACACTCACATATAGATGTCTGGACGGTGGTGGGATATTTGACGGTCCTAGCATAGAGGTAGCAGTTAAAATAACAAGAGGAGGTGGGATGGTCCAGGGAGAGCATGTAGAGTGAGATCAGAAGAAGACAGAAGGTAGAATCCTGGTGTGGAAAATAAAACTTCCCTGAATTTCTCAGTGCTCCTGTAAAAAGACCCAGCCACCTGGGACACGGGGATGTACACAATATAAAGATGGAGAATGTTTGCTTTCACTTCCCCTGCATTTCACTTTTCACATACCATGAGGATATCTCCAGTCATTTGTCTAGCTCACTGCTCTGATCCAAAGGGATAATAAAACTTTTCTTATCTTTCCAAGAGCTCCAAATGGTTACAGCCGAGACCAGGTCCCCAGGTGAAGCGTCCAAGATTCCAGGAAGACTGAGTACTATTTCCCTAAGTATTAACACTTCAAAACGGATAAAGCCAAGACTTTGGAGACATCTCTAGGCTGTAAAAGCTGGAGACACAGGATTTATCTGGCTCTTGGAAGGACATGTTAACATTACAAAAGGTTGGTGTAAGAACCGGGATCCTTTCCAGCCCCTCTCAGAGGAGCAAAGCTTTTTATCCCTCCTTTCTGAGGGGAGCAGGATGGCTGTCTCCCAGATATAAATGGAGAAAATCCACTGTTCTCTATCTCTCATCTTTGGGGTGAAACCCGCCACTCACATAGAAAGTTTCCATCAGTTCTCACTCTGTCACCTGTGGGTCTGGGTGTAGGGGACCAACATGGCAATATTACTCTGGCTGTTGATCTGGTTGTGAGTATTAATCAAAAAAAACCCCTCTTTTCCCTGAGCCAGGTGTCTCGTGTTTCTTTAGTATCCATACATATAATGTACGTAACTGTGCAAGTGGGGTAACGTCTCAGACCCCTTTCAGCTCTTGACAAAACATTGGGAAACATGAACATTTAAATGGTGGGAGGAGGAAGAGATTTTAAAAAGAGAGAACAGGGGACTTCCCTGGCGTTCCAGTGGTTCAGACTGCACGCTTCCACTGCAGGGGGCACGGGTTTGATCCCTGGTTGGGGAACTAAGATCCCGCATGCCACGCAGTGTGGCCAAAAATAAAAAAAATTAAAAAGAACAAATGAAATAATGCCATTTGCAGAAACATGGATGGACCTAGAGATGATTATACTAAGTGAAGTTAGAGAAGGACAAATATCATATGATATCACTTATAGGTAGAACCTTAAAAAATGATACAAATGAACAACTTATTTACAAAACAGAAATAGACTCACAGACATAGAAAACAAATTTATGGTCACCAAAAGGGAAAGGAGGGGGGGATAAATTAGGAGTTTGAGATTAACAGATACACACTACTATATATAAAATAAACAACGAGGACCTACTGTATAGCACACGGCAATATATTCAATATCTTGTAATAATCTGTAATGGAAAAGAATCTAAAAAAGAACATTTTATATATATATATATATATATATATATATATATATATATATATATTTCTATGTATAACTGAATCACTTTGCTGTACACCTGAAACTATCACAACATTGTAACTCAACTATACTTCAAAAAAATTGTAAATAAAAGAAAATGCATGAAAATAAAATGAAAATTACCTACAAAAACAACAAGGACCGACTGTATAGCACAGGGAACTATACTCAATATTTTTTACTAGCCTATAACGGAAAAGAATCTGAAAAGGAATATATATACATATATTTATATTTATAACTGAATCACTGTGCTGTATGCTTGAAACTAACATGATATTTGTAAATTAACTATACTTAAATTTAAAACTAAAAATAAATTTAAAATTTAAGCAAAGAAAGAACAAATAAAATTGCCTACAAAAATATAAAATAAAAAGAACAAACAGGAATGCTCAGAGGGACTTCCTTGGTGGCGCAGTGGATAAGACTCCACACTCCCAATTCAGGGGCACCAGGTTCAATCCCTGGTCAGGGAACTAGATCTCACATGTATGCTGCAGCTAAGAGTTCACATGCCAAACTAAGGAGCTGGCGAGCCGCAACTAAAGAGCCCCCCTGCCGCAACTAAGACCCGGTGCAACAAAATAAACAAATAAGTATTTTTAAAAATGCATAGGGAAGTCCAATAACATCAAGACCGAAAAGCTTTGGCAGTTTGGAAGTCACTGGTGACTTTTTTTTTTTTTTTTTTTTTTTTTTTTTTTTTTTTTTTTTTTTTTTTTTTTTTTTTTTTTTTTTTTTTTTTTTTTTTTGGGGGCACGCGGGCCTCTCACTGTTGTGGCCTCTCCCGTTGCGGAGCACAGGCTCCGGACACGCAGGCTCAGCGGCCATGGCTCACGGGCCCAGCCGCTCCACGGCATGTGGGATCTTCCCGGACTGGGGCACGAACCCGTGTCCCTTGCATCGGCAGGTGGACTCTCAACCATTGTGCCACCAGGGAAGCCCACTGGTGACTTTTGCCAAAATAAATTTCAATGGAAATATTTTTCAGTAGTTTGAGGCATGAATGGATTTGAGGAAGTAGAGGCAGCAAACATAGACTACTACTATTTGGAGAAGCTTAAGCTGAGAAAGTAAGGAGAGAAACTGGCACCTGATGAAGATTCAGGGTCAAGAGAGAGTTTTATTTTTGTTTTCTGTTTTTTTAAATAGGAGAGACCTAAGCATGTTTAAGAAGAAGAGGCACCACAGATTGAAATCAAAGAGAGAAGGGTTAATTGATGGAGCAAGTTTCTAAAGGAGATGATTGAAAAAGATGGCACATAGGGCCCAAGTGGATGGGTGATCTTGAACGGGAAGATGTAATGGAGACAAGGATGAGTGTGAATGTAGCTTTGTTTGTAGAAGAGATTAGACACCTGGTGGAAACAACCAGGTGAAGGAGGGGAGAAGGGTGGTTGGTAGTACTAACACAGGGTGAGAGATTTGTGGGGTGGTTTGGCAGACAGGAACACAAAGGAAATTGAGGCTGCTGGTGAGAGAGTAGTTCTGGTGATCAAGCATGACATTAAGAAAGGTTGGGAAAGGAAGGAAAAGAGGCCAGGAGGGGCTGGGAGACTGGGAGAAAATGGAGGGCTCAAAGGACTGAAGGGGTCCATATGAGGTAAAAGAACCAGTGTGCTGTGAGGCCCTTACTCCTGAGGAAGCAGGTAGGAGAGGAGCTTGTCTCAAAATGGAATACCGAAGGGTTCAATGTTAGAGGTAAGCAATTCTGGGCCTCAGTAAAGTTCAAGATGTGGTGCTTTGAGTGCTGGTGGCTGAAACGGAATGGAGAAGGTAATTGAGAGAGTCATGGGACCCAGAAGTTGCTTGTTCTGTCATCTCCATGGACAATGAGATCCCCTAGTATGAGCACCAGGAATCAGGGTGGAGTGGGAAATCATGGGCTGGGTGCCAGTATCCTTACTTAAGGAGGGAGGAGTGAAGGATATATAAGAATTTTCTAGGCAGACTGGGATGGAGGGATGACCATTCAAGATAGAACAGATTGGGGAAAGGCATGGTTGGATGTGTGAAACAGCCTGATCTTTTCAGGGAACTGAAACCAGTATGAGTGTGAGCACAGGGATGTGCCAGCAGATGAGGCTGGATTAGCAGATGGAACTGACATCGGAGGCACAGCCACTGAGAGGTCTTAAGCAGAGCATAGACATCATTCTGATTTGTATTTTAGATTTTCTAAGGTTAACTGTGGAAAACTAGAGTCAGGTACGGTTAGAAACTAGTTAGAGGGCTCTCGCAGTTGCCTGGGCCAATACTAGGGAAGTGGCACTGGCAGAGGAGGTGGAAGATGAATTCCAGAGCTATTTTGATATCACACGTGTTTTTGCAGCTCTATACCGTTTCACCTATTTTCAGCATATGCAGTATGAAGCCTGGTAGCTTTATCCTTTCAGTTTATGCTTTTATGGCCCAGCTCTTCACCCCAGAAGCAGCTGTCAGGACCTTTGAGAATGGGATCCTTATCAGTTATATCTCCACTTTGCCCACTGGATAGGGCAGGGGATGCACTTATCAAAGGCTTTTGGTATCAGCTAATTTACTTGTCTTTACTTGCTTTTCTCCCCCTCTACCAAATCCTTCAGTTAGTCTGAGGCAAGAATTTGATATCTTGAACATTATGGGATCAGGCTGTTTCACTCTTTTTTCAGTGCTCTATTGCCTGGAGCACACATGTGGCAAATTGGAAGGGCTAGTACGGTATATGAGAGTTGAACTCAGTATGTGAAGCTGGCTGACAGGCCCTAGTTAGTACTCTGCCTCCTTTTCAGGGTTACTCTGCCATTTGTGGTAGGCAGAATTCTAACATGGCCCCCAGGATTCCTGCCCACCTGGTGAATACACACCTTCCCCCAGTTCTTTACTGAAACACTAATCTAGGTGCTGCTGTGAAGGGATTGTGCAGATGTAATTCAGATCCCAAATCAGCTAACTTTAAAAAATAGATATTATCCTAAGGGAGCTGACCTAAACAGCTGGGCTTCTAAAAGGGATTGGGCTCTTCAGTCACAAAAAGACAAATGCTGTATGATTTCACTCATATCTAAAGTAGTCAAGGGCTTCCCTGGTGACGCAGTGGTTAAGAATCCACCTGCCAATTCAGGGGACACGGGTTCGAACCCTGGTCTGGGAAGATCCCACATGCCGCGGGGCGGCTGGGCCTGTGCACTGTAACTACTCAGCCTGTGCCCTGGAGCCCACGAGCCACAACTACTGAAGCCCATGTGCCTAGAGCCCATGCTCCGCAACAGGAGAAGCCACCACAATGAGAAGCCCACACACCGCAACGAAGGTAGCCCTTGCTCACCACAACTAGAGAAAGTACGCGCGCAGCAACGAAGACACAACGCAGCCAAAAATAAAATAAAATAAATAAATAAATAAATAAATAAATAAATAAATTTATTAAAAAAATAAAGTAGTCAAATTCATAGAGACAGAAAGTAAAATGGTGGTTACCAGGGGCTGTGGGAGGGGGAAATGGGGAGTTGTTTAATGAATCTAGAGTTTCAATTTTTTTGATCATTAATTAATTAATTAATTTATAATTTTGGCTGTGTTGGGTCTTCGTTGCTGCACATGGGCTTTCTCTAGTTGCGGCGAGTGGGGCTACTCTTTGTTGCGGCGCATTGCGGTGACTTCTCTTATTGCGGAGCACGGGCTCTAGGCACGCGGGCTTCAGTAGTTGTGCCATGTGGGCTCAGTTGTTGTGGCTCACAGGCTCTAGGACACAGGCTCAGTAGTTGTGGCCCAGGGGCTTACTTGCTCCACAGCATGTGGGATCTTCCTAGACCAGGGCTCGAATCCATGTCCCCTGCATTGGCAGGCGGATTCTTAACCACTGCGCCACCAGGGAAGTCCCTAGAGTTTCAGTTTTGCAAGATGAAAAAGTTCTGGAGACCTGTTGCACAACAGTGTGAATATACTTAACAGTACCAAACTGTACACTTTAAATGGTTAAGATGGTACATTTTATGTTATTTTTTATCACAATTTTTAAAAAGTGGGAGGGACTGGGCTCTTTCTGGTGAGATTCAAAGTGTGAGAGGAATTTGACACGAGGGAGATTCTCCGTCGCTGACTTTGTAGATGGAGGGGGCCATGTGGCAAGTAATGTGGGTTGCCTTTACGAGCTGAGAGTGGCCTCCAGCTGACTGACATCAAAGATGTGGGAACCTCGGTCCTATGACCATGAGGAACTAAATTCTGCCACAACCACATGAGTTTGGAAGAGTATTCTAAGCCTCAGGTGAGTCTGCAGCCTGGCACCTTCATTTCAGCTGGTGAGACCCTGAGCAGAGGACACAGGTAACCTGTGCCTGGATTTCTGGTCCATAGAACGGTGAGAAAATAAACGTGTGTGTGAGTGTGTGTGTGTGTGTGTGTGTGTGTTTGGTATGTGTTTTTAAATGAAAATTTTATTCATACTCTGTATATAGAAGTAGATACATAAAATCTTGTACAATTTATTTCCAGAAATATGCAAGACATTGCTATTATTTGTTTACAAACCAAACCACATATTACAATCAGTGGACTTGGGATGATTCAAGTGAGCTTATAAGTACAAATGGTTTTACATACCTGATTGAAACATACAGAAAAAGTATAAACTACAGCAGTCTGGATTGCAAGTATTAATCTCATGACACTCCAACACAACTATAAAATTTCTAACCCAACATATATACTTATCACAAATTCTATAAGAATTTTTCATCATCTCTAGATGTAGAATTTGTAACACTTTCCAGAAACAGTAACGAAACATTTTGCCATGTCATGATTGATTAATAAAAAGGATGATTATAAAAATACTTTCTTTACAGGATTAAAAAAGTATTAAAAGAAACTAAATTTGTGATTACTAGTGTACCAACACTTTATTTTAGAAATATAAAGTTATTTATGGAACTGGCAATTGTTCCTTATTAGACTATTCAACAAAACTGTCTATTGCTGATAGTATGATTTCATTTTCAAATTAAGAATTCACACTTGAAAAACAAGGACCTACTGTATAGCACAGGGAACTATATTCAATATTTTGTAATAACCTATAATGGGAAAGAATCTGAAAAAGAATATATATATGTATATATACGTATAACTGAATCACTTTGCTGTACAGCTGAAACTAACACACACAACATTGTAAATCAACTATACTTCAATTAAAAAAAAAGAATTCACGGAGTCCCCTGGTGGCCTAATGGTTAGGATTCTGGGCTTTCACTGACAAGGGCCTGGGTTCAATCCCTGGTCGGGAAACTGAGATCCCACAAGCCGCGTGATGAGGCCAATAAAGAAAAAAAAATTCACATTTGATGAAAAGCCATTATGATGTAAATATATATAATAGGTATTTTGAATCATTCATAAAGCATTATCTCTCACGTGAAATGTATAATAATTAAAATCGCAATTTCTGAAGGCATTTTAAACAAAATGTTTAGACTTACAGCTTTAGCAGAGACATTGCACATAACCTATTTAAGATTTTAGTAACTTTTATCTTTTTATCCAGTTTTGAATGCTGGCTCAAATTATAATGTAGGGCTTCCCTGGTGGTGCAGTGGTTGAGAGTCCGCCTGCCGATGCAGGGGACACGGGTTCGTGCCCCGGTCTGGGAGGATCCCACATGCCGCGGAGCGGCTGGGCCCGTGAGCCATGGCCGCTGAGCCTGCGCGTCCGGAGCCTGTGCTCCACAACGGGAGAGGCCACAACAGTGAGAGGCCCGCGTACTGCAAAAACAAAAAACAAAAACAAAAACAAACAAACAAAAATTATAATGTATACTGTTTTTGTATTTGTTTGGCCGCGCGGCTTTTGGCACATGATTTTCTTTAAGAGCAAGATGGTTGCCCTGTGTAGCTGGTTTCCTTAAAACCTATTTTTTAGTTCTATGATCATTTCCTGCAATAAATATTTTGACCTTCTGCATTTTCAGATTATGGCTCCAAGTAGAAAGAGAACAGTATTTCTTAGACAGATTGAGAGACAGAATCAGGGACACACAGAAAATTTCCAGATTCCTTCTATAGCTTATTATTTGTAAAAATTCATAGTAGAGTCCTAATAAGCCTGACAATAGCTCTGGCCTTCATCACGTTTTGTGATGAAACATTTGACAAAAACCACTTTGATCCATTTAGTATGGCAAATGGACACAGCTTTCCTGTTTTCCTGTTTTTGTCTTGAGCTCAGATTTTTAGAAGCACATATTTTAAAAATCAAGTACAGGTTTTTCCAAATGTCATTTAAGTTACCATTTAATAGAATCCAAAAATATGATCAAAATTATTTAGGCCAAACTATGGGTTAAAGTTTTATCTCTCTTTTTTCCCTTCCATGTTTTTTCTTGGCTGCACCCTGCACAGCTTGTGGGATCTTAGTTACCCAACCAGGGATTGAATCTGGGCCCTCGGCAGTGAGAGCACAGTGTCCCAACCCCTGGACCTCCAGGGAATTCCCTACCTTCCATTTTTAACTAGACTCTTTGAGTATCATATAAAATTAACCTTTCACATTAGGTTGTGCTACCTATGTCTAATGGCTGTCTTTATATACAAAAGTAGAAAATATTGCAATACCTCCTTCTTTCTGTTTATACATTTAATTAATTATTTGGCAAATACTTTTATTTTTATCGATATACAATCAGAACTTAATTTCAGACTGCATTATAACAGGGCATATTTCTTTAAGATATTTTATAATATGGCTACACAAAGGCACATTAAAATTGTCTTTCTGAATAGAACAGTATTAACGTTTGCCCTCTAAAACGATACAAAATAAAATTTTTAAACATTTAAACAAACAGACCATTTAAAAAATGGGCAGAAGACCTGAATAGACATTTTTCCAAAGAAGACAAAGGGATGGCTAACAGGCACATGAAAAGACGCTCAACATCGTTAATCATCAGGGAAATGCAAATTAAAACCACAATGAGATATCACCTCACACCTGTCAGGATGGCTGTCATCAAAAAGAACACAAATAAACGTTGGCAAGGATGTGGAGAAAAGGGAATGTTACACTGTTGGTGGGAATGTAAATTGGTGAAGCCACTGTGGAAAATAGTATGGAGGTTTCTCAAAAAACTAAAAGTAGAACTACTATATGATCCAGCAATTCCAATCCTGGGTAGATATCCGAGGACAATGAAAACACTAATTCAAAAAGATACATGCACCCAATGTTCATAGCAGCACTATTTACAATTGCCAAGATATGGAAGCAACCTAAGTGTCCATCTACAGAGGAACGGATAAAGAAGATGTGGTATACAGATATACAATGGAATATTACTCAGCCATAAAAAAGAATGAAATTTTGCCGTTTCTGACAATATGGATGGACCTGGAGGCTATTATGCTTAGTGAAATAAGTCAGAGATAGAAAGACAAATACTGCGTGTTATCATTTATATGTGGGATCTTAAAAATAAAACAAATAAATGAACATAACAAAACAGAAACAGACTCACAGATATAGAGAACATACTAGTGGTTACTCCTGGGGAGAGGGACGGGGGAGGGGCAAGATACAGGTAGGGGATTAAGAGGTACAAAGTACTATGTATAAAATAAATAAGCTACAAGGATATATCGTACAGCAAGAGAATATAGCCAATATTTTATAATAACTATAAATGGAATGTAACTTTTAAAAATTGTGAATCACTATATTGTACACCTGAAACCCTATATAATATTGTGCATCAACTATACCTCAGTAAGAAATAGTAAAATAAAATAAAAATAAAAGCTCACCGGGTGAAAATATTTTAAAGTTTTAAAACATTTAGATGAAAATCAGAATAATCTGAACTTGACACTGAATAGTTAGATCTTATACACATAGTATCACATGAGGAAAACGTGGGGAACAAGCTACGCACACGTGATAAAATGGGTTTCAGGGCAGTCCAAAGACCTCTGTGCACTATGGTTTCACACAAAGCACTTGTAAATGCTTCTAGAAACATGGAAAAGTCATTTCAACAGTTATTATTAATATACAGTGGCTCTCTGACAATACCTGCCATCTAATATAGATGCACAAGACTTTTAACTCACCCTAGATATATTTTAAATTGTTTAAAAATAAATAACTTTGCAAAAGAGTAGTTTAAATGTATTACATTAATTTGATAACAAGCTTACAACTCTGTAATAATTCTAAATCCAAACAGCTTATAGTGAACACAAATGATATTATTGTAATATTCTCCATATTCTCCATCTTCTTATTAGGTGAAAACATATCAGAAAATGAGAGGAGTCTCCACAAGGTACGATCAACATCGGCCAGAATTCAGTACTTTTTCCCCTTTAAGTCAAAAGAAATAGTGCCATGGTATTATGGCTTTGTGCCTTTTCTTGGTAATATCTCAATTCTGACCCTAAAAAACAAATAGAGAAAAAAGTGGGGATACAGTTACGTTTGAATGACAAAGCCATTAAGTTTGACTTACTTAGGACTTTTACCCTTGTGATTAAATGAGGGTAGGGAAAACTAAGTGACAAAGGAAGAAACATCTCGAATTACAGGTTTCATCTTAGATAGAAAGAGTTTTCTTGTGTAACTGGAAACACCTTCTGGTCAGGGCAATCTCAAAACACTACATTACAGCATTGTGCAATGAATAAACACTGTGCATTTCAAAATAACTAAAAAATATTAGGGATAACCACCCCCATGACTACTGAATTAGACATAAAATGCTTAACTAATGATTCCAAATTACACAAGACTTAGCTAAATTTAAAATAAACAAATAAAAAACTTTAAAAAATGGCAGTACATATGGTAAGCAATAAGACTTCCATATATCTGATATGGTTTAATATTTTTCTCACATAATGCTTCACAATTTCCACATTTTCTTCCAGCTAGAGTCTTTGGTGGGGGCAGGGGTCAAATCTAGCACATTTTACTAGTGACTACATTAAAGAAAAATATAACTCCAACTGCAAAACAATGTTTTCTTTTTATCTAAGTCAACTCAAAACCTAATGAAAATTTGAATGTTGCAAGAGAATCCGCCAATCCACTTATGCAGATTAGTGGTACAGTCAAGTTCTACCCAAGAAAATGTGACTAAACTGAAGAAATTGAGGTAAAGCGTTTGCCAGAGGAAAGTATAGATGCAGAAAATTGCTATCATAGGAATCTAAGTTCATGTAATATTTCTTTAATAATAGTTCTAGTTCCATAGGTCTTTATATATTATGCCAATTTGTATCAGAGTTTAAAGGCAGAAAAGGCAACAATTTCTAAATTGGTGGGCTACATTTCTTCAAGATTTTTTTTTTT
>NW_006788411.1:118406-133988 GCF_000442215.2 Lipotes vexillifer | reverse complement strand
GCGGACCCTCAAGCACTGCGCCACCAGGGAAGCCCTCTTCAAGATTTTTTAATGTAAGGCCATTTTCTTTTAACATCTTTATTGGAGTATAATTGCTTTACAATGGTGTTTTAGTTTCTGCTGTATAACAAAGTGAAGCAGCTATACATATACATATATCCCCATATTCCCTCCCTCTTGCGTCTCCCTCCCACCCTCCCTATCCCACCCTGCTAGATGGTCACAAACCACCGAGCTGATCTCCCCCTGTGCTATGGGGCTGCTTCCCACTAGCTATCTGTTTTACATTTGGTAGTGTATATATGTCCATGTCACTCTCTCACTTCGTCCCAGCTTACCCTTCCCCCTCTCTGTGTCCTCAAGTCCATTCTCTACGTCTGCGTCTTTATTCCTGTCCTGCCCCTAGGTTCTTCAGAACCACTTTTTTTTTAAGATACCGTATATGTGTGTTAGCATACGGTATTTGTTTTTCTCTTTCTGACTTGCTTCACTCTGTATGACAGACTGTAGGTCCATCCGTCTCACTACAAATAACTCAATTTCGTTTCTTTTTATGGCTGGGTAATATTCCATTGTATATATGTGCCACATCTTCTTTATCCATTCATCTGTCGATGGACACTTAGGTTGCTTCCATGTCCAGGCTATTGTACATAGAGCTGCAGTGAACATTGAGGTACATGACCCTTTTTGAATTATGGTTTTCTCAGGGTATATGCCCAGGAGTGGGATTGCTGCATCATATGGTAGTTCTATTTTTAGTTTTTTAAGGAACCTCCATACTGTTCTCCATAGTGGCTGTATCAATTTACATTCCCCCCAACAGTGCAAGAGGGTTCCCTTTTCTGCACACCCTCTCCAGCATTTATTGTTTGTAGATTTTTTGATGATGGCCATTCTGACTGGTGTGAGGTGATACCTCATTATAGTTTTGATTTGCATTTCTCTAATAGTTAGTGATGTTGAGCATTCTTTTATGTGTTTGTTGGCAATCTGTATATCTTCTTTGGAGAAATGTCTGTTTAGGTCTTCTGCCCATTTTTGGATTGGGGTATTTGTTTTTTTGATATTGAGCTGCATGAGCTGCTTGTAAATTTTGGAGATTAATCCTTTGTCAGTTGCTTCATTTGCAAATATTATCTCCCATTCCGAGGGTTGTCTTTTCGTCTTGTTTATGGCTTCCTTTGGTGTGCAAAAGTTTTTAAGTTTCATTAGGTCCCATTTGTTTATTTTTGTTTTTATTTCCATTTCTCTAGGAGGTGGGTCAAGAAGGATCTTGCTGTGATTTATGTCATAGAGTGTTCTGCCGATGTTTTCCTCTAACAGTTTTATAGTGTCTGGCCTCTAAGACCATTTTTACAAAATATACAAACCACTAGATGAAAATGAAGGCAACAGAAAAATTCAACTTTTCATAACCAAAAAATTAGCACAACCTTAAAAATAATTTAGAACAGAATGTTGTAAAAGATATACCCCTGTAGGTCGTCGCAGAGCACCGAGCTGATCTCCCTGTGCTATGCTGCTGCTTTCTACTATATTTTAGCAGCATTAGGATGCAGGGTAAAATGGAGTGTATGTGGTAATATAGGACAAATATTTCATAGAATGTAGCTTATTGATAACCACCACATGATCCTGTGTGATTTACATGCCTCTTAAAAATATATAGGAGCTCAGTTCATTTTGTGCTATTTTATTGTTTTTGTTTGTTTGTTTGCTTTTTGCGGTACGTGGACCTCTCACTGTTGTGGCCTCTCCCGTTGCAGAGCACAGGCTCCGGACGCGCAGGCCCAGTGGCCATGGCTCACGGGCCTAGCCGCTCCGCGGCATGTGGGATCTTCCCGGACCGGAGCACGAACCCGTGTCCCCTGCATCGGCAGGCGGACTCTCAACCACTGCGCCACCAGGGAAGCCCTTATTGTGTTTTCTAACTTAATTACCGTCAAAAAAAAATGTTTGTATGCATGTGGTTTGTCTTTGTATACCCTTCCTTTACTTTCAGAAATGAATGCAAGTACATTTGTATTAAAAATTTTTTTAATTACACTTTTCTTGTTAGGAGATAAAAAAAATTTCTAATAAAAGTCCCCATCTCTTTTTAGGCATACATAATTACAATAGAAATGTGACACAATTCACACCATTATTTCACCCCTATACTCACCTGGATCTAGGTATATACCCAGATACTGATTTGGCTTACCTCTATGTCTCCAAATAACTGAGGCAAATACAAAAAAAAGCCCAAGAAATAAAATTACTCTTAAAATAGGTCAATGAGCTTGTATACTTCAGTTACATTTCCACTTTGTTTAACCATGCTAAATAAAAAGTTTGTTTTCTTCTCATTCCATGATGCCCTATTATATACCACCAGGTACTAATTTTACAGAATTCCTAATATGTTTTACATATACATGTTTTATTTATATATATTTCCATTTCTAATATCACAGCAAAAGTCAACTTAGCTATTTTAAGAATGCTTTACATATGATATAAATTTTTAATAATAATATCTAATTAGTGTGATATCACAAATCTTAACTTCTTTGTATGTACTATTTGATTATTAAAATATCACTCTCTTGAAATAACAACAACAAAAAAGATATACTGCAGATCTGCATTCTATTACCCAAGAGATAATTCATAATTCTAAATCTTTCTAAAGTATGAGGTTAAAAATCACTTTTAGTGTATATATAAATTCTGCATTTTTTTTGAGGTACGCAGGCCTCTCACTGTTGTGGCCTCTCTCGTTGCGGAGCATAGGCTCTGGACGCTCAGGCTCAGCGGCCATGGCTTACGCGGGCCTAGCCGCTCCGTGGCATGTGGGATCTTCCCTGACCGGGGCACGAACCCGTGTACCCTGCATCGGCAGGCAGACTCTCAACCACTGCGCCACCAGGGAAGCCCAAGACTTTCCTTTTTAAAGAACCAAAAATAAACTCAAGACACGTTGGCAATACTGCCCCACCCCTAAACAAATTGATTACTCTTTTCACCTAAATCTTTAACAGTTATGGCAGCCAAAGATTTTGATAGTAATGAAAGTTTGTAAATTATATTTCAATCTCTTTTTCTGGAACCCAAAGTGCACGATGCAGGGTTCTCCTAATCTTTCAGTAATGCTTCTCCTGTCAATAATTCTTCATTTTGTTTGGCAAAGGCAGTTTTTGAAATAAGTCTATTCTGATATACTGACATATAACAAAATAGCACCTGCAGGAATCGTGATACTTGGTTGGTGAGTCTGACAGGGTAAATTGCATATCCAGGCAACCGAGACCTTGAATAACAAAAAGCTCCATTTCCAGAGTCCCTGGTTGAATGTTTAATTAGATCAGCAAATTGTCCATCCACATCTGGTTGTTCATAAAAGCAAAACCTAACACTTGAGTGCTCAATTCTAGTGTGAAGTGTTTACCGTGGAAGCGAAAGCTGGAGCTTAAAAGATAACAGTCATCAGAACTAGCCGGAGCAAGAAAAGAAACATCTGGCACATTTGCTAGATTTCCTTCTGTCTCCCAGCATGTGATTTGTCCCCAGCACTATCCTTATTTCACAAGTTTTCTCAGCTTCTCTGCAAAGCTTGTCACAACCATAAGACCACTACTTTCCACTGAGTCACAAACTCTTGGGCTTCCCTGGTGGCGCAGTGGCTGAGAATCCACCTGCCAATGCAGGGGACATGGGTTTGAGCCCTGGTCCAGGAAGATCCCACATGCCATGGAGCAACTAGGCCCATGTGCCACAACTACTGAGCCTGCGCTCTAGAGCTAGAGCCCATGAGCCACAACTACTGACCCATGAGCCACAACTGCTGAGGCCCATGTGCCTAGAGCCGGTGCTCCGCAACAAGAGAAGCCACTGCAATGAGAAGGCCGTGCACCACAACAAAGAGTAGCCCCTGCTCGCTGCAACTAGAGAAAGCCTGCATGCAGCAACGAAGACCCAATGCAGCCAAAAATAAATAAATTTTAAAAATGAATAAACTAAAAAAAAGAAAGAAACTCTTGCAACCACAGGAGCAGAGTCAGGATCAAAATTCAAATGATAGCACATATACTTTCAGACACATGGACATCTGTGCTGGTAAGTCCACCGACGTTCCTTTGGATTTGATTTTTCTGCATTGGAGGTGGCAGTGGTGAGTGTGGAGGGACATCATCATGACTCACTCTTGGGCTTTGCAGTGTGACACCTGAGGTGCCAATGAACAAGCCATACACAGACTTGTCCACAAAGATCTCTGGGACAACGACTAGGTCCTGGTTTTCGTTTTTGGAGAAAGAGTTCTCTCCCGCTTGAGAAGGAACTGCAGAAACTTCCATGGGAAAACTGTCCAGACAATAGGTGATGCTTCCAAAGCATACATCCCCCTCATTTCTAGGCACAGAATACCAAACGCAGTCTTGATGGGTAAGTCCAATAACTACAGGCACGTGTTCATTGTGGTGAAGACGCAAATCTCCATTCTGAGATTCTGAACTCTTTAATGAATTATTTTGTTCTCGGCACACAGTTTCAGGCTGAAGACTGTGAAAATCTTTTCAGACATCCTTACGTGTTGGATTTGGATTGGAAGAATGAACCAGGGCTTTGAATCTCACTTCCTCCATTTTGATACACTGCTCCTCAGAGTTTGTAGGTCAAGAGACTAAGGGGTAGGACTATAGTGATGATTGACGAGGAAAGTGGACCTTATTGGTCTCTTGAGCTCTCGCATCTTTAAAGACTATTGGTGCTGAGGAGAGGAAAACGTATCCTCATCTGGCAGAGCTCCCAGAGGGTGTGCTCCCCTTGCTTTTCTGCTTTTGTTCTGCAGAAAGCCGCCTTTTTAGTGTACCCATTAGGTTTTCACTCTTTGATCTATTTTGTTCTACCTTTTTCATCTTCCCTGTTGATATCACAGCTGGCCATGTCTTTACCATAGCAGCTACCAAATAAGGAATCATTTTTTCCAAACTCACTGGCTAGTGATGGTTGCTGTGCTACCATGAAATCAGTTTCTTTACTTTAATTCGAGCTCAAAGATTTCCGGAAGATTTTAAAACGAATTTTCTTCGTTATGAGTGGTTAGTTACTCCGGGGGGTGGGGGTCGACCTCTCTCTGGAATATTATCCCCAAACATCTGGAGAGCCTGTGGCGCTACATCTAGGTATTTTTCCAGCTTCACTGAACCTTTGGAGCCATTTTCCAGCGGCAACTGCGCGGCGGCGGCGGCGGCGGCGGCCAGAGCGTGTCTCCGGCTCCCTCGCCGAGCGCTGGCGCGACTGCTCTGAAGTGTGCGTTGTTTCAAGCCGCTAAATTGGTGGGCAATTTGCGAGACAGCAACAGAAAACGAATACACCATTAGCGGTATTATTACGGTGGCAAAGTTTGGGATTGCGGTGGAAGAAGCGGCTGGTTTATTTTAGGTGATTCTGAATTTACAATTGCCCACAAAAGGGAGAAAAACAAACAAACAGAAATCAGTGTGAAAGAGAACACACAAAAGCACCCCCATCAATGCCCAGGTCAGGCCTTCTTGGTCACCCTCCTCCAGCCTGAAGTGACTGTTCCCTCCTCAGATATTTATAGACAGTGATGTATTTTATCACCTTAATAATACTCTTCTGTTTTATGCTCTAGTGGCTTTTTGTGTCTACCTAACTGGGCTTCAATTTCCTTGAGGGCAAAGATCCTGTCTTGCTGATTTTTGTGTCTCCCACAGTGTTGTGTCTCCCACAGTGCCTTGCACTCTAGTAAATGTTACTTGATTGGCCAAAGAAGATGCATTTATCTGATAAGTCCTTCTAACTAAACCCTCCAGGTGCTACTGCTGGAAGGTACCTGGAGGGGGTTCTTGAGACTCCAACAGGAGTTTTTCCTTATTGAATCACTGTGAGCCCCACCACCCAGCTTTCCACAGCAGCGTCCTTTGACTCCTCTCAGGATAAGGAAACTTAGACCACAAGTATGGATGGGCCAAATAGCCTGCCTGGCTGGGAACATAATCTGGCATTTAACAAGAAGAAGAGTTTTACTTAATTAGCTAGCACCCACTAATCAGTAAGGCCTAAACATCTGCCAGTGGAATCTGAGAAGTCCGTTCTAAAAGTTGAAAAGCTGATTTTATTCACCACAGATGGAGCACTTCTGCCGGGGGAGGGGGGGAGCGGGGAGAAAAAGGTTTTACCAGTTAAATCAAATTAAGAGAAGAGGTTGGTGCCCAACTTCCAGGAGAGTTTGTGTAGTGAACTTCGTCTTTTTCACTGCATCTGACTCATAATTATGGATGTGATAGAAGAAATGATCAATATTACAAATTTCCTCTGTGCCCATATCCGTAATTAACAGTATGTGAGCTGTCTCAAAGAAATTGAAGCAAAATTTGAGGACTTAAAGGTGTGTGTGTGTGTAGGCAGTTGGCTAGGTAGCAGAAGCATTTTGAAGAAATTCACCGACTTGTTTTCTTAGATCAAGGACTTTTTTTTTTGGAAAAAAGAAGGCTCCGAGAGACACAACTTGTTGCCTCCATTGATTTATAATTTCTTGCTGATGTGGCAAGCTACCTTAAATCCTTCCTGGAACAAGAGATGAGATACAAATTAATACCAATGTGACAAAATGTCTGAACAGTGGACTTGAAACTGCAGGAGATCATAAAGAACTGATTTGTTCAATAAGTGGAGGCAATTTACTTTCAATCTCGACGTGTGGTTTAGGTAGATGGCAAATGAATCTATTTATCATTGTTGAGCTGCCTTGAGTTAAATATCACCGATTGTAACGTTCTGCAGAGCTACGTGGTGGAAATGAAGTCACAACTCAGAAGAGTCATGGATTTTGACAAATATGAATCGTCTTTAACATTTTTATGGCTGCTGCCTTTGGAGTGCAAACTCTCAGCATGTCCCCGAGTTATGAAGCATTTGCCATAATACTGTGGGCAAAACTATCCTGAACACCAAAAGGATTTGGAAATTTCGGGCTATATGGCCCAAATCTGAGATGCTTGGGTTCACTTGGCCCTGTGAAACTCTCAATCTTTTTCATCAAAGTGTTTAAATCAATGGCTGGAATCAGAATTAAGACGTGTTCTCATTGGAACCCTCTCTGCCATCGTTTTGAATTCCAGCCTTTGAAATATAACCATTTAAATTTACTTGCTCAGAATTGATTCATCAACCTTGTAACTATCCCTTTTTGTACGAATAAAGTCGATGAAACTTTTGTAGATGCCTTTGGTATTTCTATTAAAATCTACGTTCTTGGCTAGGTAGTGGACTATACTTTACCACTCTGCCAAAAATGTAGCCATCATGTGTATGTTTCTTTTTCATCTTCCGCTTCGCTAGTAGAAAACTTGGACAGTCCTGCCCCAGACAGTGCCCTAGCCGCGAGTCGGGTTGACAGGGTTGCTCGCATGCGCTCTCGACACAAATCGTGTTTGTCGCAATGGGCCCTGTGCGGAAGGCTACATAGGAAAGAGTGACTTTGATTATAGTCATTTTGATCACATAAGTGGTTACCGCGCTACTTCCGCGCTGGTACTTGATTGTAACAGAAAGTAGTTCCGGTCCGTGTTGTCTCGGCCGAGGAGCCGTCGCCGCCATTTCAAGACCGTGAGAGGTAGATGGCCAACCAGAGTTCCTAAGGCTCGGTGCCTGTAACTGTTGCCGCCGCTTAAGCCTGCCAAAGCAGTGGTACAGCTGCTGCCCTCGTATTTGCTACCTCTAGAAACATTCTTGCCAGTAGTGGCGGCAGCGGGACTCAATTACCCCCTTTTCGCACTCCCTCCAGAAGCTCCAGATGGCGTCTTCCGTGGGCAACGTGGCCGACAGCACAGGTACCGGTGTCTGTTCTACCTTGGCAGACGCCCCCTTGGGGTCTCGCGCCGTCCTTTGCCTCTCATCACTCCCTTCCCTCTAGCCATCCCCATTACATCAGTGGCATCGCTGAGCTTTTCGTCGTCTACCGGCATCCGATCGGGGTTTCTGCTGTCGTCCGTTCCTTAAATATTTCCTCTCGCTTGCTTGTTTTTTGCTTCCTTTCTTGCTGTGTAATCCTGTGCATTTTCCAGCCTTCTACTCTCTCGGGACGCTTCTTCCACACGTGCGCGCTTAGGATGTCTTGGAATGGACTGCATTGGAATCCCTGCCCTTCTCGCTGCCTTTCACTTGCCTTCGCCGCCGTATTCTCTCCTAATTCAGCTCACCGCCCCCTCCTCTTCCCCCTCCACGTCCTCCTCCACCCTGCTCCCCTTAGCCCGATTTGGCGGTCCTCTGTCAATCGAGGGCGCGGGTGCCGTTCCGAGGTAATCGTATCCTCACTTTGTATCACCCCAAGGACGGGCACAAGCTCCTGGGTGTGCTTCGAGTAACCTCGACGAGAGGATTTTGAAGCAGCACCCCCCGGGCAGCGCCTTTCTGCTGTGTCTTCGGTTGAGTGGCCCCGGTTTCGATTGGAAATTTCCAGGGGTTCCTTTTGCCATCGCTCAATTCCACCCGCTGCCCCCAGCCTGGATTTCCCACCCTGTCCTCCTCCCTCCCCTCCCGCAGGGAGCCACACCCTTTCCTTCGCGAGGTTGCCAGCCCTGCGGTCCACTTCCTACCCTTGGGGAGAAACCACCCTGGTGCTGGGGCTTTGGCGTTGACCATCCTGCCCGCCAGTTTCTCGCTTTGTGTTACTTTCTCCCTGTATTCCTCCGCCGCCGCCTCTGGGTCTTTCATCCCCATTCTTTAGCCCGGTATCTCTTTATTCATAGGGGGTGTATTTTTTTTAAGTTTTCATCCCTGCTTGAAGAGTTTGTAAAGCAACTGGAGTGTAGCTGCACAAGTGCAAGGCGGTTGCCCTTTTAGACAATTAGTCGAGAGTATTTGGTACTAAAAATAAGGAAACAACCAAATTATAGGAGTGTCCTTCAGCTGCCTTTCCATATTGAGGCTATTTGGGGCGGGAGGGAGGGGGGATTGGGCTGCGGTTCTAAGGTTTCCCACGAGGTTATTTTTTTGTTGATTTCTCAGTTGAGATGTGTCAAGGGTTTTATTGTTTTTGAACATTTGTGCACTAAGAAGTGAATCTTCAATTGTCTTATCCATGATTGTAGGTAGTGGGATTAGTTATTAGTCAGTGTTCCCTTCCCTCTCAGGGATTTTTAAAGATTTAAGATTCTGTCCTAGATTCTCCTGTACTAGCTTGCCCTTTTCTACGTGTTATTTTATTTGAGGAAGTTGTCATTTCGAGCGTTAAAATAGCGGGCAGCCTTGAAAAGTTAATAATGTCTTAAAATAAGGAGCTAGGAAGTTCTAGAGGCTTGTCTAAAATGTGATTTTCTAGTTTCGCTCATAGATATAACCGCCCCCAGAGTTGGGTGCAGGTCTCTCTGCTCTTATGTTAGTGGTCAGCTAGCTGTGCATTCTGTTAGGAAATTTACTTTGCGTTCCCGTGAATACAGTTCGCTTGCCAGCTCTAATGATTGAGGGTCTAGGCTCAAATTTGAGCTTGTCACTCTGACCTTGGTGGAATTTAAGTAATTTGTACAAGGTTTCCCACGCTATCTAGTTAAAGTGGTGTGGTCAAATTCCCAGTAATGTATTATTAAGTAAGTATTTACAATTGATACTTAGGTAGCTTGTTGTTGTTTTCCGTCTCTGGGCTTTAGATGTATACCCTTTATGTATCTGAACGAAGTCACTTACACACAGCAAAGTGCTTTCATTTGTTATTCTGTTACGCTTTATCGAATGGTTTTATATTTTAGTGTTTTCCCATTTTAAAAAATCATTGCAGTTGTAGGTAACTGCTTGGTTTACACAGGGTTGTTTGCAGTGTCTTAATCCTTTAGTCCGTATCCGAGGTCTTTGGAATATGCTAGTGTTAAACCAGCGTGGGTGGGATTTAGCTAATTTGGTCTCAGTGTGAGTTTGGGATGGTAGAGGAGCAATGTAATCTTGGGTCTTTATTTAAAATGTTTGATGATCCCTTTAAATATTTTGGCTCTTGACAGATGAATTCATCTTGTTTACCAGCTGTTTTAAAAATAGCACCTTGACTTTTAGTTTTGTTTCCCGTATGCTTGTTTCTAGTGTTGCCCTTAAAGTAATTAGAAAACTAAGTTGTGAAATATACAAAAACAATATAATTGAGTTCACTATGCATATGGTGCCCCCAACCCAGGTTAAGAGATAGATTGTCATCAGTACCCCACCCCCCACAGATCCAACCTAAAACACGGGACAAAGTATTAAATTTCCCAGTAGGTTATTCTGACATTAAATCTATGTGACCTTGCAAATCACATGTTTTATATTTTGTTTTTCTGTGTTAACTAAGGTATGAGGAATAATGTTTTGTAAATCTTTAGATGCTACTTCTGATTTGTAATTTAAAGATACACAAAGTATTTTTTGTCATTATGTAATCTCCTTTGGAAGTAAATATTTCTGTCTGGTCTGGGAAAGAAAGTTAATGGGCGAATTCTAAAGATGCCAATTCTGCACTTGATATTAACTTGGGGGTATCAGTAACGTGCAGAACACTCTAGTGCTTTACATAGTTTCAAGCATTTTCATCTTTAAGTTTAATATACCATATTTTTACATTTTTTTGTTTGCATTTCTAACTTTTTGTTTCCCCCCCCCCCTTCCCTCAAATGTTTTGATGATTCTCCAGAACCAACGAAACGTATGCTTTCCTTCCAAGGGTTAGCTGAGTTGGCACATCGAGAATATCAGGCAGGAGATTTTGAGGCAGCTGAGAGACACTGCATGCAGCTCTGGAGACAAGAGCCAGACAATACTGGTGTACTTTTATTACTTTCATCTATACACTTCCAGTGTCGAAGGCTGGACAGGTAGGAGATGTGGGGGTGATGCTGGTGATTGCTGCCTCTGGGTGCTAAGCTTGAAAAATGATACTTAAATATTTGAACTTGAAATTTTTCCAGTACTGGGTTTCACCTGGAGCCACCAACGCACATCTGCTCTCTTGCCCACTTGTGACATGCCCAGCTGCCAGTTTTTCTTCCCTCCTTTTGTGGTGGTGGTTATATTATCAGTATGACTAGGGACCTTTTCTAGTTTTTTCCACCTACGTCTGCTGCTTTTTTAAAACTCTGTTCAGGTAATTATTCTTAGTATACATCTGAGCATCCACTTTCACCTTTGTAAGATTTGTCAGCTTGAGGGACAGAAATGCTCAGAGGTGATGGTGTATATGCTGTGGTAGGAGGTGCATATGTGGTTCAAGTTGCAGATGCCATCAAGTCATTATGATGTGCTACTTTTAGCTAATCAATTGAATTAATCAAAAGGGAAGAATCTGTGTTCTTATCCTTTTAATTGTCATTTTGGCTTATTTAGACATTTAAAGGTGTACGTCATTGAATCTTTTCAAGAAATGGAAAATGAGACTCACGCACATAGCATTTTTATTCTTGATCTTAACGATCATGGTTTACAATGAGGCAGTTTGGTAATAAGACTAGTTAAGAATTTTGTCTCATAAGAAAAAAGAGTGTTCCAATTTGAAATCTGGAATGCTTCCACTTCTGAAAAACTTTGATTTCCAAAATTTTCCTACTATGCACTAGTTAAAAGATAATGTATTATTATATAATGAGCAATACACAGGATCTTCAGAAACTGAGTTGCATATGGGCCATACCTTCTTTCTGTAACATGCATACCCATGCGTGAATACTTTTCCCCTTTTCCAGATCTGCCCACTTTAGTACTCTGGCAATTAAACAGAACCCTCTTCTGGCAGAAGCCTATTCGAATTTGGGGAATGTGTACAAGGAAAGAGGGCAGTTACAGGAAGCAATTGAGCATTACCGGCATGCATTGCGTCTCAAACCAGATTTCATCGATGGTTATATTAACCTGGCAGCCGCTTTGGTAGCAGCAGGCGACATGGAAGGGGCAGTACAAGCTTACGTCTCTGCTCTTCAGTACAATCCTGTGAGTATAATTTTAATGGTTATTATTTTCCCTTCACAAAAGCCTAGAAACAGTTTGATACTTTAGACACAAATAGGTTTTTGCATGGAAAAAAGTCAAGAGTTTGGAAATGTTTTGTCTACTTAAAATGGTGAAATTGCTTTGACTCAGGTCTGTGTTATATTTAAAAAAAATTTAGCAAGTTATTTGAGAGCATAAAAATTATCCTTATTGCAAGAAACTCTACATCTATCTTTATAATGCCTGTAAAAGTACAGAACACATGATATTGTTTCTTTGGGCTCTTGATTAAATTTGGATAACTTCTGCTATAACATGTTTGCAACGGTTAATTGATTTTCAAGGAATAGTGGAAGAAGGGCCTTAATCTGTAATATAGAATAGTTAAGATGTCAATATATGGATCCGTGACATGAAAACTAGGCTGCAAATTTTTTTCCTCAATATTCTATTCTCTTTTCTTTCTACATAATTAGAAGTGGTAGAATAGAGGTGATAGTATGCACACCAGGCTTTTGATTAGTTCTAAAAAATTTTTTTGTCTAAATTGCAGATGTTTTCCGGGGAACAAGTGAGGCCCAGTTGGCAGACATTAAGTTCACAATGTGTTAGGGTTTCTGAAAGGTACACAGAAAAAGTAAGACTTGCCCTTAGAACTTTTGATGTAGTTAGGGAAATAAGATAGACATAACAGGAAAGTGATAAAAGGGAGATTATAGGAATCCAGAAAAAATTTAAGAATATGTTTCTGAGCTATGTCGTCAACATTTAGCTTTGCACCAGCCCTTGAAGTGGTTAATAATTAACTATTATAGCTACCATTTATTGAAAGTCTACTATGTGCTCAGACATTGTGCCAATCAGACGTTGGTCTTTCTTAATGCTCACAGTGATCCTTCAAAGTAGATGGTATCTGTTCCAATTTTACCACTTAAAAACAGACTCAGGGGTTATGTTAACTTTCTTGGGATCAAACACCTAGTAATGGTGAAGTGGATGTTAAAACCTGAGTCTGAATATCTTGAAAGCAAACATTGTAGAGAGAAGAAATAAAGGAAGCCCTTTTTATCTGGGTACCCAGAGGGCATCCACCCCTCAAGGCAGCCCTTGAGCACCATTTGAAAACCATTCTGCTGTCCCTTATCCTTATTTTACAGGTGAGAAACTGAAGCTTAATATAGTAGTTTATGCAAAGATCTGAAATCACTTTTTATCATATCTGTTAACAGTTGTTTTTTCCATTAATTTTGATTGTTAAATTTTAAATTTTATTTATTGCTTTTTGTATGGATACAGTGAAAAGTCTCCCAGCTAACCTTCTTGGAGGTAGCTGATGAAACTAATTTCTTATGTATCCTTTTGGAGATACTCAATGCATATATTTGTAAATTTGAGTGACTTTGTAATTTTTATTGCAGTACCATCTAGCTAGTTACAGAAAGTTTTAGGGAACCCTGTATGTGCTGCCACTGGGGCTTGGACCTTGTTCTTGCCAAGGCTCAGGGCTCACTTGTGTACCTAATTGTCACAGTAAATTCTTTCCCTTTATTAATTAAGGTTGGTTCCATCCTTCACTTGTTGATTGCGTATACATTCACTTGTGCCCTCTTACACAGCCGTGGGCCCAAACATCTTGGAACTCTGATCCCCTTTGCTCAGGTTTCCAGTTGCCTACATGTATCGCAGAGCAGTCATTGCTGCTGACAGTATACCAAACTGTAGGAGTATGATGAGAAGGGAAAGCTAAAGTGGGAGACAGAACCATGCTTTTCAATATCTAACCTGTTAACAGGAAGCTTATCATTGTGCCCTACCAAAGAAGTAAGATAATATTAAAATAAATCATGGGACTACCCCTTGAAGGCATTGAACAGCTGTGCATTCCCATCTGGTTCTGTTTCTTCTAGTGGAAGGTGCTGCTGTATTTCTCTGTCTTTACCAGTAAGAATGAGAAAGGGACTGTGCCTACTGCCTTGATTTCACCTAAATATACCGTAATGATCATGTTTTAATTCATTTCAGGGTATCTAGTCTTAACTAGATTTAAGCTTACTGTCAAATGCCTGTGTCAGTTCAGTACTGACAGAATCTTGAGTCTGTTCCTAGATTGTGCTCTTGTTGGCAGTGCATTGCTGGCCTGAATCACAGATGTAGTTGGCATTCTATGAAAAATAGTTAAAGAAACTCAGGTTAGTTTGGTTTTGCAGTAGTGAAAAAGTAAAATGTTAAGGTGGTAGTCTTGGCAACCTGTTTTCAGTAGTGTTTGTCTTTTTAAGTTAATGGTATGTCAGTTTGCAAGTTATTCTGTGACTTGATTATAGAAATTACTTTTAAGAAGTAGAGCTGTTTCATATTTTTACATTCTGAATTGGCTTCTGTAATATTGGGTGATTTAATAATTTCACTAAAATATTAGTCCATTGTATTTGAAGGTGCTGTTGCAGCTGGTAATCTTTCACATGATAACTCACTAGAGTTGCCCATGCTTGGCAATCCCCTTTATGAATTATGTATAAAATGTTCTTTGTAAGATGGCTATAATACTGAGTTGCTCTAAGGAACTCTGTTCCTGAGTCTATAGGTTTTTGAACCATTGCTTCTGTTTTGATTGTGGATGCATAGCACTGAGAGCTACTGGCATCCTGACCATCACGTGTTACTGTCATGTTATTTGTTACTGTTAACGAGTCTCAGTCATACAGCTAAACTGTAGAAAACCTTATACAGTCATCCCTAGGTATCTGTGGGGGATTGGTTCTAGGACCCCCCACGGATACCAAAATCTGTGGGTGCTCAAGCCCCTTATAAACAGTGGTGTAGTACAGTTGGCCCTCAGAGTCCACAGTTTCTGCATTTGCAGATGCAGAGGGTCAACTGTATTTCTGTCCCTCTCTGCTCTGCTTTTTGTAAGTTTGCTGTGCAAATGTCACATTTAAATATTTGAGTGCTTATTGTGTGTACAGTGCTTTGTTAGGAATTGGGGAGATGTGTTGTGGGGGGGAGTTGTGGATTATAATATGAGACAGAACCTGACCCATAAAGGAAAAAAGGTGTAAGCTCCTCAGATGATTATTCTTAGGGAGTATTAATCAGAAGATTTTCTCGAGTGGATGCTTATAACCTAAGCATTCTGTAGGAAGGTAAATAGCAAGTAGACTTCCTTGGCTGAAGTGGTGAGTCAAGTAGTAACAAGAAGTGAGTGTAGTAGAGGAGAGTCAATTGGAAGATTGAGAAAGAATAGAGGCTGAGGAGTTTGAATTTAATTTGAGAGGCAATTGAGAACTACTGTAGGCTTTAATCAACCTGATTTTATTTCGTGTGTGTATATAGCTGTTGTGGGTAGGGGTGGGGGGACTCTAGGAGGAAAGACGGGAAATAAATGCTATCTCAGGAAGGGTTGTTATACAGCAGATTCTTACTCATTTCCATCTCCTTACCTTTATTCATACTATTTTCCCTTGTCTGCAACGTCCGCCTCCTTTGTCTGTTAAAACCGTGCTCATCCTTTAAGGCCCGGCTTAAAATTTCTTCTTTGAGTTCATTTATTTACCACTATGTGGCTATTTAGTATGTATGTGTTTTGTCTTTCCACATAGGTTGTAAGCCCTTTGAAGATGAGGATTCTAT
>NW_006788411.1:83886-118396 GCF_000442215.2 Lipotes vexillifer | reverse complement strand
TCCCTACAGTTCCAGGCATATTGTTGAATTGAATAAAGGTTTGCATAGAAGATATTAACCTAGGAATGGATACAATGGGCCGGGTTTGAGAATTGTGATTCTCTTAGCAGATATTGTTTAGATGTGACTAATGAAGCAGAACTGATGTCTCGGGTTTTGAACTTCGGGGAGAATAGTGGTATCCTTGAATTTTCTGGAAATTAGTTATTCATGCATGAAGGTTTGGATTTCCAATGGGAGAATTGGATTTCACTATTATTTAATGTGATATGTTTTACCTTTTTCTAAAACTGCCTTATTGATTATTTTATAGTGATGTTGAAGATAATCTATTTTTAACTGTGGGCATTGTGTTAACTTGATTTATTTAGTATGCTGTAATGGGTCTAGATGATATAACTAAATATAGATACATACACTGTCAGTACTTGGATGGCATGCATCCAAGAGTTTATAGAAACTAGAGGGTAAAAATATGCAACAGTTGGCTAAGATGTATAACCCATTAGGGTCATTGTTGGAGAATTATTGCAAGACTTCTGATTATTATGGCTCAGAAAAGGCATAGGAACTGGTAAAAGTCCAAAGATGTATAACCACGATAATGAGATATAGTAGAAGGAGTTTGTTTGAACAGATTGGATTGTTCAGTCATGGTCTGCCAGAACATAACGGTAGCCCTTAAAGTTTAGGGGAAAAAAATCATACAAAGTAGATAGCAAGATTATAGAATTCATTACTTCTGAGAGTATAAATAGGGTTGAAAAATACTTAGACTCATTAGAGGATGCTAAGTCTGTAATAAGATTAATAATACCTATGAGGATTAGTATTAGCTTTTTGTGCTTGAGGTCACAGGAGACCACCATTTTCTCCCAAAACACTAGTCATTGCTCCATGGACAGACAGATCAGGTAGCTCATGGAACTGACTCAGTATGGCCAACCGTAAGGGTGTTCTGTGGCAGCCTATTCTTTGCTGGCTGACTTTTTTTTGTTCACTTGATGGATGATAATATACAATCACAAAAGCTGTTTATCAGTAAAATTAATCACCTGATTGTGGAAACCATAATACATTTGCACATAGAATAGTATATATGATGATACTTTGGCACAGTTGACAAAATTTCACTTTCTAGGACTTAGTGTAAGGCTCTTCCACACGTGGAACAGTTTGGAATGATAAGCTTATTTCTGATTGCCATTGTCTTTGCTTGTTGACTGACAAGGCAAACCAAGGACAAATAAAAATTTAAGCTCACTGTTCTGATGTGTCTTTCATAATGATGAACGGACTGGTGAGTCAGATGACTAGCAACACAATTGTGCTGCTAATAAAAAGCCGAATCGACTGCTTTTCATTATTCGCCCACTCAGCTCTAATGGCAGTTAATACTAATGAGTAATCTAGTGCCAGGTGCCAGGATTAAAGCTTTGGTTGGATGGGAATCCTTTTGTCTAATAGTGAAATGAAGTCAAGTTTTCTACATACGTCTGACAGCCTAAGGGTAGGTTTGCCAATAACTAATCACAGCTAAATCCTTTTTTCCACTATGGAAAACTTTTGACCCTTGATATAGTAGTGGTTCATCATAACCTTGAACAAAAAAGTTGAACAAACATTTGATGCTTTTTTTTTTTTTTTTTTTTTTAACGCGACTAACATTTGGGGAGAGGAGAAGCTATAGCAAGGCCCATAGTCTTATCTGAAATTTTTTTTTTTTTTTTTTTTTTTTTTTAACGCGACTAACATTTGGGGAGAGGAGAAGCTATAGCAAGGCCCATAGTCTTATCTGAAACTGGTGGGATCAAATGCATCATAAAATTCAGAGTTTTTAGGATTTTAGAAAGATGATAATACCATATATGACTCCCAGGTGTGTCTGGAGCAGCACCTTCTAGTAAAACACATTTATATTTCTACAGCAGAAGGTATGCATATTCACATTAAGTGGGATCAATAAATTCTGTAAATAACTTCATGCCAGTTCAAGTCAGATTTAATCATCAAATGAGTTTTTAAAATTTTTTGGAATTTGGAATTGAGGATGGAGGGGATTGTGTTCCTGTTCTTAAATTTGTCAAGCAGTCTCTCTAGTTGACAGTAAAATGATGGAGCTAGATAGGTAAAAGTAATTTCAAGATATCTTTGGTTGACAAAGCAGAATATAATTAATGACAGAGTATCTCTGGGTTTCTAGGATTTGTACTGTGTTCGCAGTGACCTGGGGAACCTGCTCAAAGCCCTGGGTCGCTTGGAAGAAGCCAAGGTAGGTGTTTGATAGGACACATTTAAACATCAGTGTTATGGATACTTGTACTTTTTGCCAAGTCTTCAACTCTTCATTGAGCTATCTTCACAAAACAGTCCTATGAAACTGAGGAAAACTGACGGCATGAATCGCCTCAGACTAGAGCAGGGCCAGGATTTGGCATATCTGTTCTAAATCTGGGGGTAAAGGAAGAACCTGAACATTTTGGAGCCTTTCTGCTGAGCTAGATCATCTTTATAACAGTGGGCTCCGTCATGATCTTATGTGGGAATAAATAACATTCCTTCAAATCTGAGGCTTGCCTGCTGGTGACAAGCAGAGCGCCTGTGATTTGGCTCAAGACTCCTATATGATGCAGGTGCCATTGAAAATGCTGCTCTTCTAAGTCCTTTGTGGCTTGTAAGTGGAGAAGAATTTCATCCAAATGTTACCCTGTAATACTGGCATTTAAAATTCTTATTTAACCTTCCTCCCTTCATCTTCCTCACCCTTTTTACAGTGGAAGAAAGGCTGTTAAATGATTGCAAATTAATAATTGGAACATCCTGCCCCTTCTTGTCCTCACTCCCTTCCCCAAGTTCCTTTTCCTCTTTTCCAATCCTAGTTGTCTACCTTCTTTTCTTCTTACTTCCTTCTTTTATTCCTCCCCATCCCACCTCCTTAAAAAAAAAAGTCAGAAGGGCAAAGCTGGTTTGTTTGGGAAATGGACTGATCGAAAGAAAACTTGCCCAAGTGGAAAGGTGGCTTTTAGCATTCTGTGTTTCCAAATAAAGAATTTGAACACCAGGTTGGGTTATTAAAGCTTTTGGTATAATTTTAAATTAAATTTATAAATGAAATTGTCTTGTTACAAGCCACCTTACGCAACCGCGCTGCAGGGGTGAGGAGTGGGGAGAAACCAGAATGCTTCTGAAACTCCCACCTGTTGCTCTGAGCCCCACGCGCATGCTAATACGTGGAGTGTATGCGCAGCGTAGCTGTCTGTTTGACTGCTTCATCCAGGGAGGGAGAAGGCTTTTCAGCACCATCTGATGTTAAAAGGCACTAGTTTTAAGTGCATAGCTCATAAATTCTACTGACACTTTGGATTAACCTTATGTAGGTTTCCAGCTAATGAATTGTAATTGATTTCAGTCTTAGCTGATAAATCTAATTGGTAATTTATAGAACAAATATTTGATAAGCTTCTATTAATTGTCACCCCACCAAGCGGACAGCTAACATGAATTGCACTTCACTGCAGCTTTAGAGATCGGTTTAGGCTGAGACATTGCGCCTGCCTTAGGTTGCTGACTTCTTTATTTCAGAGCTCTGGAGACACCTAGTTTGAAAAATGTTATTCTGTTTTTGTGAGAACTTAGTGAACAAGAAAATACTCTTGAGTGAAATGCAATGTATTTCTTTTGTAATCAGTGCATTTGAAAATTCAAGCCAGCATATTCCTAGTAGATGGAAGCAAAATTAAGTTGTCTTTGTAGAAAATGAAGAGCCTTTCTTCCAGCAAAAATCCCTGCTGTATGCAATAGCCCTGATTAACCCTCTCCCTTCTGCATGTTTCCCATATTACAGACTTGAGACTGTCCTCATTCCCATATGTAATAGACATCCAAAGAATTTCAATTGCTTTGTTGAACTTTTACTAATGATCTTGTTTTTATTTTCTCTCTTGTTTTTGGTTTTTCACCATTGATATTGTATTTAGAAGGTTTCAGGTGGGTGAAACCTCCTATTCCATGCGTAAGGTGCCTCGCTGAAGGGAGCTCGAGGCCTGGATCTAGGGCAGACACACACCTCCTCCTCTTCCAGCAAGGAACGCACCGAAAAGTCACATGATGAGAAATATGGTAACGGGTTTGTAACTGCCACAGCAAAACAATTTGCCTCCATGCCTGAATCTTCTGTCTTGTGGCTTCAGAAACAGCTTAAAATAATTTTATTTACAAGCAAGTTATGTAAGAGAATGTTTTATACTATAGCCACAATTCTGTCAAAGATAAGTAAAAGTTAATTGATATTAAAAATTATTAGAGATAATTTACTAGTAAAAGCTTCTAACTCTTCTTGTTGTTCATTTTTTCCTTTTTTCTTCTTTGTTTGGATTGCAGCATTCTGCTCTTCTGATGATGCGCTGTGACCCTGCAGTAGCGCAAAGGCTGCGCAGCGTTAATGCGCAATGCGTGCGAATGAGCCCCTGTGAACGGTTGACTAGATGAGTAATCTGATTGACTGGCTCCCTCAGTCCTATTTTGTAGCCTTTTTGGATAAAATTGGGTTTTAACATACCTCGAGTCCAACTAATCTCATTAAACAAATATTCTCTATGGGCCTGTCTAGTAGATTAATGGATCTGGTTGGCCGTTTGCTGCGTCTAGGGGTGTTCTATGTAGCGCAGCAGTTCGCAGCGATTGCGCAGTGCGATGCTGTTAGGTTGCGCAAGCGATGTTTGCGCTCGCATTACAGGGACCTCAACCTAGGTGCAGTCCTGTCATATGAGGTTTCAGCTTCAGTCCCCCTTGGGAGACGGGCATTGTGAGGATGTGACTTATAGCCTGGCCTTATGATATCTGGCTTGTCAGAAAAACATTTTCCTCCTCAGTAGCATAGTTTTGATGTTAGTGAGGAACATTATTGTTTATTTAGAGCAGCATTTCCCAAAATGTGTTTTATAGGTATTCTCATAAAATGTCCAATGAAAGAAGAGTTCCATGGTCAACTAAGTTCAGGGAACTGTGTATATACTATTAAAGGCTTAGGGAAGTCCTGTAGTCAAGAAACCTGTTTTCTGTTTTCCTAATTTATTTGATCGTGAAATCTTTTTTTCCAGTGATAACTATTAACACATCGTAGAACAGACTTTGGGAAACTTGGGTGGGGGAGGAACTTAGCCTTAAGTGGCACCTTCCAGATACCACTTGAAAACAAGAGCAAGAGCCCTTAGGTGTTCAGATAAGAGAAGTCCAGCATAGAGTCTTAAGGCAACTGACTTCCCGGTTAAGTCCCAGTGTAAGGGTTGGTCATTGGTTGGCAGAACTGAACATGGTGGTTTGCACCTGGGTTCTGGTGGCGCAGGCGCAGGAGCAGCCAGCTGTGGCAGCGCATTAGTTTTGGCGCAAGCGAGCCTATGCTGCAGGGTCACTTTTGGCTGGTCAGAGAAGGAATAATGATATCACCTTCTTCCCCCCTCCCCCAATCTTTTTTTTTCCCCTTTATAAATTTTCCCCTTTCCCTTTACCTCCTTCCCCTCCCATCTTCTTCTTTCATTAACCCCTCCTAAGGCATGTTATTTGAAAGCAATTGAGACGCAACCGAACTTTGCAGTAGCTTGGAGTAATCTTGGCTGTGTTTTCAATGCACAAGGGGAGATTTGGCTTGCAATTCATCACTTTGAAAAGGTTAGTCGTTAAATTAATAATTGGTATTTTTGAAGTGCTTATGTGTGCAGGGTGTTTCTACTAGAACTAAATAATAGGCCTTTACTTAATCAGTCACATAATATCTTTGTTTCTCTGACAGTGTTGCAGCATTTGCTGGATGGTATATGGCAGTTTCCAGTTTAGCATTGAAAATGTACTTTAGTAATTAAAAATTCTTTTTTTAAATGGGCAGCTTTACTGTAAAGAAGCAGCGTTTCTTGGTGAAAAGACTGATGCCAGATCTGGGGCAGGAAATGTACAGAAATAATCTGGAGTGCCTTGTTGTGCCAGAAAGCAAGGAAGTTTTGATATATTTATATCAAAAGGACTCAGGAGGCAACTGGAAGAGGCTCCTACTGGCTAAAGATGGGAGTTGAGCATCAATGGGAATAATAACTGAAATATATTGAAACTTATCAAATACATTTAAGTTCATGAGTATAATTATACTAAGAAGAAATTCATGGGTCATCTTTGGAAGATAAGGAGCAACTCATTTTGAGAACTGGTTAAACAATTGTCCTCTCTCTCCTGTATGAACTGGACATCAGGGTAACCCAGTAGTTGATGGGGGAAGTTTCTCTTTATACAAGTGTTCCAGCTAATAAATGAAGTAGGAATGATAGAATCAGAGTATAACCAATAATAAATTTAGGCATTTATCAGTGGCAAAAAAAAAGAGACACAACCAGACATTTTGTACCTTGTGATAGAAGTAAATACTTCCACCAGTGAAGTAGCCTTGCAAAAAGAGAAAAGAACCCAAATCTGATTACGCTTGTAGTTCTACCAATTTACAGGAAATACATGGGACAGGGAAACATAATAAGCACATTAAAGGACACCATAGGGGTGCAGTCAGCAAATTCAAACTATGGGAAGCTGTATAGGACAGTGATCTGATTTCTTCAACAAATTACAGGAATAAAAATGGAGATTTAAATTAAACTTTTAATTTAAAAGATTTAAAGAAACAAAGACATGTTAATTGTATGGGTCTTATTTGGATCCTCAATCAAAGTTAATCAGAAATTGGACCACTGAATGGATATATGATATTAAGGAATTGCTGTCACTTTTTTAGGTGTGATATTGGTATTGTAGTTATGTTAGGAGGAAAAAGTATTCCTGTATTGTCCCTAAAAATTTTCAAATGAACTGATATGTCTGGGATTAGCTTCAGAATGATCTGGGAAGTGGGCGAGTTAGGTTGGAATATAGATTAAATAAAATTGAATATGATTTTTTAATTGTTGAAGCTGGGTAATAGAGACTTGGAGGTTATATTCCTCTGCTTTGGTATATATTTGAAATTTTCCATAATAAAAAAGTTTGGGGGGTGGACATCTATTGCTATAGACAATCTAAGTAAGTTAAGTGCAACAGAGTTGCCATCTAAGTGAAGAGGAATGTTCTCAATGAATCTTAAATATATTCACAGTTACTCATTACCTTTACCTTTTCAGTATTTCAGTTCAGGTTTCCATTCATTACACTATAGGAGTACCTACTCTCTTGCTCTGTGGTTCTCCTTGGTTGCACATGAGGAGCTTGTAAAAGATATGGATATCCTGGCCCCATTTTCAGAGGGTCTGATTTAACTGGCCTGTGATGGAACCCAGGCTCCATTTAGGAGGTGAATTCTAATATACTGCCCGTGTTGAGAATTACTGCTGTAGATATATCTGGTCATATTTTAAGACAGCTTCAGAACTATTTGAATGAACCATTTAATGGTTAGTATCCCCTTGAAGTAATGTATCTTACTGAGTATACAGCTCTAGTTACATATCTTACTAAGGTCTGAGTATACAGTTGTAGTTACTGAGGTATGTATTTCCTTATTCAGTTAGAGCTTGCTGCTTCTTCCTGCCATTATTTTTTAGAAGAGCTAGGCTGATTAATTGAGAATAAAATGGGGCCAACCATGAGAAGTGTTCAGCTCAATAAAATTGGAGCAGACCCAATTTAAAATTTTTCCCTTCAGGACACATTTTGCTCTTATATTACATGGGAAGTTATTTTGGTAACATTGAGATTTGTGAATAATGAGTGGGTACTAAAATAATTGGGTTTTAAAAATGAAAGAAATAAGATTTAATTATACTAGAAAATGTAATTGGAGGTCTAAAATTATCTCAGACTAAAAAATTGTAATTGGGAAGTTAATCTGAAATCCTAACTTGCTCTAAGTAACTGTCTTACAATTTTTAGGCTGTCACCCTTGACCCCAATTTTCTGGATGCTTATATCAATTTAGGAAATGTCTTGAAAGAGGCACGGATTTTTGACAGGTGAGGGAATGTTCTATTTGGAGTTTTTGTTGTATCAGCACTTGAGAGTTTGGACTGAAATTATCACAGTGGGTCATTGAAATACACTTTCCTTTTCTACTATGTTGCTTTCCCCTGCTCAGGTCTGCTGTATTACCTTTTATTATAGGTTTATTGTTGCCTGACTTCATTGTTGGCTTTTCACGAAGCCATTATCCTTCTCACTAGGAGTTTAGTTGAAATTTCCTTTATTGTAAAACTATTGAAATGGTTATCTTTTAGACTAAATTATTCCTTCTATCTGATTCAGAAAGCTAAGTAAATCCTGACTTTTAACTTTTTGTTGCTGTTGTCAAAGGAAAGTCTGTTTCTTATGGGGGTATAGAAAATATTTCAGTGTAAAAATACATTTTATAAAGGTGCAATTTTGATTTTGAGGTTAAGTGTAGTATGGCATGAATTAATTGTAACTAGTTATAATTGATATACTTTGATATAGTATAGAATGAAATAATTGTAACAAAGCATCCATTAAAAGTTAGTTGCATTGTGTGTGTGTGTGTTTCTGTTTATAGAGCTGTGGCAGCTTACCTTCGTGCCCTAAGCTTGAGTCCAAATCATGCAGTGGTACATGGCAACCTGGCTTGTGTATACTATGAGCAAGGCCTGATAGATCTGGCAATAGACACCTACAGGCGAGCTATTGAATTGCAACCACATTTCCCTGATGCTTACTGCAACCTAGCCAACGCTCTCAAAGAGAAGGGCAGTGTAAGGATTTTTATTCAGTCTCTTTCTTTGTTACCTGATGGCATTAAAAAAAAGTCATTTTTGTACATATTGTCATTAAATATTGATGTGGTAAATTGTTTAATTTTGGAGTTGTAGATGAGAGGAAGAATAGCAAAAATACCTGTTTTCTGGAATATTACCAGCCATTGGGCTTAACTAAGCAATTGTTAGAATAATATCAGTGGTGACTCTGTGATTCCTCTGTATAGGTTTTTGAATAGTTTGTTTTGTTTTTTAGGTTGCTGAAGCAGAAGATTGTTACAATACAGCTCTCCGGCTGTGTCCCACCCATGCAGACTCTCTGAATAACCTAGCCAATATCAAACGAGAACAGGGAAACATTGAAGAGGCAGTTCGCTTGTATCGTAAAGCATTAGAAGTATGTTGAGGGTGGTGTGGCTGGGTATTCTGTCTGTGTGATAGTAGAGGGAAGGCAGTTAAGTTTGCCATGTCATCCACCTCTTTTGTAAAAGTAGATAGTGGGTGAATCATTCGTTGAACCAGTAATTGAGTACCTAAGGTATGAGTGAGGTCCTGTGTGACATTCAAGAAAATCCTTAACATTGAGTTTGTTATTTTATGGGTAGATAAGATCGGCACAAAAAGATTTAAACAGTAAGCTAGAGTTCAAGACGAGTTACCAGTAAATATATAATTTCGGTACCTGATGGCTGTAATGTTGGTTGGTAGGTGTGGTAGGAGTTTTGAAGAGAGAGATGCTAGAGTTACCAGCATAAACTAAGATGAGGAGAGGTCTACCTCATTATGTTTTGAAACATGGAGAGGTACAAAAGAAAGGAAAAGGTAGAATTTGAACTACTTGGCTTTGAAGAATGAGTAGACTTGGAGAAGGTGGAGAGAAGTGTAGGGATATAAAGGTGCTTGAGCGAAGTTCTTGTTGTGGTAAGTTATTACTGCTGTTTTAGCAGTTATTTTTTTTTTAAACCTCAGTTATCATCTTGAATCTTTATAGGTCTTCCCAGAGTTTGCTGCTGCCCATTCAAATTTAGCAAGTGTGTTGCAGCAGCAGGGAAAACTGCAGGAAGCTCTGATGCATTATAAGGAGGCTATTCGGTAAGAGACTTACAGCCTTATTTTTTTCTTCTAAGTTTTTAAATGTTTGGCATTTGGCACATTTGGTATGTGGGACTTTTAATAATAGTAGACTAAATTAACATTACAGGGGGTTAAAGGTTTTTGTACTAGAGAAATAAAATCTTTGTCCTCTCCTTTAGAATCAGTCCTACCTTTGCTGATGCCTACTCTAATATGGGAAACACTCTAAAGGAGATGCAGGATGTTCAGGGAGCCTTGCAGTGTTATACTCGTGCCATTCAGATTAACCCTGCATTTGCAGATGCCCACAGCAATCTGGCTTCCATTCACAAGGTACTATTTTTTCATATATATTTTATTACAATATATGCATCTTAGCACCTAATGTTTTTAATTTTAGGAAAAGATTTAACCATCCCACTTTATTTATTTCCAGGATTCAGGGAATATTCCAGAAGCAATTGCTTCTTATCGCACTGCTCTGAAGCTTAAACCTGATTTTCCTGACGCTTATTGTAATTTGGCTCATTGCCTGCAGGTAAAGAATAATGGGCCAGTAATTGGCTTTCAAGGTTGTAATCACTTTTTAATTGTATGTGCCATATTAATCCAAGCTTGGCTGGAGACACTGTTTTTTAATGGGTTATCTGACATTACTTTAGGCCAAAGACACATAAGATGTTAAGTCTTGAAGTAAGGTTTTCTGGATACTAACTTCTTTTTGCCTCCTCTAGATTGTCTGTGATTGGACAGACTATGATGAGCGAATGAAGAAGTTGGTCAGCATTGTGGCTGACCAGTTAGAGAAGAATAGGTTGCCTTCTGTGCATCCTCATCATAGTATGCTATATCCTCTTTCTCATGGCTTCAGGAAGGCTATTGCTGAGAGGCATGGGAACCTCTGCTTGGATAAGGTGCGAGTCTTTCATTTTAATCTTTTCGTTGTAAAGTAAAACACAGATACAGAAAACTACATGAATCAAATTTATGGCTTAATGAGTTATCATAAGGTGTTTACCACCCAAGTTGAGAAATGAAGCTTTGTGAGCCAGCCCAGAAGCCCCCCCTCCCATTGTGTCCTGTCTTGATCATAACCCCTTCCATTCTATAAGGTGGAATCCTTAACTGAAATACTTAACAGTAGGCTGATGGTGTTTTCCTTTAATTTTGAAACCATAGTTTTTATAAAGTGTTTGGTATTTTCTACTCACCTTTGAGAATTAGAGCAGTACTTGATCAAAGGTGGGAATTTTCTCAGCAGAATAGAGCAGAGTGCTAGGTGTAATTGTGTTTTTAAAAAATGCTTCCCTACAGAATTTTTTAAAATGCAGGGTTTGTCATGCTCTTTCCACTCTGCTTCTTTCCTACAACTTTAACTTGCTTGGGCTACTTCATAGGCCTCAGGAACAGGTCAAAGTATGAAGCATATTATTCAAATTGCTAAGGTTGTATTAGACTGGTTATATGAATTAAAGAAGTATTCTGGGCATACCATTCCTAACAGGTATGCTTTTAGTCAGTTTTCCTAGATGAAAATTTACATATAGACTCAACTTTACTAACAAGCACTGAATTCCATTGGTAGATAAATGTCCTTCATAAACCACCATATGAACATCCGAAAGACTTGAAGCTCAGTGATGGTCGACTGCGTGTAGGATACGTGAGTTCTGACTTTGGGAATCATCCTACTTCTCATCTTATGCAGTCTATTCCAGGCATGCACAATCCTGATAAATTTGAGGTAAGACTAGTGTTGCTCTAGAGTCACTATTTATAAAACCAAACAAACCCACAGTGGTAGCTTTATAGTCACCTTTAGGTGTTAAGCCCAGTGTATTTTGGAAAGATTTGAGCCAAGGTTATTAAGTATACTATGTGCTGCCTTTCAGGTATTCTGTTATGCCCTGAGCCCAGATGATGGCACAAACTTCCGAGTGAAGGTGATGGCAGAAGCCAATCATTTCATTGATCTTTCTCAGGTATGTGAAACTCTTATACTTACAACTTTTTTTTTTTTGAGTCCTCTCCCTCTTTTTCTTGATGAGTCTGGCTAATGGTTTATCAATTTTGTTTATCTTCTCCAAGAACCAGCTTTTAGTTTTATTGATCTTTGCTATTGTTTTCTTTGTTTCTATTTCATTTATTTCTGCTCTGCTCTTAATGATTTTTTTCCTTCTACTTCGGGTTTTGTTTGTTCTTCTTTCTCTAGTTCCTTTAGGTGTAAGGTTTGATTATTTATTTGAGGTTTTTCTTGTTTCTTGAGGTAGGATTGTAGCTATAAACTTCCCTCTTAGAACTGCTTTTGCTGCATCCCATAGGTTTTGGATCATCGTGTTTTCATTATCATTTGTCTCTAGGTATTTTTTGATTTCCTCTTTGATTCGTTCAGTGATCTCTTGGTTATTTAGTAACGTATTGTTTAGCCTCCATGTGTTTGTGTATTTTACATTTTTTCCCCTGTAATTGATTTCTAATCTCATAGCGTTGCGGTCGGAAAAGATGCTTGATGTGATTTCAATTTTCTTAAATTTACTGAGGCTTGATTTGTGACCCAAGATGTGATCTATCCTGGAGAATGTTCCATGCGCACTTGAGAAGAAAGTGTTACCTGCTGTTTTGGGATGGACTGTCCTATAAATATCAATTAAATCTATCTGGTCTATTGTGTCATTTAAAGCTTGTGTTTCCTTATTAATTTGCTGTTTGGATGATCTGTCCATTGGTGTAAGTGAGGTGTTAAAGTCCCCCACTATTATTGTGTTACTGTCGATTTCCTCTTTTATAGCTGTTAGCAGTTGCCTTATGTATTGAGGTGCTCCTATGTTGGGTGCATATATATTTATTATTGTTATATCTTCTTCTTGGATTGGTCCCTTGATCATTTTGTAGTGTCCTCCCTTGTCTCTTGTAACATTCTTCATTTTAAAGTCTATTTTATCTGATATGAGTATTGCTACTCCAGCTTTCTTTTGATTTCCATTTGCATGGAATATCTTTCTCCATCCCCTCACTTGCAGTCTCTATGTGTCCCTAGGTCTGAAGTGGGTCTCTTCTAGACAGCATATATATGGGTCTTGTTTTTGTATCCACTCAGCGAGCCTGTGTGTTTTGGTTGGAGCATTTAATCCATTCACATTTAAGGTAATTATCGATATGTATGTTCCTGTGACCATCTTCTTAATTATTTTGGGTTTGTTTTTGTAAGTCCTTTTCTTTTGTGTTTCCCACTCGGAGAAGTTCCCTTAGCAGTTGTTGTAGAGCTGGTTTGGTGGTGCTGAATTCTCTTAGCTTTTGCTTGTCTGTAAAGCCTTTGATTTCTCCATCAAATCTGAATGAGATCCTTGCCGGGTAGAGTAATCTTGGTTGTCAGTTCTTCCCTTTCATCACTTTAAGTATATCATGCCACTCCCTTCTGGCTTGTAGAGTTTCTGCTGAGAAAGCAGCTGTTAACCTTATGGGAGTTCCCTTGTATGTTATTTGTCATTTTTCCCTTGCTGCTTTCAATAATTTTTCTTTGTCTTTAATTTTTGCCAGTTTGATTACTATGTGTCTCGGCATGTTTCTCCTTGGGTTTATCCTGTATGGGACTCTCTGTGCTTCCTGGACTTGGGTGGTTATTTCCTTTCCCATGTTAGGGAAGTGTTTGACTATAATCTCTTCAAATATTTTCTTGAGTCCTTTCTCTCTCTCTTCTCCTTCTGGGACCCCTATAATGCGAATGTTGTTGCGTTTAATGTTGTCCCAGACGTCTCTTTAGGCTGTCATTTGTTTTCATTCTTTTTTCTTTAGTCTGTTCCGCAGCAGTGAATTCCACCATTCTGTCTTCCAGGTCACTTATCCATTCTTCTGCCTCAGTTATTCTGCTATTGATTCCTTCTAGTGTAGTTTTCATTTCAGTTATTGTATTGTTCATCTCTGTTTGTTTGTTTTTTAATTCTTCTAGGTCTTTGTTAAACATTTCTTCTCGATGTTTGCCTCCATTCTTTTTCCGAGGTCCTGGATCATCTCCACTGTCATTATTCTGAATTCTTTTTCTGGAAGGTTGCCTATTTTCACTTCATTTAGTTGTTTTTTGGGGTTTTATCTTGTTCCTTCATCTGGTACATAGCCCTCTGTCTTTTCATCTTGTCTGTCTTTCTGTGAATGTGGTTTTTGTTCCATAGGCTGCAGCATTGTTGCTTCTGCTGTCTGCCCTCTGGTGGATGAGGCTATCTAAGAGGCTTGTACTTCCAACTTTTTATTTTGAGCAAATAGTGAATAAAACTGTTGGTGTGTAGCTTGTATCCTCAATTTTCTTTTTTTAATTTAATTATTTTTTGCCCGCTTTGGGTCTTCATTGCTGCCCATGGGCTTTCTCTAGTTGTGGCGAGTGGGGTCTGCTGTTCATTGCGGTGCACAGGCTTCTCATTGCAGTGGCTTCTCTTGTTGTGGAGCACAGGCTCTAGGTGCATGGGCTTCAGTAGTTGTGGCACGTGGGTGCAGTAGTTGTGGCTCGTGAGCTCTAGAGTGCAGGCTCAGTAGTTGTGGCACAGGGGCTTAGTTGCTCCGTGGCATGTGGGATCTTCCCGGACCAGGGCTCAAACCTGTGTCCCCTGCATTGACAGGCAGATTCTTAACCACTGCGCCACCAGGGAAGCCCATATCCTCAGTATTTTTCATGACAGATATTTAACATCAGCTACTACATACCTGTGGGCAATTGCTTTGATCTTATTTCCTTGATTGTTTACATTTATTACATTGCATTTATAATCAGCATGGAGTTTTGCTGAGTTTGCAAATGAAATAGAAATATGGTGTATTTGTGTGTGGACGTAAAACTTCTCTGCGGATTGAGCTAGCACTTGTGACAGTAGATACCTAATATTACCTGAATAAATTGAACAAAATGGTGGCTTGGAAGAAGAACAAAAAAGTCATTTAAAGGGCCTTTGCCGGGCTTCCCTGGTGGCGCAGTGGTTGAGAGTCTGCCTGCCGTTGCAGGGGACATGGGTTCGTGCACCGGTCTGGGAAGATCCCACATGCCGCGGAGCGGCTGGGCCTGCACGTCCAGAGCCTGTGCTCCGCAACGGGAGAGGGAAAAAAAAAAGGGCCTTTGCCTTTGGTTTTCTTTATTTCTATACTTGCTCCGTTGCTGTTTCCTCTAGGAGCAAAAGTTTTATGATAAATTAAGATTGAAACCTGTGAGGGAATGAATTTGCTGCAGGTATGGACTAGAGTTTTTTCTTATAGACGCTATTGGCCACTTTGGTGACTATCAGAGTTATGTATGGTATACCCAGTAATTCATATATATGAATCATTGAAGTCCTAGCAGAAGGATTGTGAGACTCTTGTCACTTCATAAATAATTTCTACCAACGTCTTTTGTGTTATGGCTGTTGCTTTGGAAATATACCTGACCATTTTTGATGTAGGGTTGGACTCTCTGTGACCAAGAAGAATATGGCCCTCCACCTCTGACACCTTTTAGGATGCACTGCTTATTGACTGAAGTCTAAACTCTTTAAAAATATATATTTATTAATTTTATATATATATAGAAGTGTAGTTGACGTACAATGTTATGTTAGTTTCAGGTGTACTACATAGTTAATTGACATTTGCATACATTATGAAATCACCATGATAAGTCTAGTAACCACTTGTCCCCATACAAAGTTATTACAGTATTATTGACCATATTTCTCATGTTGTATCCCTGTGGCTTGCTTGTTTTATATCTGGAGGTTTGTACTACTTAATCCTGTTCACCTATTTTGCCCCCCTCCCTCCCTTCCCTCTGGCAACTTTTAAATGGCTGAGGAATATTCCATTGTGTATATATACCACATCTTCTTTATCCATTCATCCATCCATGGACGCTTAGGTTACTTCCATATCTTGGCAATTGTAAATAGTGCTGCAGTGAACATTGGTGTGCCTATATGAAGTTCAAGCTCTTCAGTGTGGCCTTCGCAACCTTTCTAAACAAACAACCTTGTTTGCCAGTGCTTTTCACCCATCATTAGCCCTCAGTTATGCCCTATATCAAGTAGAAGTGATTTAACCCATTTTTTAAACCTACCATGCACTTTACTCTGGTTCTTTATTCATACAGTTCTCTGTCGAGATTGTATTCTGTCCAGCTCCCTCAAACTCCTATCCATCTTTTTAAAAAATTTATTTATTTATTTATTTATGGCTGCATTGGGTCTTTGTTGCTGTGGGTGGGCTTTCTCTAGTTGTGGCGAGCGGGGGCTACTCTTTGTTGGGGTGCGTGGGCTTCTCATTGCAGTGGCTTCTCATTGTTGAGCATGGGCTCTAGGCACGCGGGCTTCAGTAGTTGTGGCACATGGGCTTAGTTGCCCCACAGTGTGTGGGATCTTCCCGGACCAGGACTCGAACCCGTGTCCCTTGCATTGGCAGGTGGATTCTTAATGACTGTGCCACCAGGGAAGTCCTCCTATCCATCTCTGAAGGCCCATTTCAAATATCAACTCCTCTATGAAGCCTAGTTTTTTTTTTTGGTTGCGTTGGGTCTTTGTTGGTGCGTGCGGGCTTTCTCTAGTTGTGGCGAGCGGGGGCTACTCTTTGTTGCAGTGCGCGGGCTTCTCATTGCGGTGGCTTCTCTTGTTGCAAAGCGCAGGCTGTAGGCATGTAGGCTCCAGTAGTTGTGGCACACGGGCTTAGTTGCCCCGCAGTGTGTGGGATCTTCCTGGACCAGGGCTCGAACCCGTGTCCCCTGCATTGGCAGGGGGTTTCTTAACCACTGATCCACCAGGCAAGTTCCAAGCCTAGTTGTTCATACATTCAGTCTAGAGGTAAACTCTCCTTCCTCTGTATCCTGTTTGTGTAATGCTGTGGGCCCATTTTAATGGTACCTAACCATATTTTTACCCCATGTTAATGTAATTTGTGTTGTTACCACTTTCGCATCTGGGAATTTGAATTCTGTTCAATGCCATTAAGACTAATTGAATCAGTTTTAGATTATACATAGTATAAGTTCTTATTTTTTTATTCCATAGATTCCATGCAATGGAAAAGCAGCTGATCGCATTCATCAAGATGGTATACACATCCTTGTAAATATGAATGGTTATACCAAGGGTGCTCGAAATGAACTCTTTGCTCTCAGGCCAGCTCCTATTCAGGTAAAGGAAATAATGATAATTATTCACAGTGTTTATTGGGCTAAGAAGACAGTGATAGGTTTTTTCCCCTCTTTGGTTAACTGTCCTTTGAAACAATAGGACAGACATGCTTGACTTATGAAAAAAAAAGTGTAGTTCTTGAAAATGAACAGGGACAAAGAATTTTGAGTGAGACCACAGTGCCCACAGGAACATGTATATGGAGACATGCAATTTGTAGTTGGATGTAAACAGTTCTGTCTTGTAAATTGGAAAAACGGTTTAGCACTTAGAAGTTTAGTCTAAAATATTACTTGATTGCTCTTGGCTAAGGAAGTCCACCCTCCTTGGTTGTTTGTTTACTTATTTAATTCTAAGCCATTTTGCTGAAGGTTCTTAGTCAGTTTTTGGTCTGATTTTTTTTTTTTTTCTTTTAGGCAATGTGGCTGGGGTACCCTGGGACTAGTGGTGCACTTTTCATGGATTATATCATCACTGATCAGGAAACTTCACCTGCTGAAGTTGCTGAGCAGTATTCTGAGAAACTGGCTTATATGCCCCATACTTTCTTTATTGGTGATCATGCTAATATGTTCCCTCACCTGAAGGTAGGTAGAAAAACAGTGCTATAGGGGAATTGCAAAGAACTGTAGTCATTTATTTCCTTGCTGCTGTCCCTGTGCATCCTAAAAGATATGTCTGAAACTTTTTTTTCGATTAGAAAAAAGCAGTCATCGATTTTAAGTCCAATGGGCACATTTATGACAATCGGATTGTGCTGAATGGCATCGACCTCAAAGCATTTCTTGATAGTCTACCAGATGTGAAAATTGTCAAGGTCAGAACCTGGTCAATACTGTCATTGAAATTAAGTTATCTGCGTTTGGGATCTTGTCCCTAATGATGTATTTTGTATAATTATTTTAAGATGAAATGTCCTGATGGAGGAGACAACGCAGACAGCAGTAATACAGCTCTTAATATGCCTGTCATTCCTATGAATACTATTGCAGAAGCAGTTATTGAAATGATTAACAGAGGACAAATTCAGATAACAATTAATGGATTCAGTATTAGCAATGGACTGGCAACTACCCAGGTGAGAAGAGAATAATAGAACATACTATCTACCACCAAGTATACATTTATCTTCTTTACATCTCATAACTCTAGGAGGTAAGCATCATTACTTCTGTTTTATAGATGAGGAAATGAATTCAGTGGAAACTGGCATCTTATATAGGTTTGTTTGATTTTAAAAGTCTCTTGGATTCAGCCAGCAGGTTACTTAATGAGAGTCTTCTGTGTTAATACCTTGTTATTCCCTGCCTGTGGCTTTACTCTTACCAACGGTGAACTGTCTGTAGGCATCATACAGTGTCTTGCTTCTGTAACTCATCCTTTCCCAGTTAAATCTTACTCATCTTTAAGACTTTTCAGTTCAGACAACTCCCCCAGGAATCTGTTTCTGTCCATATCCCTGACCTCTCCTTCCCTGCTCCATTGGTACCTGTATTCTCTGTTCTTGTAGTATTTGGGATATATCTTTACATCCAGCACAACACATTATAATTCCCTGGGTTTGTAGGTATTCTCCACTGAATTGAATTACTTTAGGGTCCGTGTCTTAGCCACAATAATGAAGTACGTGCTGAGTAAATATTGGGTTGGCCAAAAAGTTCGTTCAGGTTTTTTGTAAGCGTGTATGAAAAATCCGAACGAACTTTTTGGCCAACCCAATATTATATATTGCATACTTGAATAAGTGAATATGTAACTCTGTCAAGAGATCATAAGGCAAGGATTTCTGACCTCTTTAGGAGTTAACAGTTTTAGTGGTATAGCAGTTTATACAAAGAATGCTTGAAATGAATTAAGGTAAAGGAATTAATCACCTGTAATGTGTATTGGGCCTGAACTGTCTTTTGAAACAATAGGGCAGACATGCTTGACTTAAGGGAAAAAAAGTATACTTCTTGAAGTGCACAGGTACAAAGAATTTTGAGTGTAGAACAACACAATGCCCATAATGTATGAGATGTCTATCACACCTGGAATAGTTACATAACAAGGTAAGGCACTACCCAGATGTGTGGGAATTGCAAGATAAGACTGTAATTGTGTATGTAGATGCTCAGAAATAGAGCTGAACAATGAGGAGAGGCAGTCTTAGTAGAGATTTTTCAGTAATTTAAGTTTAGTTTTGAAAGGTGGGTGTGATTTAGAAAAGGATATTTCGTACATGGAGAAAAGAGTGAGCAAAAGCTTGCTGTTGGACTAATAGGGTTTTGAAGAGAACTTTTTGGCTAGAGTGAGATGTTTCATAGTGCAGTCCCCCCCAAATTAAGATAATGCTCTAACTTTTTTCCTTTAACTTAATGTGTCATGAATATATTCTCATTATAGTTCAACGACATTACTTTTAATGGTTATACCAGTTTGCATTGTAAGGATTGTTTATTGATTGAAAAATAATCAGATTGGGGACTTCCCTGGTGGTCCAGTGGTTAAGACTCCGTGCTCCCAATGCAGGGGACCTGGGTTCGATCCCTGGTCAGGGAACTAGATCCTGCATGCCGCAACTAAAGACCCCACATGCTGCAATGGTGCAATGAAGATCCTGCGTGCCGCAACTAAGACCTGAAGCAGCCAAATAAATAAATAAACAAATATTGAAAAGAAAAGAAAAATATCGGACCATGTTTACTTTAAATATAACCATATATTTTTTCTTGTTCTAGATCAACAATAAGGCTGCCACTGGAGAGGAGGTTCCCCGTACCATTATTGTAACCACACGTTCTCAGTACGGGTTACCGGAAGATGCCATTGTGTACTGTAACTTTAATCAGTTATATAAAATTGACCCATCTACTTTGCAGATGTGGGCAAATGTGAGTGTGTGTAGATTCATTATTAATGTCTAGAGATTCTAGTAAAGATTCTGTATATAGGTCGTCTTGCTGAGGCTGCCCCCCCATCCTCCCATTCAGGAGCTATTGTGCTAGATTATTGTGATAATCTTCAAAAGAGCTGTAGATTTCAGCAATTTTTGATTTGTCCTTCAAGTGTCTAAATATCATATTATGAACTTTTAAAATTTATGTGTTGAAACGCAGGGATCAGCAAACTTTTTCTTAAAAGGCCAGGTGGTAAATATTTTTGGTTTTGCAGTCTATACTCTCTGTCACACCTCCTCAATTCTGCCGTTGTAGCAAGAAAACACCATACTCATTATATAAATGAATGAGTATAGGTATGTTCCAATAAGTTTTTATTTACAAAAACAGGCAATATGCCAGATTTGGCTCATAGGCTATAGTTTGCCAACCCATGGTCTAAGCTGATAGCAAAGCTGTTACGTATACTCATCCACATTTTACATCATTCTTGCAATATTGTAGAGTTAGAACCAGGAAGGAATTGGCTTATGCCATTACTTCTCAGTCATTTCATCATACCAGTTTGCATAAGCAGGACCTCTGAAGCTTCTAAACTTTGCTATCCATATCTGCCTCTTGTTCCATAGAGCTAAAATGGAGATAATTCTTGGTTGACTTTTTGTCTGATTAATATCTGGGTTTTTTGGTCTGTTTTCTTTTTTTAAAGGAGGAGGGAGGGTGGAGAAGAGGAAGCAGATGAGTACAGGTTTACTATCCCTGAATCTTCACTTCCCCATTTCAAAAAACCTGAAAACCAAAAGCATCTTCATAAGTTTGTGGTAAATTTATTTGGTTGGCAGCCACACTGCCTGAACTGATGTTAGGCTATTTATGATTATTTATTCCATTTAGTATGAATATTCCTACATCTTGATGCAGAGATACTAATATGTTGGTTTGCAGGGAGTTGCCGCTGAGAGTGTTATGTAATTTATACATACTGTACTACTTCTTAAAAATCTGAAATATTCTAAATTCTGAAATCCATCTGTTCTCGTGGCTTTCAGAGATGGGATGGTGAACTTGTATGATACATTGAGTAGATGTAGGTCTAAATCGGGTTGGCAAACTATGGCCGATGAGCCAAATCCAGTCCACTGCTTGTTTTTTTGTTTGTTTTTTTATTTTGGCAGTGTGGCATGCGGAATCTTAGTTCCCTGACCAGGGATCGAACCTGAGCCCCCTGCAGTGGAAGCATGGAGTCCTAACCACTGGACCACCAGGGAAGTCCCAGCTGCTTGTTTTTGTAAATAAAATTTTATTGACACACAGCCATGCCTACTTACTTACACATTGTCTATGGCTACTTTCCAGTGACAAGGGCAGAATTGAATAGTTATGACACAGTCCATGTTGGCATCCAAAGCAAAAGTATTTGCTCTCTGGTCCTTAACAGAAAATGTCTGCTGACCCCTGATCTAGATTAGGCAAATAAGTTTGGCAGGTGTGAACTAACTTTATTTGTTGTACCATGGTGGGGGATTTAAAATTTGAAATGGAAAATTCCTATCTCATGGACAAAAACCACTTCTAGTATCAATTCCCACAGGACATAGCTGCCTCAGATTTTGCCAATTAGTAACTTGTTTTGTGTCTTCTTGCATCAGTCTCCTCTTTCTTTGAACTGTCTTTGGGGACAGCTAAGCAGAACAGGAACCTATAATTCAGTTGATCTAATTCATCTATGTGAAAGAAAGACTTAAGTTCACGGTAGGCTGCTATCTGGGTGAAAAGAATAGAGTATGGTAGAATTACTAGAAATTTATGGGAGCCTTTGTTGAAAAGGGCAGAGCTGCTATTAATAATTGCTCTTGTTTTCCCTATTTTAGATTCTGAAGCGTGTTCCCAATAGTGTACTGTGGCTGTTGCGTTTTCCAGCAGTAGGAGAACCCAATATTCAACAGTATGCACAAAATATGGGCCTTCCTCAGAACCGTATCATTTTTTCCCCTGTTGCTCCTAAAGAGGAACATGTTCGGAGAGGCCAGCTGGCTGATGTCTGCTTGGACACTCCACTCTGTAATGGACACACCACAGGGATGGATGTCCTTTGGGCAGGGACACCCATGGTGACTATGCCAGGTGAGTTACTTCCTTGTTCTTTTTAAAATCTCCTTGGGAGAGACACTTCCAGGTGAAATCATATGTACTAGAAGCAACATCTAGGGCAAGATGATAGAAAATGAGACTTGTTCGAGTCTGAACACATGTCATCTGCATCGTGTGGATATTTAACATAAATAACATGAATAACTGTGTGCTATTTGCATTCTCAGATGTGCAGTTGTTATCTTTCTTATTGCAGGAGAGACTCTTGCTTCCCGAGTTGCAGCTTCCCAGCTCACTTGTTTAGGCTGTCTTGAGCTTATTGCTAAAAATAGACAAGAATATGAAGACATAGCTGTGAAACTGGGAACTGATCTAGAATAGTAAGTAAACTTTTCCATGAACAAATTATACGGTGAGGTGAAGGAAACAAGAAAAATTTAGAGAGAATACAGGTGTTATGAAGTGAAATCATAAAATAAGGGTAATATAAAATAAATGAATTAGTTGTTTGCTCTCTGGATGGGAGAAGGACTTTTTATTATTTTAATTTAATTTAACTTGTTATTTATTTTTGTGGCCACACCATGCGGCATGTGGGATCTTACTTCCCCGGCCAGGGATCGAACCTGTGCTCCCTGCAGTGGAAGCATGGAGTCTTAACCACTGGACTGCCAGGGGAGTCCTGAGAAGAACTTTTTAAACTTCCATAAATGAAGTGATAATTGGGTTTCACTATGTAGAGTAAATGGCTGAATAAAAATAAGTCAAGAGAATTAAAAGATGAAAACTAGCTATACTTCAATAAAAAAGAGAAAATTAAAAGGCAAACAAGAGGGAAAAAAGTCTGTTCCTTAATGTCAAATATTAATAGCCTGGCTATATAAAGACTGTAGAATATTTACATTTTAAATCCCTTAATAGGAAAGTAAGCAAAGAAATGACAACTGACTAAAGTAGAAATACAAATGGTTAACAAGAAAGTTTCAACCTCTGTAGTAGAAATAAATATTTATTTTTTAATTTATTGGCCTTGCCACCCGCCTTGTGGGATTTTAGTTCCCTGATCAGGGATTGAACCCACGCCCTCGGCAGTGAAAGTGTGGAGTCCTAACCACTGGACCACCAGAGAATTCCCTAGTAGAAATAAATTAAAATAACATTGAGGTACACCCATTATTTACCTATAAAATAAAAGATTTTTAATATGATACCAATGATGAGGGAGCATTGAGGTGCTGACCTTTTCATACATTGGTGAGTAAATTGGTAATCTTTTCAGAGCCCTTAAAAAAAAAAAAAAGCTAGACCTTTGACCCTAAGAATATCCTTGTGATAATATTTGGGCATGACTTAAATGCCCCCAAATGGGTGGGAATTAGAGAGATGATGCTTAAATAAATGATGCTTTATCCATACAATAAAATAGTGTTTATCTCTTAAATGAGATTTTTCTTTGGGTATTACATGTGATTTTTTTTTTTCTTTGTGTTTTCTGACAAGTAGCATATTATGTAGAAGTTTAAAGAAGCACCCTCTTTGAGTCAGACTTCCTGGGTTTGAATCCAGGCTCTCTCACAAGCTTTGTGACTTTGGACAAGTTAGTCTCTATGTGCCTTGGTTTTTCCATCTGCAAAATGGGGATGAATGATAGTACCTACCTTGCAGAGATGTGAGGTTTAAAAAAAAGTGTTCCCGGTCAGAATGGCCATCATCAAAAAATCTACAAACAGTAAATGCTGGAGAGGGTGTGGACAAAAGGGAACCCTCTTGCACTGTTGGGGGGAATGTAAATTGATACAGCCACTATGGAGAACAGTATGGTGTTTCCTTAAAAAACTAAAAATAGAGCTACCATATGACCCAGCAATTCCACTCCTGGGCATATACCCTGAGAAAACCGTAATTCAAAAAGAGACATGTACCACAGTGTTCACTGCAGCTCTATGTACAATAGCCAGGACATGGAAGCAACCTAAGTGTCCATTGACAGATGAATGGGTAAAGAAGATGTGGCACATATATACAATGGAATATTACTCAGCTATGAAAAGAAACAAAATTGAGTTATTTGTAGTGAGGTGGATGGACCTAGAGACTGTCATAAGGAGTGAAGTCAGAAAGAGAAAAACAAATACCGTATGCTAACACACATATGGAATCTAAAAAAAAAAAAAGGGTTCTGAAGAACCTAGGGAACAGGACAGGAATAAAGATGCAGACGTAGAGAGTGGACTTGAGGACATGGGGAGGGGGAAGGAAGGGTAAACTGGGACGAAGTGAGAGTAGCATTGACATAGATACACTACCAAATGTAAGAGAGATAGCTAGTGGGAAGCAGCCGCATAGCACAGGGGGAGATCAGCTCGATGCTTTGTGACCACCTAGAGGGGTGGGATAGGGAGGGTGGGAGGGAAACGCAAGAGGGAGGGGATATGGGGATATATGTATACATATAGCTGATTCACTTTGTTATACAGCAGAAACTAACACAACATTGTAAAGCAATTATACTCCAATAAAGATGTTTAAAAAAAGAAAAAAAGTGTTCCACGTAAAGCACTTAACAACAGTTCTTGGTACATAGTAAGCATTCAACAGATGTATGGTTAAGCATTTATTTATCATTTTCAAAATTTTCTCCCCTGAACATCATATACAGCTAAGAAAAACTAGTGAAAACTTTGAGCCCAGGCATTAAAAAATTAAGATTCATGTCCATCATCCCAGAGATAACTACAGTAAATAATTTAGTGTATTTTCTTTTTGGAACTTAGTTGACTTCATACACTACTTTTTCCCAACATTTTATTATGAAAAAGTTCAACTTTATAATAAACACATATATACCTACCACTTAGCTTTTGCCACTGATAACTTTACTGTACTTTAATCACATTCCATCTGTTTATTCCTATATCCATTTAGAAATCCATCTTATTTGAAGTAAATTGCAGATATCAGTATTCTCCCTAAATACTTCAGAATGGCCATCATTAACTAGAGTTTAATACTTGATTCTTTTGTCTTTTGAGGCAGAATTTATATACACTGTATACACAACTCTTTTTTTAAATTAATTTAATTTTACTTTTTTAGTTGAAGTATAGTTGGTTTACAGTGTTGTTTCTGGGGTACAGCAAAGTTGATTCAGTTATATATATATAATGTACACATGTATATTCTTTTTCATATTCTTTTCCATTATGGTTTATTATAGGATATTGAATATAGTTCTCTGTGCTGTACAGTAGGACCTTGTTGTTTACTTTATCTACAGTAGTTTGTACCTGCTAATCCCAAATTGGGATACACAAATCTTAAGTGAGTTTTGAGAAATACCTTTATAACCCAGGCCTCCAATAGCATATAGAACATTACCATCACTCCAGAAAGTTCCTTCACACCCCTTCTCAGTTGGTCCTCCTCACCAACCCTCAGAGACAACCACTGTTCTGAATTTTTTTTCCACCATAATTTATTTAGTCTTGCCTTTCTAGAACCTTATACAAATAGAATCTTACAGCATGTACTCTGAAGGCTTCTTTCACTGAGGATAATGTTTTGAGATTCATCCGTGTTGTTGGCTCATAACAGTAGTTCATTCCCTTTTATTGCTGAGTAGTATTTCAGTGTATGGATGTACCACAGTTTAACCATTCTATTGACGTACAGAACTTTATTTATTTATTTATTTTAAAATTTATTTTATTTTAGTTATTTTTGGCTGCTTTGGGTCTTCATTGCCGCACCAGGCTTTCTCTAGTTGCGGCGAGCGGGGGCTGCTCTTCGTTGTGGTGCGCGGGCTCCTCATTGTGGTGGCTTCTCTTGTTGTGGAGCACGGGCTCTAGGTGCACGGGCTTCAGTAGTTGTGGCACGCGGGCTCAGTAGTTGTGGCTCGTAGGCTTTGGAGCACAGGCTCAGTAGTTGTGGCGCACGGGCTTAGTTGCTCCGCGGCATGTGGGATCTTCCCGGACCAGGGCTCGAACCTGTGTCCCCTGCATTGGCAGGCAGATTCTTAACCACTGCACTACCAGGGAAGCTGACATACAGAACTTTAAAAATAACACAAAGGTATTTTTATTTGGAAGATAACATTAATATGGTCATGGTTGGGTTGAGGCCAACAGATATGCATAGCTGTTTTACTAGTTCTGGCACAAAAAAAACATTAAAACAACCTTTTTATTCATTGTTTTTAAAAATGTACAAGAGTATTCCAGCTTCTGGTTCTAAAGTAATAACTCTCTGTATAAGAATAGTCTCATGACAAATGATATATTCACAACAGGAGGAGAGAGAGAATTCTATCCTCTTTCCCCAGAAGAATTGATTGCTTTTTTTTTTCCTGTTTCTGAACAGAACCATAGTCTTGGTGATATTAGGAACACTTTCTTTTTTTATATCTAAATAAACAATTCAGTTCATGTACAAAGGGAAAATTAAAGCAGTAGACCTACTGTATTTTTTCCCCTTGAGTGTTTTCCTATTTCATTAAAACATTCATAAAATGAATACTTCCATCTTGTTTGTGCCTTAGCTATTGTAAATGATGCTTCAGTGAACATCTTTGCATGGTCAGGTATGTCTGCATCTCTGATTATTTCTGTTGAATAGATTTAAAAGTGTTATTGATAGGTCATAGGGTTATGAACATTTATGGTTCTAATAGACACATTGCTAAGTTGCGTATTAAAAGGGTAAGCAGTTTACGTTCTAACCAGTAGTACGTAGGAATAGACGTGTCATTGCCAAGTGTTATTTTTATTTTAAAGGTAGAAATAAGATGAAGTGGAGAAAGCATGGTGTCTCTTAGATATGCTTATTTAGGAAAGAACAGTTTTTTCAGGGGACGTGGAGGTGAACTCCATTATAAGTGTTTAACATTATGTTAGCTGTGACCTTTCACTTTTTTAGCATTGAGGTAAGGGAGGGCCAATCAGAAGAGAAAGTTTGGTTATGTAATTTACCATAAAGGTGTCTAGGTGTTTATGGGGGCTAGTTCTGAGTTTCTGCTCTGATTTGTAAACTTGGATCTCTTTTTATTATTCAGCCTGAAGAAAATTCGTGGCAAAGTCTGGAAGCAGAGAATATCTAGCCCTCTGTTCAACACCAAACAATACACAATGGAACTAGAGCGGCTCTATCTACAGATGTGGGAGCATTATGCAGCTGGCAACAAACCTGATCACATGATTAAGCCTGTTGAAGTCACTGAGTCGGCCTAAATAATGACTGTGTGCACAGGAGAATTACCCCTGTACCTGAGCCTCAACCTTCTGGGGGAAAGGGAACTACTTTTTACTTATCTGTACAATATCATGTTGCAGATGGGTGACAGACAATTATAAGAAATAGCACAGCCAGACTTGCTTCCTGCATGATCCTGATAGGGAGAGACACAAGAGATGGGAAACTGCTGTTCCACAAGGAGTCTCCATAGAATTTTGCAGCAGCCAGGTGTTGCATAAGTCTGGAAGGTCTGATCTCCCTTGGTCTTCCATGGGATGGATGGTTAGTGTGGAAGGGAGATAGAGATTGCCCAGCCGTTTTGTGATTGTCATGGAATGATTGAGTCTTCTGAATTTTTTTCTTTATATTTTGGGTATTGGAGCTTTTAAAAATGTTTGGTTTCAGGTATTTTTATTCATGTGAAGTATATATAATTCTCTTGAGATAAGGTTTTAAGCTAAAATATTCCTTGTTTTAGTTTCTGAACTCTACGGATAAATGGGGACTTTGCTGGTGTAGTCTTTTTATAGGTTTTATAAACCACTTGAGCCTATATCAGTCATTTTAGTGTCTGACATAATGTTTGGAACTATCAGTGCTTTGTTGGTTTATAGATGATGGCTTAAATTCTTTTTCTGGTCCGTTTCCTTCTTCCCTTCCCCTCACTTTAAAAATTCTCCTGTAACTTGGCTAACAAAAACCCAAGTCTGATTCAAAACCTCCCAGAGTGTTTCTCTTAAACACATCATCTGGTGCCAAATGAAGATTCTTAGGAGTGATTATTAATTATGAAGGGCACAGTTGTGGTACTGTCACTGATGATAATAATAGTGGATTTTTGGCCTAGAGTTTTGAACTATTTCACCAGTGTTTTACCGTTGACTGCCCCTCTATGCTGCTTCCAAAAGTGATAGTGTGTGATACGATTTTTACTTTGATTTCTAAAGTTTGTTTTTTTTAAAGTGAGTCCTGTTCTTCCTTTCTCTTTCAGCAGAAATGAAATCCCAGGTAAGTATAAGTATTCAAATATTTGATCAGTAAGTCACAGTTATCTCCAGTACATTAAATAACTTTCATCAAAAAACATGTTATAGGTAAAAAGCTCTGAAGGACCAGCTATGTATATGATAATTATGTTTCAGACCTTCCAGGGTATTATATATAATAACTTGTCTTCTGGACGTGGTCTTGAAGTCTTTATGGATTCAGCCTCAGTAGTAGCGAACTGCACTGCTACTTGGTTTGGAGTACAAATTAGACTTTAGCCCTCCTGGAGGTTGAGTTTTTGGTATTGAAAACCATAGGAATGAAATCATTGTATTTCAACAAAGGATCGAGGGCTTGAGGCTTAAACAAGCCAACATATGAATATATGTTTTTGTCTTGCTGTACTGCACATATGCTGTCTAGTAACAGATATTTTGTCTGCTAGTAGTGTTCTAGATTATGTCTTTCCAAAGTGCTGAGGCAGTGCACCTATTCTGTAGTTGCAGCTGATGCCTGAATGTATCCTAGCTGACAAATTGATTAATAAGAACTTGAATTTCTGAAAGATTTGTACTGTTAACCAAAATCTGAGCAAGGAGTCTCAAATGTAATTCTTAGCCAGAATTACATGTTAATGAACCATTTAACAGTGTAAATCAAGGAACATCAGTGTAGGGATTTCTTTTAATTTATTTTTTACCTGCTTGAAATATCAGTTAAAGGTTGCCAGCTTGGTTGCAGATGAATGGACGTTTGAAGTTCACCAAACTACTTAATGTGGAATAGGATAATAGACTTCCAACACCCTCAAGGCTGTGACCTTGCAGCCATTTTACATAGCACATCATCCTCCTATAGGGGTGAACCTTTCCTTGGCCCGAAAAGTAGCCGCTCTGGTTGAAGCTTTGCTTATTGTAACAGGCTTTTGTTTCCAGGTAACATGTCTGTGGAAGACTTAATTCTGAATAGAGATATAGATATTACTGGAAACTAATTGTTTTTTCTATTATACTCTGCTTTATCAAAAAAGTGAAACATTTAAATTGTGCTACAGAAATTCAGATGTTGTCTTGCAATCTTTAAACAATAAATGAATGATTTGCCCTTAATATGGCTGATGTATTTTGTGTTCTGTTAAATTGAGCATTGGATGGAACAATAGGGTCCTCCAGTTATGAAATCTATATCTGAACAGCTCCAAACAACAAAAGGACCAGATTTCCCGACAGTACAGCTATGATAGTAAGAATTATTTTGTTTTCTCAGCCAAGTGTGGTGGAGCATGGGTCAGGCTGGTGTATGATCCATTAAGACTTAACAAAGCCTGAGACTCCCAGCACACACATTTGTGTTTGTTCCTGTTCAGCTTATAACCATTCTGGCTTCTTCATCTACCCTTGTAGTCTCATTCGTTATGTGGACTATTCCTTCCCACTCTGTATGGTGATTGAACTCAACCACCAGTATGAGGGAGGAGGATATCCATGCATCAGGGACCAGAACAGGCTGTTTAGCTGCCTGTTTTCTCAGAGATATAACCAATTTTTTTTCAATAAAATGTTAGGTAATTTACCTCCCAAGTTCTGTGGATTGAGACCCTCAAAGCCCTAATGTGGGTTAGTGTTTGTTTCTTGGAAGATGAGGCAAGAAAGATGTCCAGTAGATTAGTCATAAGTTCTTCTTTTTTTCTAATATCTGTTTATTTGACTGCATTGGGTCTTAGTTGCGGCATGTGGGGTCTTTTCCTTGTGGCGGGCAGGGTCTTTTCGTTGTGGCGCATGGGCTTCTCTAGTTGTGGTGCGCGGGCTCTAGAGTGTGTGGGCTCAGTTGTGGCGTGCAGGTTTAGTTGCCCCACAGCATGTGGGATCTTAGTTCCCCTACCAGGGATCGAACATGCGTCCTCTGCATTGGAAGGTGGATTCTTAACCACTGGACCACCAGGGAAGCCCCCATAAATTAAGTTCTTACCCCCACCCTCTTCTGTCTATTAGGAATCTGCATCAGTTATTTCCAGTCTACTTCAGCTCCTCCTGCCTTCAGTCTAAAGGAGTTGCTTGTGCACCTGGAATAAACTTGCGTAACTTACCATTTGATTCCAATCCTAAACCCACTCTTTACTTGAAGCACATGCCTCTTAATAATATTAACTACAGCTAATGTTCAGATTCTTTGCCCAAACCTCTGAGGCACACAGTTATGTAAGCCCCATTTTTATGGAATAGGCTTGTAGAGGTAAACTTGCAAGTTTGTTGTAAGTGATAAGGTTATAATGATAAGCCCTTCTTATCCCATTCCCCATCAACTCAGAAAGTACCTTTTTTTTTTTTTTTTTTTCTTTTGCGGTACTCGGGCCTGTCACTGCTGTGGCCTCTCCCGTTGCAGAGCACAGGCTCCGGACGCGCAGGCTCAGCGGCCATGGCTCACGGGCCCAGCCGCTCTGCGGCATGTGGGATCCTCCCGGACTGGGCATGAGCCCATGTCCCCTGCATCGGCAGGCGGACTCTCAACCACTGTGCCACCAGGGAAGCCCTAGAAAGTACCTTTTTATATGTAGGCAGTTTGGTGCTTAAGACTAACTAGTGCTGCTGGAATTTGCATTCTAGCTCCCTGTCATTTTTTAGCCATGTGATCTCTGTAAAGTGAGAGTGCTAACACTGCCTACTTTTTTAAAGTGTTGTAAGGATTAAATTCATATAAAAACACTTGGAACAGAGCCTAGCATGAAATAAGCTCAGTGTCATTAATGTTTTTAAATGCAGGGACGTTTTACATGTATTCTGTTGGCCAAATGCTTAAATTATGAGATGTATGGGTTTTTGCCAGAGAAACGGGCACAATCTAGAAAGCCTTTGCTGCCCCCGTTTGTTATTCTTGGTGTGTCGGGAGTGAGTGCCAGAAAGCTTCAAGTAACTAATTTCTCTTTATCTCCAGAGTTCGGAGGGGTCTGGAAGCAAACATCATAGTTCAGTGTTGCCTGGCACTTCTGAGTTGCTGCCTCATTAATATCAAGGGGTCTGCCCCCTCCCCCTCCCCTCCCTCCATCCCCCTCCCCGTGCCTCCCCGCACCTCCGCTTTGTTTGGAGGGAGGCTAACGGACTTAGTTGGGCAGTTCAAGCAAGGAATGGGGCTCACTTATCCAAGTCCTCACAAAGATGAAACTTTGTTCGGGAGGATTCGACTCGGTTTTTCCCTGTCGCCCCAAAAATTAATTTAGGGATCGCCAAACTACAAAAATGGGCTTGTACCCTGTGCGTGAAATGGTACGTTCCAGTAAAATTAGCGATACCTCGTGGAAGTGATAAGCTTGATTCCGGAAGCACTATAACTGGGCGCCAAATTTGAGTTCATAGCCGCGAAATTGCCTGGTTACCGCACTGTGATAGGTGGGTACAGGGAGGGCGGGAATACGTCAGTTCCTATCTCCCGCTGAGCCTGGACTCTATAAAAACAGCGTGTTTCACAGTTGCTCGGGACGTTGCCACCTTCCACTCCCAGTCGGAGGAGAGCAGTGGCGATTCGATTGGGCCAAAGGCAGCAGAAGCAGGTAGGTGAAGGGAGAGTACCGAAGCGGAAACAATCTTCACGCTCGTCCTAGTTGAGCTGACTTAAAGTCAGGACCACCATAAGCCCTAGACACTGTCCGTGAGCCTTGAGACTGAGATTTTGGCGAAATATTTTGCCCGTTTCCACTTAAAGCTTTTGGAAGAAGGAATTTTTTTGTGTGTGTTAGTGATATTAACTCCGGGGGGGCTTAACTCCGGGGTATGCGGGGCAGAGATAACCAGTTGGTGAATTAGGGAGTAGAGGCCTGGGAGGTGGCGTACAGTTGTAGGGGGCACTCTAGGCCTGAGTGGTGGAAGGCCAGCAGGCTGATAGAGGTTGGAGTAACGTGTGGAAGTAGGGGCAGGTGGAGGATGGGTAGGAGTGTGCATGGAGAGGGTCGATGCCTGATCAGCTAGCGGCAGCTAGCGGCAAGAGACGGGTGTGAGAGCGGGGAGCGGAGGAGTCAAGGCGCAATTGGTGCAAGGCCGGCTGGGGGCGCTGGGAGGCGAGATGGGGGGATGGGTCTAGGACCGATGGTGCAAAACTGCCAGGAGGGGGGAGGGGTCCAGGCCTGTTGGTGTAAGACCTCCTGGGGAGAGGAGGCTGGAGCAAGGGGATGGAGGGGTGTGTGTATGGGGGGGTGAGTGGAGGTGTCGAGGTCTGAGCAAGAGGGGGGAGGGGTCTAGGCTTGATTGGTGCAAAGCTGGTGGGGGGCGGGGGGTTGGGGGCAGGGAAGAGGTGGAGGGGGCTTAGAGGGGAGGTGGAGTGGGTGGAGTGGTGAGGCGGAGTGCGGAGGAGGGTTTGAGGCCCCGTTGGGGCGGAAGTTGATGGAGGCGTGGGGCATGAAGGCGTGGGGGGAGGGTGACCTGATTCCCCGTGCGAGTAGGGGGATGGGGAGAGTGTGAGTTGGATTGAGGTGTGTGTCGGGGTGTGGCCTGGTCTGTGTAAGACTGGCTATGAGCAGGAGTAGGGAGGTGGTGGAGGGTACGGGGGTGGCGGGATGTGGGGGGTGGGAGCGTGTGAAAGCCTGATGGAAGACTTCCTTGGGGCATGAGGCGGAAGTAGGGGGAATGAAGATGTGGGGAGAGGGGAGGGCCGGTGGTGATGTAGGCGGTGGTGGGAATACATTTGGGGTCAGAAGAGCATTGGGCCGGGGACAGAGTAGTAAATGCTAAAAGCCTTACAGTGGGGAGAAAATTGATCTGGGGGCTGATAAATGAACGATTGTCCTCCCTGCACATCTCTGTAACAGGTGGCTGTTGAGGCGGCTTAACATCAGGGGCTGCTATGGGCTTTGGGCTTTTCTAATGGATCAACGAAGAACCTTGGTGGGGCAAGGTGGGAGAAAGGTCAGCAATAAACAAATTTAAATACTTCTCATTTCATAGAGCAAAGTTTTGGCTTTAAGTTGGGGTAAAGAAGCTGCTCAGAGGTAAATGCAGAATGTAGAAACATCTAACTGGTTCTGGTTTCCTTTCAAACGTATATCCTTGTCCTGACTACAGACGCGGACATGTCCAAAGCAGAGGATGGGCGTTGGAAGAACCAGGATGATTGGTGAGATCTGAAAAATTCTCTCTTCTCTTAGTTTAGTCTTACTCTGTTGGCAAAACGGCTTTCTCAAAAAGTATATGTTTATGTCACTTAGAGTCTACAGAGTGTATAATTTGGTTAGTCATAAAATGAGAATTGTGAAAAGAGAGCTTAGAATCATGGGAGTCCAGCTTCTATCCAGTGCATGAATCCTCTGTATAACAGCTCTTTTAGTGGCCAGGAGTGTACAACTTCATGAAGCAACACAATGCAGTGTTGAATATGTGTAATTTCTAGAAAGTTCTTCATTCTGGTGAATTTCAAATCTGTCCTTTTGTTACTCCCAGTGTTCACAGTGCTGCCCTCTTGAGGTACGTGGGTGAAGTATTTTTCTTCTCTGGGATAGGTATTTTAGGATAGTTGCCTCATCTTCTCTAAGTCTTCATTCTCCCAGAACACTGCTCTGTTTTCCTCCTTCACAGGTAAGATAAGCATACAGATAAGTGTCTGGTATGGGAGAAAGTAGAGACCATAGAATAGAGAGTCTGGAAATAGACCCAAATACGTATGAAAATTTAGTTCATGATGAAAAAAATGACATTTCAAATCAGTGGGGAAAAGATGGATTCATTGACAAATAATTCGAAGATAATTGGTTGACCATTTGGAAAACAATAAGAATTGGATTCTTACCTCATCACTCCTTATACCAAAATAAATTACACTTGGATAAAATATTTAAAAATAAAAAAATGAAACCATTAAAAATGCTAGAAAATATAGCTGGATTTTGTTTCCAGTAATTTTGGAGTGGGGAAGGTCTTTCTGAATTTGTTATCTAACAAAAGCATAAAAATGACAATGAACTGGAAAAATATTTTTATTACTTATGATAAAAGGCTATCTTCCTTAATCTACAAAGAACTTTTATTTAAAAGGAACAATTATGGAGTTCCCAGGTGGCCTAGTGGTTAGGATTCTGGGCTTTCACTGCCATGGCTGGGGTTCAGTCCCTGATCGGGGAACTGAGATCCTGCAAACCACGTGGTGTAGCCAAAAGCTAAATAAATAAAAGCAACAATGTAAAAAGGTGAACAAACAGAAAATGAGCAAAAGTTTTAGAAGGTAGTTCTCAGGGAAAAAAATACAAATGGCCCACAGACATTAAAATTTATTCAACTTTTTATTTTATTTAAAGAAATGAAAGAATTTTAAATGAGTGAGATACCATTTTTCATATATCAGATTGGCAAAGATTAAAAAAATTTTTTGATAATACCCAGTGTTGGCAAATTTGTAG
>NW_006788411.1:67885-83876 GCF_000442215.2 Lipotes vexillifer | reverse complement strand
GTAGGGAAATTTCATACAGTCATGGTGGGACTATAAATTGGTGCAACCTTTTTTGGAGGGCGATCTGGCAATGTCAAAATTTTAAATGCCCATGTCCTTTGGCCCAGTAATTTCACTACTAGGACTTTTTCTTTCATTTTTGGGACAATTTTATTTAATTTCTGTATACATATACTCACGTATACATAAGTGCAAAAATGTGGTTGCATCATACATGTTCTTTTTTTTGCGGTACACGGGCCTCTCACTGTTGTGGCCTCTCCCGTTGTGGAGCACAGGCTCCGGACGCGCAGGCTCAGCGGCCATGGCTCACGGGCCCAGCTGCTCCGCAGCATGTGGGATCTTCCCAGACCGGGGCACGAACCCGTGTCCCCTGCATTGGCAGGCGGACTCTCAACCACTGCGCCACCAGGGAAGCCCTGCCCTTTTGATTTTTAACTGTAAACTCTGCATCCTCAAGTCCTTTCCCCTGTGGTCCCTTTCTCAGAATTCACTTTCATATCTTTAAATAGAAATATACCACTTGGCAGAAAACAGGCTTCTCACTGATAGCTAATGATACTCAACTAACATTCTTGTCCAGTCTTTGTGCAGTACAGACTGAGCAGCTTGTGCCTTCTAATTTTTCTTCTCCTACCCTATTGTGGTCTTCATTTCATAAGCCCTTAAAACCTTTTTGCATTTCAGAAACTCTGATTGATGGTTCTTTTCATTTGAGATTCTTGATATTTGGTTGCTTATAACGTTAGTAGCCTTCTTTTAAAACAGAATGTATTTTATTTTGCAGTTGCATTCTTACTGTGGACTCAAGCAGTGATGAAGAACTTGATTACGGTAAGTAGAGTCCCCTCAAAGCAGTAATTTACAATTTAAAGCATAATTTAGCCATGTCTCCGTAGAGATGACTAAAATGTGATTTGGGACATTTGGTGTAAGCTGTCCTAGGTTTGTCTCCTCTAGGGCTCGTTTTAGATTGGCAAAGCAAAGTTTATTTCCCTACTATGAGGAGCAGAGGAAGTTCTTTGTGCTTTTCCAATTTGCTTCCTTTACTTGTTTCATTCAAGGTCTCCTTACATTTATTTCTTCTCTCTCATGGGAGATATAAGAGTCCACCATAAATTTTGACCAGCTGTAATTTATGGACTTTGGTTTTAGGGAGTTAAAGACATGGGTAACCAGATTTGATTATGCTTCAGATGCTTTCTGATGCCCTCTTTCTTTCTCTGTGTCAGTTGTGTCTGGAATGAATGTGCAGAAAAGGAACATCAGGTGAGTAGGAGAATTAGTGAAATTTGACTTTTTTAAGGAACGATGTTCCTGGTAAGATGACTTAAGAATAAACATCACATTTTCTCTGTGAATCCTATGTTCAGGGTCATAATGGTTGTTTGGTCTCACAGCTGGGTTCAAAATATATTTCTTATCCTTGGCCCATTATTTATTTGGGCAGTTTCTTCAGAATGCTCTCTGGGGTTGGGAGTCCTCCTGCCGATGCAGGGGGTACGGGTTCGTGCCCCGGTCCGGGAATGACCCCACATGCCGCGGAGCGGCTGGGCCCGTGAGCCATGGCCGCCGAGTCTGCGCGTCCGGAGCCTGTGCTCCGCAACGGGAGAGGCCACAACAGTGAGAGGCCTGCGTACTGCCAAAAAAAAAAAAAGTCTCTCTGAACCATCCCTTAACTTCCAGTCTCTACTATAAGGCCTTTATCAGTTTTTACTCTTGTATCTGTGTGGAGCTTTTTTTTTTAAAATAAATTTATTTATTTTATTTATTTATTTTTGGTCGCGTTGGGTCTTCGTTGTTGTGCGCGAGCTCGTGGCGGTGACTTCTCTTGTTGCGGAGCACAGGCTCTAGGTGTGCGGGCTTCAACAGTTGTGGCTCACAGGCTCTAGAGCGCAGGCGCAGTAGTTGTGGCGCATGGGCCCAGCCGCTCCGCAGCATGTGGGATCTTCCCGGACCGGGGCACGAACCCGTGTCCCCTGCATCGGCCGGCGGACTCTCAACCACTGCGCCACCAGGGAAGCCCGGCAGGCGGATTCTTAACCACTGTGCCACCAGGGAAGGTCCCATGCAAGAGCTTTTTAAGTGGGCTCCTCACCCTGATTTCTTCCTCCTCTGATCCAGTCTGTATCCCACTTCCAGATTAATCTCCTGAGTCACTGCTTTGATCATACTAATTCTCTATTCAAGTTGCTTATCATAGGGAAATCAAACTGGTAAACCCAGTAGTTAAAGTCCTCTGTGATCTGGCTCTAACCTAACTGTCAGCATTGTCTACTACTTTTCCTATTTAGGAGCCCTCTGCTAGATGAAGGGGTGTTGCCCAGGTGCCAAACTATAGGAAGTGCTAAGAAAAAAAAAATTCCTGGAATAAAACTGAAATAACTGTGGTTTCCACATCAACTCCTTGAATTCCTGTAGAAATATGAATTGACCATTCCTGTCCCCCACCCACCCACCCAAGGCGAAATAGTGCTGTCAAGTGGGAAAATGTTTTTCTAGCTTTACCTCTGTTGATTATTTTTGCAACATGCAAGCTACCAAGCTTGACACCAATGTGTGAAAGTGATTTAAAATCAGCAGTTGCAGTCAGCTGAAATTCTAGAACTGAACAATGCATTGTATAAAGCTATCTATTGGAAACGATGTTTTATTATTTATACTTTTAAAGTTAGATTTATTGAGGAATGACTTAACATACAGAAAAATTAACCCTTTTTGGGTATACAGTTTGATGAGTTTTGACAAACGTATGTGGTAGTGTAACCATTACCACAGTCAAAGATGCAGAATTTCTATCACTGTCCCTTACATTTTATTTATTTTTATTTTTATTTATTTATTTATTTATTTTTTACATCTTTATTGGAGTATAATTGCTTTACAGTGGTGTGTTAGTTTCTGCTTTATAACAAAGTGAATCAGTTATACATATACATATGTTCCCATATCTCTTCCCTCTTGCTTCTCCCTAGCTCCCACCCTCCCTATCCCACCCCTCTAGGCGGTCACAAAGCACGGAGCTGCTCTCCCTGTGCTATGCGGCTGCTTCCCACTAGCTGTCTGTTTTACGTTTGGTAGTGTATATATGTCCATGCCACTCTCTTGCTTTGTCACAGCTTACCCTTCCCCCTCCCCATATCCTCAAGTCCATTCTCTAGTAGGTGTGTGTCTTTATTCCTGTCTTACCCCTAGGTTTTTCATGACATTTTTTTCGTAAATTCCGTATATATATTTTAGAATACAGTACTAGACTTTCTCTTTCTGACTTACTTCACTCTGTATGACAGACTCTAGCTCCATCCACCTCATTACAAATAGCTCAATATCATTTCTTTTTATTGCTGAGTAATATTCCATTGTATATTTGTGCCACATCTTCTTTTTTTTTAACATCTTTATTGGAGTATAATTGCTTTACAATGGTGTGTTAGTTTCTGCTTTATAACAAAGTTAATGAGTTATATATATGTTCCCATATCTCTTCCCTCTTGCGTTTCCCTCTCTCCCACCCTCCCTAACCCACCCCTCTAGGTCGTCACAAAGCACCGAGTTGATCTCCCTGTGCTATGTGGCTTCTTCCCACTAGCTATCTATTTTATGTTTGGTAGTGTACATATGTCCATGCTGCTGTCTCGGTTTGTCACAGCTTACCCTTCCCCCTCCCCATATCCTCAAGTCCATTCTCTAGTAGGTCTGTGTCTTTATTCCTGTCTTACCCCTAGGTTCTTCATGACATTTTTTTTCTTAAATTCCATATATATGTGTTAGCATACGGTATTTTTCTCTCTCTTTCTGACTTACTTCACTCCGTATGACAGACTCTAGGTCTATCTACCTCATTGCAAATAGCTCAATTTCGTTTCTTTCTATGGCTGAGTAATATTCCATTGTATATATGTGCCACATCTTCTTTATCCATTCATCTGATGATGGACACTTAGGTTGTTTCCATCTCCGGGCTATTGTAAATAGAGCTGCAATGAACATTTTGGTACATGACTCTTTCTGAACTATGGTTTTCTCAGGGTATATGCCCAGTAGTGGGATTGCTGGGTCATGTGGTAGTTCTATTTGTAGTTTTTTAAGGAACCTCCATACTGTTCTCCACAGTGGCTTTATCAATGTACATTCTCACCAACAGTGCAGGAGGGTTCCCTTTTCTCCACACCCTCTCCAGCATTTATTGTTTCTAGATTTTTTGATGATGGCCATTCTGACTGGTGTGAGATGATACCTCATTGTAGTTTTGATTTGCATTTCTCTAATGATTAGTGATGTTGAGCATTCTTTCATGTGTTTGTTGGCAGTCCGTATATCTTCTTTGGAGAAATGTATGTTTAGGTCTTCTGCCCATTTTGGATTGGGTTCTTTGTTTTTTTGTTATTGAGCTGCATGAGCTGCTTATAAATTTCGGAGATTAATCCTTGGTCATTTGCTTCATTTGCAAACATTTTCTCCCATTCTGAGGGTTGTCTTTTGGTTTTGTTTATTGTTTCCTTTGCTGTGTAAAAGCTTTGAAGTTTCATTAGGTCCCATTTGTTTATTTTTGTTTTTATTTCCATTTCTCTAGGAGGAGGGTCAAAAAAGGTCTTGCTGTGATTTATGTCATAGAGTGTTCTGCCTATGTTTTCCTCTAAGAGTTTGATAGTTTCTGGCCTTACATTTAGGTCTTTAATCCATTTTGAGCTTATTTTTGTGTATGGTGTTAGGGAGTGATCTAACCTCATACTTTAACATGTACCTGTCCAGTTTTCCCAGCACCACTTATTGAACAGGCTGTCCTTTCTCCACTATACATTCCTGCCTCCTTTATCAAAGATAACGTGACCATGTGTGTGTGGGTTTATCTCTGGGCTTTCTATCCTGTTCCATTGATCTGTCTTTCTGATTTTGTGCCAGTATCATACTGTCTTGATTACTGTAGCTTTGTAGTATAGTCTGAAGTCAGGGAGCCTGATTCCTCCAGCTCCATTTTTCGTTCTCAAGATTGCTTTGGATATTCGGGGTCTTTTGTGTTTCCATACATATTGTGAAATTTTTTGTTCTAGTTCTGTAAAAAATCCCAGTGGTAGTTTGATAGGGGTTGCATTGAATCTGTAGATTGCTTTGCGTAGTAGAGTCATTTTCACAATGTTGATTCTTCCCATCCAAGAACATGGTATATCTCTCCATCTATTTGTATCATCTTTAATTTCTTTCATCAGTCTCTTATAATTTTCTGCATACAGGTCCTTTGTCCCCCTACGTAGGTTTATTCCTAGATATTTTTTTTTTTTTTTTTTTGCGATATGTGGGCCTCTCACTGTCGTGGCCTTTCCCGTTGCCGGATGCGCAAGCTCAGCGCCCATGGCTCACGGGCCCAGCCGCTCCGCGGCATGTGGGATCCTCCCGGACCCGGGCACGAACCCGTATCCCCTGCATCGGCAGGCGGACTCTCAACCACTGCGCCACCAGGGAGGCCCCTAGATATTTTATTCTTTTTGTTGCAGTGGTAAATGGGAGTGTTTTCTTGATTTCACTTTCAGCTTTTTCATCATTAGTGTGTAGGAATGCCAGAGATTTCTGTGCATTAATTTTGTATGCTGCTACTTTACCAAATTTATTGATTAGCTCTAGTAGTTTTCTGGTAGCATCTTGAGGATTCTCTATGTATAGTATCATGTCATCTGCTAACAGTGACAGCTTTACTTCTTCTTTTCCCATTTTGATTCCTTTTATTTCCTTTTCTTCTCTGGTTGCTGTGGCTAAAACTTCCAAGACTATGTTGAATAAGAGTGGTGAGAGTGGGCAACCTTGTCTTGTTCCTGATCTTAGTGGAAATGCTTTCAGTTTTTCACCATTGAGGACAATGTTGGCTGTGGGTTTGTAATATATGGCCTTTATTATGTTGAGGAAAGTTCCCTCTATGCCTACTTTCTGGAGGGTTTTTATCATAAATGGGTGTTGAATTTTGTCAGAAGCTTTCTCTGCAACTATAGAGATGATCATATGGTTTTTCTCCTTCAATTTGTTAATATGGTGTATCATGTTGATTGATTTGTGTATATTGAAGATTCCTTGCATTCCTGGGATGAACCGCACTTGATCATGGTGTGTGTTCCTTTCAATGTGCTGTTGGATTCTGTTTGCTAGTATTTTGTTGAGGATTTTTGCATCTATGTTCATCAGTGATATTGGCTTGTAGTTTTCTTTCTTTGTGACATCCTTGTCTGGTTTTGGTATCAAGGTGATGGTGGCCTCATAGAATGAGTTTGGGAGTGTTCCTCCCTGTGCTCTATTTTGGAAGAGTTTGAGAAGGATAGGTGTTAGCTCTTCTCTAAATGTGTGATAGAATTCGCCCGTGAAGCCATCTGGTCCTGGGCTTTTGTTTGTTGGAAGATTTTTAATCACAGTTTCAATTTCAGTGCTTTTGATTGGTCTGCTCATATTTTCTATTTCTTCCTGATTCAGTCTTGGCAGGTTGTGCATTTCTAAGAATTTGTCCATTTCTTCCAGGTTGTCCATTTTATAGGCATAGAGTTGCTTGTAGTAATCTCTCATGATCCTTTGTATTTCTGCAGTGTCAGTTGTTACTTCTCCTTTTTCATTTCAAATTCTATTGATTTGAGTCTTCTCCCTTTTTTTCTTGATGAGTCTGGCTGATGGATTATCAATTTTCTTTATCTTCTCAACCAACCAGCTCTTAGTTTTATTGATCTTTGCTATCGTTTCCTTCATTTCTTTTTCATTTATTTCTGATCTGACTTTTACAATTTCTTTCCTTCTGCTAACTTTGGGGGTTTTTTGTTTTCCTTTCTCTAATTGCTTGAGGTGCAAGTTTAGGTTGTTTATTCGAGATGTTTCCTGTTTCTTAAGGTAGGACTGTATTGCTATAAACTTCCCTCTTAGAACTGCTTTTCCTGCATCCCATAGGTTTTGGGTCGTCGTGTCTCCATTGTCATTTGTTTCTAGGTATTTTTTAATTTCCTCTTTGATTTCCTCAGTGATCACTTCGTGATTTAGTAGTGGATTGTTTAGCCTCCATGTGTTTGTATTTTTTACAGATCTCTTTGTGTAATTGATATCTAGTCTCATAGCATTGTTGTTGGAAAAGATACTTGATACAATTTCAATTTTCTTAAATTTACCAAGGCTTGCTTTGTGACCCAAGATATGATCTATCCTGGAGAATGTTCCATGAGTACTTGAGAAAAAATGTGTATTCTGTTGTTTTTGAATGGAATGTCCTATAAAGATCAATTAAGTCCATCTGGTTTAATGTATCATTTAAAGCTTGTGTTTCCTTTTTTCTTTTCATTTTGCATGATATGTCCATTGGTTAAAGTGGGGTGTTGAAGTCCCCTACAATGAATGTGTTACTGTCGATTTCCCCTTTTATGGCTGTTAGTATTTGCCTTATGTATTGAGGTGCTCCTGTGTTTGGTGCATAAATATTTACAGTTGTTATATCTTCTTCTTGGATCGATCCCTTGATCATTATGTAATGTCCTTCTTTGTCTCTTTTAATAGTCTTTATTTTAAAGTCTATTTTGTCTGATAGGAGAATTTGTACTCCAGCTTTCTTTTGGTTTCCATTTGCATGGAATATCTTTTTCCATCCCCTTACTTTCAGTCTGTATGTGTCTCTAGGTCTGAAGTGGGTCTCTTGTAGACAGCATATATATGTGTCTTGTTTTTGTATCCGTTCAGCCAATCTGTGTCTTCTGGTGGGAGCATTCAGTCTATTTACATTTAAGGTAATTTTAGATATGTATGTTCCTATTCCCATTTTCTTAATTGTTTTGGGTTTGTTATTGTAGGTCTTTTCCTTCTCTTGTGTTTCTTGCCTAGAGAAATTCCTTTAGCATTTGTTGTAAAGCTGGTTTGGTGGTGCTGAACTCTCTCAGCTTTTGCTTGTCTGTAAAGGTTTTAATTTCTCCATCAAATCTGAATGAGATCCTTGCTGGGTAGAGTAATCTTGGTTGCAGGTTTTTCTCCTTCATCACTTTAAATATGTCCTTCCAGTTCCTTCTGGCTTGCAGAGTTTCTGCTGAAAGATCAGCTGTTAACCTTATGGGGATTCCCTGGTTTGACATTTGTTGTTTTTCCCTTGCTGCTTTTAATATGTTTTCTTTGTGTTTAATTTTTGACAGTTTGATTAATATGTGTCTTGGCGTATTTCTCCTTGGATTTATCCTGTATGGGACTCTCTTTGCTTCCTGGACTTGATTAACTCTTTCCTTTCCCTTATTAGGGAAGTTTTCAAGTATAATCTCCTCAAATATTTTCTCAGTCCCTTTCTTTTTCTCTTCTTCTTCTGGAACCCCTATTATTCGAATGTTGGTGTGTTTAATGTTGTCCCAGAGGTCTCTGAGACTGTCCTCAGTTCTTTTCATTCTTTTTTCTTTATTCTGCTCTGCAGTAGTTATTTCCACTATTTTATCTTCCAGGTCACTTATCCGTTTTTCTGCCTCAGTTATTCTGCTATTGATCCCATCTAGAGTATTTTTACTTTCATTTATTGTGTTTTTCATCATTGCTTGTTTCATCTTTAGTTCTTCTAGTTCCTTGTTAAATGCTTCTTGTATTTTCTCTATTCTATTTCCAAGATTTTGGGTCATCTTTACTATCATTATTCTGAATTCTTTTTCAGGTAGACTGCCTATTTCCTTTTCATTTGTTAGGTCTGGTGGGTTTTTGTCTTGCTCCTTCATCTGCTGTGTGTTTTTCTGTCTTCTCATTTTGCTTATCTTACTGTGTTTGGGGTCTCCTTTTTGCAGGCTGCAGGTTCGTAGTTCCCGTTGTTTTTGGTGTCTGTCCCCAGTGGCTAATGTTGGTTCAGTGGGTTGTGTAGGCTTCCTGGTGGAGGGGACTAGTGTCTGTGTTCTGGTGGATGAGGCTGGATCTTGTCTTTCTGGTGGGCAGGTCCACGTCTGGTGATGTGTTTTGGGGTTCCTGTGGAGTTATGATTTTAGGCAGCCTCTCTGCTAATGGGTGGGGTTGTGTTCCTCTCTTGCTAGTTGTTTGGCATAGGGTGTCCAGCACTGTAGCTTGCTGGTCAGTGATTGAAGCTGGGTGCTGGTGTTGAGATGGAGATCTCTGGGAGATTTCTGCCACTTGATATTATGTGGAGCTGGGAGGTCTCTTGTGGACCAGTGTCCTGGTTGGCTCTCCCACCTCAGAGGCACAGCACTGACTCCTGGCTGCAGCACCAAGAGCCTTTCATCCACTCGGGTCAGAATAAAAGGGAGAAAAAGTAGTAAGTAAGTTAGTAAGTAAGTAAGAAGGAAGGAAAGAAAGAAAGAAAGAAGATAAAGTAAAATAAAATAACGTAAGATAAAATAAAATAAAGTTATTAAAATAAAAAATAATTATTATGAAAAAAGATTTTTTTTAAAGAAAAACAAAACAACAAAAACAAAACGGACGGATAGAACCCCAGGACAAATGGTGGAAGCAAAGCTATACAGACAAAATTTCACACAGAAGCATACACATACACACTCACAAAAAGAGGAAAAGGGGAAAAAATCATAAATCTTGCCCTCAAAGTCCACTTCCTCAATTTGTGATGATTCGTTGTCTATTCGTGTATTCCACAGATGCAGGGTAGATCAAGTTGATTGTGGAGCTTTAATCCGCTGCTTCTGAGGCTGCTGGGAGATATTTCCCTTTCTCTTCTTTGTTCTCACAGCTCACAGGGGCTCAGCTTTGGATTTGGCCCCGCCTCTGTGTGTAGGTCGCTGGAGGGTGTCTGTTCTTCGCACGGTTAAAGGAGCAGCTGCTTCGGGGATTCTGGCTCAGGCCGGGGGAAGGGAGGAGTACGGCATGGCATTGCGCCTCAGTTGCACCAGCCTGACGCGCGCCGTACGTTCTCCCGGGGAAGTTGTCCCTGGATGCCGCGACCCTGGCAGTGGCGGGCTGCACAAGCTCCTCGCAGGGCTGGTGTGGATAGTGACGTGTGCTCGCATACAGGCTTCTTGGTGGTAGCAGCAGCAGCCTTAGCGTCTCATGTCTGTCTCTGGGGTCCGCGCTTTTAGCCGCGGCTCGCGCCCATCTCTGGAGCTCCTTTAAGCAGCGCTCTTAATCCCCTCTCCTCGCACACCAGGAAACAAAGAGGGAAGAAAAAGTCTCTTGCCGCTTCGGCAGGTCCAGACTTTTCACCTGGCTAGCCGTGGTGCACTAACCCCCTGCAGGCTGTGTTCAAGCTGCCAAAACCAGCCCTCTCCCTGCTCTCCAACCGAAGCCCGAGCCTCAGCTCCCAGCCCCGCCCACCCCAGCCGGTGAGCAGACAAGCCTCTCAGGCTGCTGAGTGCCGGTCGGCACCGACCCCCTGTGCGGGAATCTCTCTGCTTTGCCCTCCGCACCCCTGTTGCTGTGCTCTCCTCTGCGGCTCCGAAGCTTTTCCCCTCCGCCACCCTCAGTCTCTGCCCGCGAAGGGGCTTCCTAGTGTGTGGAAACCTTTCCTCCTTCACAGCTCCCTCCCACTGGTGCAGGTTCTGTCCCTATCCTTTTGTCTCTGTTTTTTCTTTCTTCTGTTGCCCTACCCAGGTATGTGGGGAGTTTCTTGCCTTTTGGGAGGTCTGAGGTCTTCTGCCAGCGTTCAGTAGGTGTTCTGTAGGAGTTGTTCCACATGTAGATGTATTTCTGGTGTATCTGTGGGGAGGAAGGTGATCTCCGCATCTTACTCTTCCGCCATCTTCTTTACGATCCGCCCCTTACATTTTAAATGGTATGTTATGGATCCTTAGAAATATTCTGGTTTACAATATTATACATTATAGAGCCCTTGTTTAATAATAAATTTAAAAGTATCCAATTTTTTTTTTTTTTTTTTTGCGGTATGCGGGCCTCTCACTGTTGTGGCCTCTCCCGTTGCGGAGCACAGGCTCCGGACGCGCAGGCTCAGCGGCCATGGCTCATGGGCCCAGCCGCTCTGCGGCATGTGGGATCTTCCCGGACTGGGGCACAAACCCGTGTCCCCTGCATCAGCAGGCGGACTCTCAACCACTGCGCCACCAGGGAAGCCCAAAAGTATCCAATTTTTAAGTAGAAAAATTGGTTTCTTCCTGCCTCCGTTAGGTAGATGTTGAACAAATATGTAGAGAAAATCCATTTCAGTGGGTCTGCCAGGAGTGCCCACAGATTTTGGTCCAGACCCAGGAGGCTTCTATATATGGGATATTGTAGGAAGGGTGGATTTGGGGAGGAAGGTGATTAGTTCAGTTTTGGGTATGCTGAAATTGAGGGGCCTATAGGTAGGACTGATATTCGAAACATTTACAGCCAATAGATACAAACAGGGATTAGTCAGGTTGGCTGCCTGACTGGTTCGAATAGACACCATCAATAAAACAGTTGGTGAGGCTGTACCTGTGGAGACTGACTAAAAATCGGCCCTCCCCACAGGATATCCAGGTAGGAAGCTGGCACTGTGGAGCGAGAATTTACAAGCAAAGTTGGGCTGGCGGATGGATAATGTTTACCCAATCCTTAGGAATTAATTGGATTGGCATGAAATGGGTGTGGATAAAGCCTGGGAACGAGTGAGGAAGAGAATTGAGTGAGAAGGAGTGGGCAAAAAAGGTGAGAAGAGAACCAAAACCAAACAGTATCCCAGAAATCAAGAAAAGAGAATTTTAAGGATGGAATGATTGGTCAACAGGAGAGCAAAAGCCCATCAACTTGGCAGCTTAAGCTGTGACAAAGCGAGAGAGAGGCATGGACATATATACAGTACCAGATGTAAAAGAGATAGCTAGTGGGAAGCAGCCGCATAGCACAGGGAGATCAGCTCGGTGCTTTGTGACCACCTGGAGGGGTGGGATAGGGAGGGTGGGAGGGAGGGAGACGCAAGAGGGAAGAGATATGGGAACATATGTATGTGTGTAACTGATTCACTTTCTTATAAAGCAGAAACTAACACACCATTGTAAAGCAATTATACTCCAATAAAGTTGTAAAAAAAAATGGTGAATATGGTGGAAATGGATGAATAGATTTGTGCCTGTAACAGGTACAGACAAGTCCTCTAGCAGTGTTTTAAGTAGTTTTCTGTCTCATCATAAAGGTATATCACACTTATCGTACACTGTTTGGGAAATACAGAAAGGTGGAGAATTTCAGCCTTCTGGAACCTCTGACCCAAATACCTGGGCCAGCTGAGAACGACAGTCCCAGAGGCGTGCTCACCACCGGCATCCTGGGTGGCACAGGGATACTGCTGAGTTGGACTCCTGCCAAAGCACTCCATCAATTAGAGAGGGCGTTGCTGGCTTCGGGCTGCAAACAGTGGTGCCCAGGAGAAATCTCCCTGCCGAGGCTGCCTCTCTGTATCTGTGGCAGGGGGATCTCAACGTGGATAAAGAGAAATGGCAATTAACTAGACCTTTCCTTAATCAGTTTCCCCCTGCGCCAAAACTATTTGAACACATACCGTCTGACAGCCCACTTCAGTCTCTCAGTACTTGACACCTTCCTCCTTTTGAAAGGATTGAGACGGATGGAAAGGTTTGGTAGGAAGATAGGAAAGATGGAAAATCAGGAATAACAATTGAGTAGTTCCGGAGAAGGGGAACAGAGTTACTGTGGGAAACCAACAAGTCATTTCAAAGTGATTATGCTCCTTGGAGCAAAGGTAGAAAATGCCATGAAAAGAAGAATGTTGCATTCATGCTTCTGTTTTGTTTTTCCCTGTCTCATCACTCAGCTACGTGGTGATCAACTCAGACTCTGACGATGAATACCTCTGTGAGCAAAAGAGAGCTAAGATAGCTGAAATACATAGCAAAGGCAAGTATACTACTAACTTAGAGAAGGTGCAGCCTCACCATGCACAGTCATCTCAGGATGAAAGTCAGCAAATGTTCTATTCTGAATAATTTCGTAGTGAGTGCCACTGTTTTTTCCTCCTATGTGCTGGATGTGGATATGGCTGGGTTCCCCGCACCGCCTGGTCAATTTCCTAACATAGCAGCAACTGTTCTTGCCTGCCTTAGACCCCAGGCATCGCCCTCAGTAGAGTTCTTAGCTACCCAGCGTTACATCGCGGGAGCAGAGGGAAGTCAGGAATTAAGCCTGATTAGCGTGAAGGTTGCCCTGCACCTCTGCCTTCCGCTCTTTTCCTCTTTCCTTGTGTGTGGGGATGACAGAGAGGAGTAAGGAGGAGTAAGAGACAGGGGCTCATTCTTTCCAGCCTGATGGAGACTCGTGTGTGAGGCTTATGGGCCAGCTGGCAGTGACTTCTCAGAGGAATGCTTGTTTTCTTTGTCTAGCTGTTGGTCTTTGCCTTTTGCTACCCCCTTTATATTTTCTGGAGAGTCCTGTTTTTCTTAGAGCCTGTTTCCCATAGCAGGTCCTTGCCTCTTTGGAGTCAGAGGCCCTCATCACCTTTCGGGAGGCACGGAGTTTTACTCGCAGTTCAGAACCTGCTCAGTGGGTGTGAGACATAGGAAGACTAGGAGCTTCTTAAGCCTTTGGGATAGTATTTTATTTTTCTTTATTTTTTATTTATTTATTATTATTATTTTTTGCGGTACGCGGGCCTCTCACTATTGCGGCCTCTCCCGTTGTGGAGCACAGGCTCCGGACGCGCAGGCTCAGCGGCCATGGCTCATGGGCCCAGCCGCTCTGCAGCATGTAGGATCTTCCTGGACCGGAGCACGACCCCGTGTCCCCTGCATCGGCAGGCGGACTCTCAACCGCTGCGCCACCAGGGAAGCTCGGGATAGTATTTTATTCTCTGTTTGCTAAGTACCTGGTATAGGGCATGAGACACAGGCACCTACTTAAAGTACTGGCACCCTTAAAAATACTGGCTACTTCTTTGATAACTACCTCATATACCATTGATATCAGAGAAGGGAAAGGAGAGGTGGCTTGGAACCCTCATTTCCTACTGTTTCACCACCTGTCCCCTCTCATTTCCTTTTTCCCTCCTCTCTAGCTCTGAGTGGACTGCCTGAGCAGGACAGAGGTCCAGGTGCAGAGTAGGGGGTGTAACATGACAAGCTACTGTAATGCAGAGGGAGCCCCGAGGGAGGTAGCTTTAGAGTAGGGGCCTGAGTGACAAAGCCAGAGGCCAGTTTATCACCACAGGCCACCGGTTGCTAACTCCTTGAATCAGAAGATCCATCGTCTTTTGAGGATAAACTTTCAACTAAGGCTGCTCTGACCAGTAGCATTCATCCCAGTAGTGGGATGAAGAATGCTTCAACAGGACTGTCTTTGTATGTTTCTTTACTGTTCTCCACATGTCATTTCTTTTGTTATGGTAATGAATTTAGGCAGTTTTACAGGAAAAAAGGCCCAAGGAGCTTAAACACATACTTCCAACCTCACTTGAAACCTTTGTCAATGTACAGAGTCATGTTTTACAGATTGTAAGCAGTGTGTCCCTACTTTTTATTTATTTATATTTTATTGAAGTAGAGTTGATTTACAATATTGTGTTAGTTTCAGGTGTGTTAGTTTCACAGCAAAGCGATTCAGTTATACACACATGCACATATATATATATATATATATATATATATATATATATTCCTTTTTTCTATTCTTTTCCATTATAGTTTATTACAAGATATTGAATATAGTTCCCTGTGCTATACAGTAGGTTCTTGTTGTTTAGCTATTTTATATATAGTAGTGTGTATACGTTAATCCCAAACTCCTAATTTATCCCTCCCCCCAACACCTTTCCCCTTTGGTAAACAGAAGTTTGTTTTCCAGGTCTGTGAGTCTGTTTCTGTTTGGTAAATGAGTTCATTTGTGTCCCTACTGCTTAGAATTTCAGCTGCAGGTGGGAAATCTTTAACTCTTCTAGGAAGGATGACTTTTTACCATAGGAACACCCAGTGCTTTCTCTTTCCTTATTGCATATCTGAAATTTTTTGATAACTAATTTAAATCATAGATGAGACTCAAAATATATTATCCCAAATCTGCAATTTTAGGGTACAGAGTTTTTTGCGCCATAAAGATATTTTCTCAACTTCCTCATGCTGTGGTTTATATTTTTTACATCCAGAATCATAGAAACCTAGAAGTTGAACTCTGAGCAGACTGCAGAGAGCTTGAGTCTTAGACACGTTGCCTCTGGTATCCAGATGAAGGGATGGATCCTCAGTGAGGGCAGGGACAGTCTCAGTGTTCCCAAGGCCTTTCAGTGCTGGCATCAGAACTTAACTCCTTACTCTCACATCAGTGGTTTTGAGAGCTTCGGACTTATGGACTAGTTAAAAAAAGAAATTTTGGTGACTAACATAGAGTTGCCAATTTTTAATTTGACTAATGATGGAAATAAACTCCAACTACCATCTATCACCATAATTTCATAAGGTAAAGAGCACCAAAAGTTTAGTCAGGACATAATCTCAAAATAAAGGACAGTCCTTTAAATTATAGAAAGCTAGCTTGATAGGGGAAAAAGGAAAACAAACCCACTTTATTATTCTAATTTCTCTTATTTTGCTCTGGCCCAGTGAAAATATACAAAGTTTCGGACCTGTGGGAACCCCTGAGCACCTACAGAGAAATGTGATTTGAAAATTGCCTCTGGGTTTGGATTGCTATTTTATCTGTCACTGTTCTCAGTAAAATAAAAAAGTAATAGAGGTAAAATCGTCTAAATAACTGATTCTTACCTAGGATTCATTATATCACAGTTCCTGACTTGTTTAATTTTTTTAAAATTTATTTATTTATTTATTTATTTATTTTTGGCTGCACTTGGTCTTCATTGCTGTGCACAGGCTTTCTCTAGTTGCGGCAAGTGGGGGCTACTCTTCATTGTGGCGTGTGGGCTTCTCAGTGTGGTGGCTTCTCTTGTTGTGGAGCACGGGCTCTAGGCACTCAGGCTTCAGTAGTTGTGGCACGTGGGCTCAGTAGTTGTGGCTCGCGGGCTCTAGAGCACAGGCTCAGTAGTTGTGGTGCACGGGCTTAATTGTTTCGTGGCATGTGGGATCTTCCCGGGCCAGGGCTCGAACCTGTGTCCCCTGCATTGGCAGGC
>NW_006788411.1:57559-67771 GCF_000442215.2 Lipotes vexillifer | reverse complement strand
TTTTTTTTTTTTTTTTCTGCTGTACGCGGGCCCCTCACCACTGTGGCCTCTCCCATTGTGGAGCACAGGCTCCAGACGCGCAGGCCCAGTGGCCATGGCTCACAGGCCCAGCCGCTCCGCGGCATGTGGGATCCTCCCGGACCAGAGCATGAACCCGTGTCCCCTGCACCGGCAGGCGGATTCTCAACCACTGTGCCACCAGGGAAGCACCTGACTTATTTAATTTGTGCTCAATAATCTGAACTTGATTTGGGGGTGTGGGGGGTGGAGGGAGTATGTTTATACATCATTGTGTCTCTTGAATTTCAGATGAGATTCTGGAAGTGTCTGATACCGATGAGCAGCCACCCCAGGAGTCTCCAGTACTTATCACTGATGATGATGATGATGATGATCATAATGATTTGCAGGGCCCTGTGCTAATAGAAGATGATTTGTGTGATGAGGACCAAACTCCCTCAAATGAGAAAAAGAAGAATGAGTTTGCTATCTCCCTACACAAATCATCTTATGATGTTGGTAAGCAGGATCTTGGGGAAAATGTCTGCCAGCCACCAAGTGATGAACCTAAGGCTGAGATAGAGATTTCACTTGGAAAGTTGTCAAGTGATGAAGAGCCTGTACGTTTGGTGGCAAAACCAAGGAAAAGGAAAAATAAAACCAGAAGCATACCTGTGACATCTGGTAAGCCAATCAAACCAAGTATGCCTGTCCCACTAAGGCTAGCGCCACAAGTGGGTGCCCTTTCCCCCGTATACGTCTGTCTTGTCGAGTCTGCTTGTCCTGTCTACTAACCCTCTGCTATGTTTCAGCAGCTTCCTAGTGGCCGAGGGAGGCAGCCATCCCAGTGAGAAGGCTCTTTCTGGGGAAGGGCGAGGAACACCTGTGTCGTCCTCATGCTCCAGTTTCTTAGTATCTGCCGTTCCATCCATTGGCAGTGCTTTTTCCCTGCAATTTTTTGTCCTGAGGATATCCCATTTTTCTTAGGATCCAGCCCAATTGCCACTTGCTGTAGAAAGCCATAAGTCCGAGGTGCTCCTCCCTCACAGGTTCCCAAAGTTCCTAGGCCCTGTCACTAGTAAAGCACTTACACAACTGTGTTAAGTATGTTTCTGAATCTGTCCTCCCAGTAGATAGTGAGCCTTTTCTATTTCTTGGCCACATCACATGGCATGCGGAATCTTAGTTCCCTGACCAGCGATCGAACCCTTGCCCCCTGCAGTGGAAGCACAGAGTCTTAACCACTGGACCACCAGGGAAGTCCTGATGGTGAGCCTCTTGATGGGAGGGCTCTCACTCATCCTTAAGTCTCTCCTGGAGTCTAGCCTGGTACTTGGCACATACTAGACGTTTAATAAGTTTTTTAGATAAATGAATGAAGGGCACTAGCTCCTGATACGTGAATTTCTGGCTAGAGCAACCGGCAGTATGGGTGCTAGACAAAAGGGGAAAGGTTTGGCTTGCACATTGGATGAAGGTGCCACCTAGGATGGGGGCCATTTTCCTCAGAGTGAGTGCGTGAGTTATGCCACACCATTCCTGGTACTGCACGTGCCTCAGTCGCCCCCACAGTCTAACCTCCAAAGGCATATTCATGTAGCCTCATAATAGTCCTCAGCACCTAGGACAGAATCCTGTCCCGCTTACTCTGCTTACTCGCGTAGGTGAAATCTTTCATGCAGACTAACGGAGGAGGGTGCCCGCTTCCAAGAGAAGCGTTGAGTGTATATGTGCTGCTCTGGGCTTGGATGTGAGGGCTCCTCCTGGGATTACCTTTCTGTGAGTTGCTGGTTGGTACCAGTTTTCAGGGTACAAACTACTCTCTCTTTTCAGTTGTTAAAAGAGCAAAGAAGCATGGGCCTTTAAAGAAGAAATTCGGAGCAGCAAAATTTGAAAAATGCGAGCCTGGGTATGTATGTACTGCTTACGGTCAACAGCACAGGAGTTGACTGCATAGTTGTCACGTGCAAAGCTGTCCACTGGGCACGTGTGGGGGTTTTCAAGGGGATGAAGAAGTCTGCTGGGGCCGGGGGGCGGCACAAGTTTTACCTCCCTGAATGGGGAGGGCAGAAGCGGCAGGAGGAGGAGAGGAGGAAGGGGGGGGAGGAGCCTCGGTGCCCTCGCTCCCCTCCCCCAACAGAGCCGGGCGTGGGCACTCTGCGCAGATTTCAGCGATTCTGGGCAGACTGGATCCCTTTTGCCCTCCCCCCGCCACAGGAGCTCTGGCCCCTGAGGTTTCCTTTGTCCTTCCACTCAGATTAAACAATGATGTGTAGCTAAAGATCCTTTTTTCAGGCCAGATACAGCCTCATGGCCACCAGTTTGCACTGAACTAAAAGCAAAGGCAGTGGGAATGGTGAGAAGGCAGAACAGATGTGTTCCCATCCATTGGAATTGGGGGGAGGCAGTCAAGATTGTCTTCCAGGGTTTTCTAGTGTTCTGGATGAACCCTTATTCTTTTTTTTTTTTTTGCGGTACGCGGGCCTCTCACTGTTGTGGCCTCTCCCGTTGCGGAGCACAGGCTCTGGATGCACAGGCTCAGCGGCCATGGCTCACAGGCCCAGCTGCTCCGCGGCATGTGGGATCTTCCCGGACCGGGGCACGAACCCGAGTCTCCTGCATCGGCAGGTGGACTCTCAACCACTGTGCCACCAGGGAAGCTCCTTCTTGCAATTTTTTAAAGCTTAAACATTAAGGTGAAATAAATAGTCTCTTTATCTTTATTAAGCTATATGTTAGATATTATATTGATACTGAAAACAACAGGTCATTTAGACCAAAGACATGTTAATGCTCAAAGGAAGCAAAAAAAAAAAAATGCATTTTCTCACTTAGGTTCCAGGAACTTCTCACTTTTTCTCTTAAAAATATGATATAGTGAGCATACTTTTCTTTGTTTTTCTTTGCATTCAGGAGTAATTTATACTTACATCTGAATTATCTTACAAAAGAAGGGATATATTTGAAGGACTGTACGTTTCATTTTTTACCTGTATTTTGGGGCAATAAATGCATCTTTTTTTTAAACATATGGTGTTTTCCTTTTAAGAAATTTATTTATTTATTTATTTTTGGCTGCGTTGGGTCTTCGTTGCTGCGCACAGGCTTCTTCTAGTTGCTGTGGGCAGGGGCTACTCTTCGTTGCCATGCGCGGCTTCTCACTGCGGTGGCTTCTCTTTCTGTGAAGCACGGGCTCTAGGCACACGGGCTTCAGTAGTTGTGGCTCGCAGGCTCTAGAGCGCAGGCTCAGTAGTTGTGGCACACAGGCTTAGTTGTTCCGCGGCCTGTGGAATCTTCCCGGACCTGGGCTTGAACCCGTGTCCCCTGCATTGGCAGGCAGATTCTTAGCCACTGTACCACCAGGGAACTCCAATAATTGTGCATCTTAGGGGGAGAAGAAGAATGATGTGTCAGGCGTAGGGGCAACAGAGAAACTTGGACTTGAGCAGAGAGGCTCTCTGTTTCTGCATTTCTCTTTGGTTCAGTGTGTCATGTCTTAGATGGGTCCCCTTGCAGCAAAGCTTGTTCTCTGGATTCCTAGATCGATATTTAAGCTGCTTTGCCTCTAAGGGACATGTGTCTTGGGTAGAGTGTGACGAAGGAAGAAGCTGCTCCTTTGTGTCATTGTCCTCTGCCTCATATCAGGAGGCTGGCCTGTTTGGACTCTTCTCTGTTGCCTTGCTGCTTCCTGTTTCAGTCTGTAGGCTTCCTGTTGTGCTCAGCATTGTTCCTGTGCAGGCTGCTTGCTGGTCATGGTGTCTGATGCATGCGTCTGGGGTCTTGTTGGTTCCTCTGATGTGGAGATACTCAGTTTGCAGTAAAGCAGCATTGCCACTGAAGTGAAGGCTTGCTAAGCCACAAGCTGCTTGATGTGAGTATAGACACACGCAGGGATCACGCTCTCTGCTGAGGTCTGTAGATGGTTTAGGTTTTTATCTGCCACCTTTTCTGATGCAAATTTGCTTTCAGGACTAAATAATTGGAGGCAGAAATATTAGTCACCCATATCAGACTGTGGGGCAAAAGTCCGTTACTTTAGCTGCCTATATCTTCTCTGGTACTTTCCCTCTGTCTCCACCCTGGGCAACTCCCATAGGGTTTTATTTTGTGACTTAAGGGTTAATGAGTGTCTTGGCAAAATCTCGGTCTCAGGGGTTCTGTTAGGTCAGAAACACTTCCCTCTGTTTGCTACTGGCTTATCATCTTTTCAGCTCTGTGGGCTCATCTCTTTGGACTCGTGGATTGTTCCAGCCAAGATAAAAATGTTTCCGTTTAGGGGCTTCCCTGGTGGTGCAGTGGTTGAGAATCTGCCTGCTAATGCAGGAGGCACGGGTTCGAGCCCTGGTCTGGGAGGATCCCACATGCCGTGGAGCAGCAGGCCCGTGAACCACAGCTACTGAGCCTGCGCGTCTGGAGCCTATGCTCCGCAACAAGAGAGGCCACGACAGTGAGAGGCCCGCGTACTCCGATGAAGAGTGGCCCCCACTCGCCACAGCTAGAGAAAGCCCTCGCACAGAAACGAAGACCCAACACAGCCAAAAATAAATAAATTAATTAATAAACTCCTACCCCCAACATCTTCTTTAAAAAAAAATGTTTCAGTTTAAATAAATAGATATTACACGTGTGAGTTTTTTATGGGCTCAGCACTATTCTTTTTTTTTTTTTTGCGGTACGCGGGCCTCTCACTGTTGTGGCCTCTCCCGTTGCGGAGCACAGGCTCCGGACGCGCAGGCTCAGCGGCCATGGCTCACAGGCCCAGCCGCTCCGCGGGATGTGGGATCTTCCCGGACCGGGGCACGAACCCGCGTCCCCTGCATCGGCAGGCAGACTCTCAACCACTGCGCCATCAGGGAAGCCCTCAGCACTATTCTTTGTGCATTTGAATTAGGCCTTGAAAGATGGGGCAGCAATAGTGGTCTAATGGAAAGACCGTGAGATTTGGGTCAAAAGATTCAGTGTCTGTGAAATTTGGGTAAGTCATTTAACCTCTGAACTTAAGTTTTGTCATGTGCAAAGTGGAGATGGTAAGAATAGTAGTAGCTTCTTTGGAGGGTGGTCGTGAGGATTAAATATGATGATGCAAAAGGAAGTTCTTAGCAAATGATGAAGTGCTCCACAGAGGGTGGGTCTCAGTAGAGGTGGAGGTGTGGCCATTCTAGGCCATGGACAAATCGGTTCATGTCCAGGGAACATTTAAGTTGCCCAGTTTGGCCAGAGTGGAAATGATAGCTGGAAACAGGTTGGAACCAGGTTGACCTGGGCCTTGAATGTTAGGCCAGACAGTCAGTGAAAAGCCAGGGAGGGACATCACTGGAACGTGGCCTAGGAAAATTAGAGAGAGAGAGGGAGAGAGTGAGTGTGTGTGTGTGGTTGGATTAGAAGAAAAAGAGCCTGGAGGTGAGGAACACAGCGGGATGCTGTAGTGGCAAGGCATAGAGGGGAGGACAGGAACTTGACCTGGAGTGGTGACAGCAGGGTGGAAAGGAGGGGCTGTCTGGAAGAGATGATGTGAAGGAGACAGTGGTCTGTCTTTGTGCCTAGTTGAATATGGGGTGAGGGAGAAAAATGAATTTAAAAAGTCTCTGAGGTTTTTAGCCTGTTATAATAGAAGTTGAACAATTAAACACATTTAGCAGGAGACATACTCCGGTTAGTAAGTTGGAAATTTGTACTGGGCAGTTGTAAACGCAGATCTTAGGAGAGAGGTGGAGACTGCAGATCCAGATGTGGGGTCACCCCTGTTGAGGTTGGAACCATGGGCCTCACGTCTCTGACAGTGTGCGGGGAGTGACGAGAAGAAGGCTATGAATGGAATCTTACAGGAGATGCCCTTGTAGCAGGAGCTGGAAGGAAGAGGGACCCTCTTGACATGACCTGTATGTATGCATTTCTTCTACTGATTTCTTTCCCTCTACAAAACTCAGTTGAATTTACCTTTGCAGGCATTCTGAGTGCAAAATACCTGGATGTTTCTTGCGTGGCATTGAGAACTTAAAGCAGTATTCTGGAAAGAATTTCAAGCAAAATAAGGATGAACTGGTTCAGAAAATCTACGCTCTGTGTAACAGCTCTGTCTTTGATAAAAAGGTAGACTCGATGAAATAAGCACTTACTGAGCACCTGCTGTATGTCCAGCTCTCTTGGGAGCTGGAAGGTGTGCAGATGTACTAACTGTATATTTCCTGCCCTTGAGAAGTGTCAGTTTAGATGGGGAGGGGAGTTGAGACATGCATTCGTGAAAGACACAGTGTTTTGTGGGTTACAGTATATGGTCCAGACTGTTACTACCACAGGTGATCAGCAGAGGGGGAAATCACTGAGAGCCTGAGCGGTTGGGAAATAGGATTGCCTGGAGGGAGTGAGACTTCTGGGTCTTGAAGGATGGTAAGGGGAGAGAACAACAGTGGTGGGGGAGGGGGCAAGTGTTGAGGCTTGACTATCTGGAAGAGAGGGTTCATGTTGAAGGATACTAGGAAAGAGCTGTGGGACCTTGGGCAAGTTACTGAGCCCCTGTTTGCTCATCTGTAAAGTAGGGGCATTCCAGTACCCTAGTCCCTACCACCTACTACTTCACAGAATTACTGTTAGGCCTGGATAGGTGAATGCCCCTGAAGTGCTTAGAACAGGGCCTATGACATAGTGAGCAGTACGTGTTAACTAGCGTAGGGCTGGTTAATGGAGGGCCTTGGGAGTCGGGTTGGAGGAACTTAAATTGAAATCAGTAGGCACCACTGCCCAGGGATGGGATGTAACGTGGAGTGCCTGCTGAAAGAATTGTTCTGTCAGTAGCCTGTGGTGGGGACTGGATCAGAGAGAATCTGGAGGCAGAGAGACCTGCGGTCATGAGGTTTTCCAGACTTTATTGTCTCTGGTGACAAAACTTCCTGCAGGGAAAGTTCTTAGATCTTTCTAAAGGTTCCCCAGCCTTTGGTGCCCTTCCTGATGACAGTGGTGTTACATCAGATGACTCTGATGAGTGGAACCTTAAGTGTTCTGAGTTGCACTTTTAGTTTTGCCTCATGGCTCTCATGCGCGGGCTCCATCTCCTAGCCCAGCAGAAGTGTCCTTCTCTCCTTGGCTGCCCCTGACTTTTGTCTCCATACAGGGGAGCACAGATCCTGCATTCACGTGCTTGCAACAGTCTCGTCTTTACGTGGGCTTCAGCTTAGGTTTTATTCCCCCAGAATGTTAGATTTGCAAAACTCTTGAGTTAATATTTTCTGGTCTGCTTAGAACCGCTTTCTGATTCGCTCTTGTTTGCTTTTTGTTCTCAGATGCCGGAGAAAATTGACATCGGCTGGAATAAAAAGATGCTGAGAACTGCTGGTTTATGCACCACTGGCGAGATTCGATACCCGAAGAGGGAGCGTTATGCTAAGATTGAGATTTCTCAGAAAGTCTGTGATTCTGCAGGTGATGGCAGGAGCTGGGCAGCTCCCCTGCTGCACTTACATCTGATATGGCGCCTGGGAGGTTACTCTTGGGTGCTGGTGTTCTCTGGCCGCCTGTGTCACAGCTTTCGGTGGACAGGCCTACTGTGTGTTGCTTAGAGGACATTATTATTGGATGTCTCACCACCACCAAGAATCCAGTTCGTCCATATTTCTACTGGGCCTAACTTTGTGCAGCTCCCCACTGCCAGCAGCAGCATCTCCATCCTCCCAGTAACTGAGGTTCAAGGTCCCCTATATCTAGCCAATCACCGAATGTTCATAATGACTCTCCTATTATCATCATCCCTTCTCTGTCTTTGCCTCTGCCCAGCTATGGACCCTCATCACCTCACTTTTCTCCCTGCTCCATGCAGTTTCGTGCTAGGAAACCTTGGGCTTGCCAGTGCCTCGAGTGTGGCTTTCGAAGCCATCGTACTTTGCCCCCCTCCATGTGGCCAGTCTTGTCTCTCACTACTCCACCTGTGCTCCAGCCAGGCTTTCTTCACGCTGGCTTTCAAAATGGACCACATGCTTTCCTGACCCCAACCTTGGCTCACCTTCTCTACCACACCTAGAAAGACCTTGATAATTTTGCCAATCTAGTCAATTGTTAAGGGCCCAGCTCAGATCCCAGCTTCTCCACCGAGCTTCTCCTGACCAAACCCCACTTTATGCTCCTGGAGGGCGGCGACCGGGCCTCGGCTGGATGTATTTCTAGCAGTGTCCCACAAAAAGAGCACATTGGAGCTTTTCCAAAAACACTTGCTCCACTGAGGCTCTCTGCCATTAATAAAATCGGGTTGAATTCGGTAGAAATTTCACCTTCAGAATCCTGGGGCGATAACACTCCTGCCTGCCCACATATGCTTATGTGTCTGGTGGGGTGGAGAGTCTAGGGGTGATTGGGTAACAGACCAGAAGGGAATCGGTTTAAGCCTCATGATTTCTTTTCATTCCTCTTCTAAGACCGACTCCGGGATACTTTGATCCATGAGATATGCCACGCAGCCTCCTGGCTGCTCGATGGCATCCGTGATTCTCATGGTGACGCATGGAAGTATTATGCCCGAAAATTGAATATGGTGCACCCGGAGCTGCCCAAGGTCACCCGTTGCCATAACTACAAGATTAACTACAGGATTCATTATGAGTGTACTGAGTGCAAATTCAGGTAAGACCCTTCTCCTCAGACTTTTTCCAATTATGTTTTTGCTATGGCCTCCACGTAGTCTTCAGTGGTTTTATCAGGAAGTACATGGCTATCTGACTTGAGGAGTAAAACTACTCCTTTCCATGTCTTCTTTCTCCATTCTCTTCTGCTTTGAGCCAGCCTGACCACGGCCACTGCCTGGTGCCCCACTTGATGAGATCCCACAGAAGAAGTCTGGCTGTGGGCTCAGGGGCAGCAGCTCTGAGAAGATGCGGAGGTACAGTGACTGATTCGTTTGCTGTGTGGTGTCTCTTTCCTCCTTAGGGTTGGCCGCTACACCAGATCATTGGACACCGAGCGCTTCATCTGTGCCAGGTGCCAGGGCTCTCTGGCCGTTCTGCCATTAACTCGTAAAGATGGAACCCCCATTGAGCCCCACGTGAGACCATTTGCCAAGTATGTGCAGGAGAATTACAGAATAGTCAGGAAGGAGATGGCAGGGATAGGTCATGGGGATGTGATGAGAAAGCTCAGCAAGGATTTTAATGCCAAAAAACAAAGCCAGGTTTGTTGAGGTTATCTGAGAATGTATTTGTGTAAGGTGACTCATCTATTGGTAAGGAGTTTTAGAAAGATATCTTTGATGCTGTGAAGTTATGAATATTAGAATTTAAATCCTTCTTTAAAAGCTTCCTGTTATTAATGATGTTTGTTCTTCACTAAGAGTTCGGTTGCTAAACATTTTGTGCTGATACCCAAAAGCACTTTGGATCTACCTTGGGTCTTATTTAGATGCTGTAGTTTTAACATGCAGAGCAAAATGCGAAAGAGAAAAGATTTCTGGAGAGTGGCACGTTGAGAGAATGAGGCATGCTGAGAAGAGAACAAATTTTAAAGACAGTACTTCAAAACCAGAGCTGCTGTCAGATGTAACCTGTTAACACCTACCTGGAAGTGAAATACAGACATGTTTCATGAATTTAGCTGCTCTTGACATTGTATGAAGCCACCTGAACAATGTCACTGTTCATAAAATAAAAATAAAGAAATGTTTTCTGCAGCTCACTTGTTAGCAAAGTCTGTTCATTGACAACCCATGTCCAGAGCAGAACAAACCCTTGGGTCTTTGTCTAAGACCCCGGACCTCTCAAGCTCTCCACGATGTGTCTGGAAGAACAGCCTCCGTTTAGGGTTTCTCTTGGATTTTTGTGACTGCCCATAAGCACTTCAACAACCTCCCCTCTTTTGGGAGCTGTCTGGGATGTAGACTGGAATCAACGTTGTATTTGTTTTCTGTTTCTGCCAAAACAGTCTGCCAAAGCAGATTACCACGAGGTTAGTGACTTAAAACAACACAAATGTATTATCTTACAGCTCGGGAGGTCAGAAGTCTGGCGCAGACCTCATAAGTCTAAAATCAAGGAGTGGGCAGGGCCGCATTCCTCTCTGGAGGCCCTGGGCGGGGGAATCAATTTCCTTCTCTTTCCACCTTCTAGGGGCTGCTTGCATTTCTTGGTTTGTGGCCCCCTTCTTCCCATCTTCAAAGCCAGTGACATCTCTTTTCTCTGACTATCTCCCCTTCTGCTTCCCTCTTTCACTTTTTTTTTTTTTTTTTTTTTTTTTGCG
>NW_006788411.1:43802-57343 GCF_000442215.2 Lipotes vexillifer | reverse complement strand
AACCCGTATCCCCTGCATCGGCAGGCGGACTCTCAACCACTGCGCCACCAGGGAGGCCCCCTCTTTCACTTTTAAGGACGCTTGTGATAACACTGGGCTCACCCAGATAATCCAGGAAAATCTTATTTTAAAGTCAGCTGATTAGCAACCTCAATTCCCTTTTGCCACATGAGGTAACATATTAACATATTCACAAGTTCTAGGGATTAGAGTGTGGACATTTGGGGACTTGTTATTCAGCCTGCCTCAAACATCTTTACTACTCTAGCATCACTGATACTTTTTTATAGGCAGGATGTGTTATTCTGTCATCTGCCTTCCATCCTTCCTTCATTTTGCAGATGCTGAGAGTGTTCTTTCAGTGGCCACAAACTGAAGCCTAAGCACAAGTCTAGATGGGATCGGGTATGTGCACAGGGTGGTACGTGCTCCTGCAGCTAAATCCTTGGGTCCCTCTTCTCCAGTCCCACCTCCAGCCACATCTGCAATCTTAGCAAAGCCCAGCTGGCCTGTGAAACTGGATCATGGCCCATTGGTGACTTCGTTAGGGAGAACTGACAGTGCAGCGGTTCCACCCCTGCAAAGGGAGGGTCCAGCCCTCTGCCTTACCTCAGTAGCCCTGGTCCCTTCCCCCACTCACTTCCACCCCAGCTATAGCCTTGGGAAGATGCTCCCTGCAGCCCACACATGCCTCCAGGTGGCCTATGTGCTAATGACTGCCAAGTTATCCGATCTCCTTTTTCTCCAGTCCCACTTGTATCTCCTTAGTGAGAGCCTGCGTCACCTCTAACATGAATAACCACTACAGCCTTGTAACCTATGATACCCTCACCTGATCCCAAACTATGAGTCTTTTCCACCCTTTCTCTACCTGAACCCTTAATTCCAGCCAGTTGGGACCAGTTATCATTCCTCCAATAAGCATTGCTGTTTCCAGCCTTCCCGCCTTTGCTGCTGCCCTCCCATCTGCCTGGAAATACCATCTTTCCTTCTCTTTGCCCTTGGAAATACTACTTGCCCCTTAAGTTCTTACTCATTTCTCTGTCTTCAAGAAGGCTTCCCAAATGGCTCCAGCTGCAGTGCTCTGAACATGTGCTGCACATTTGCCTCGTGGCATAGACTGCTTGGTATTGTCACCTATACATTTTCCTTGCTGGCCTAATCTTCTGTAGTGCAGGGACTATGTCTTATTTATGTCTGAAGGCCCCTTCCCCAAATTATGCCTAGACAGTGTCTAGCCAGCGGGTTGGCTAACTGCCTACCCTGCACCCATGTCCCTGGGTGCTTTCCTGTGAGGGACAGGTGTGCCCAGGAGGGCAGAGAGGAGGGGAGACAGACAGAGACAGCATTGTTTGGCACAGACCCAGGGCCAGACAAGGAGAAGCGGGAAGTGCATGCATCCCCAGAGCCTGGGCAGGGCTGGCTGCAATGATGCATTAACACACCCTGGTCCTGATTAGCTTGTTTATTGAAAAGTTTGAATCAGAGTTTTAGACATAAAAATCAAAGTGAGCAAACACAGAGGTCTCGGGAACCACAGCCATAGTCACTGCGGAACAGGAGGCCCGGCCAAGGCAGCTGCCATTATGCTGTTTGCCTCATGCTCCCTGCATACGGGGAAGGCTGAGGCCTAGTTACTGAATTAGGAGGGTGGTGGGGTTCCGAGCGGCCAAGGTAAGAAGGGCCTGTGCAGCTAAGGAGCAGTGATGGGGCAGCCCCCAGAGCCAGGAGGGCGGCTCCCTGGGAGACCCGGCAGTACCAGGGCCATCGGGGACTCCAAGGAGTGTGTGTCTGGGGAGTGAGCGAGGGAGGAGCCTGGAATGGGGGAGTCGGGCAGCATGGGAAAGGGGGATCCCCCATCCCAAGCCTCACAAGCCTGAGTAGGAGGCCTCTGTGGTCTCAGACCAGGATGAATCCCGGCGGGAAGCCGGAGGCTGCCACTGGTGGCCCCTCTGGTTGGGGCAGCCGAGGCGCATGAGTAGCATCCACATCTGCTCTCGGAACTTGACACCCACAAAGGCATAGAGCAGAGGGTTGAGGCAGCAGTGCATGTAGCCCATGCCCGACGTGACCGACTTGGCCACGTCCACACTGCTTTCTCGGCCACAGTTGCGGGCCACGGCCCCCAGGTCCATGAGGGTGTCCACCAGCACCACCAGGTGGTAGGGGGTCCAGCAGAGGGCAAAGGCCACCACCACCACCACCACCAGCCTCATGGCTCTGAGCCGCCGCTGGCTCCTGGAGACCAGCAGCACAGCCAGGATGCGGGCATAGCAATAGGCCATGACCAGCAGCGGCAGCAGGAAACCGGCGACCAGCTGCAGAACGCGCAGGGCTGTGCGGCCCGCCTGCGGGAAACTGTACTGGCAGTGGGTGGCGTTGAGGCGCTTGTCGTGGTGGGCGGACAGGAAGATGAAGTCCGGGAGTGCAAAGAGCAGACAGAGCCCCCAGACCGCCACACAGGTGATGGCCACACGGGTTGCGGGACCCCGGCGGTAGAGCTGGGTGGCGTGCACGATGCTCAGGTACCGATCGAAGCTGATGCAGGCCAGCAGGAGGGCCCCCGCGTAGAAGTTGATGTTGAAGAGGGCACCTGCCACTTTGCAGAGGCCAGAGCCGAAGACCCACTCGACGGCTGCGTCCACTGCCCAGAGCGGGAGCGTCAGCACCAGCAGTGCATCAGCCACGGCCAAGTGCAGCAGGAAGGTGTCGGTGCTGCTCAGGACCGCCCGCTGGCTCAGCAGCACGGCCGCCACGGCGCCATTGCCCAGCAGCCCCAGCATGAAGAGGAGGCTGTAGAGGACGGGCAGGAAGGCCCGGTCGAAGTTGAGGCTGAAGTCCTGCGGGCAGGGTGGGGAGGCGCAGCAGGAGTCACTCTCGTTTTCTCCGTAGTCATAGGAAGAGTTTTCCAGGAGGAAGGCAAGCTCCGAGGCTTGGAACTCTTGGCGTTCACTCATCTGTGGAGGGAGGGAGGGCACAGAGCCTGTGAAGGCCTTAAAAGTCACTCCTTCGATTAGGAATTTGAGATTAACAGATACACACTACGACATGTAAAATAGATAAACATCAAGGGCCTACTGTAGGGCACAGGGAACTATATTCAATATCTTGTAGGTTATCTATAATGGAAAAGAATCTGAAAAAGAATAGATATATATGTAAGCATAACTGAATCACTTTGCTGTACACCTGAAACATTGTAAATCAACTATACTTCAATTAAAAAACATCACTCCTTCAAGATTTAGTCTGAGGAGCCTTTTTCGAAGCAACTCCTCTGTAAGGCAGGCCCGGAGGCCTGGGCTGTACCCTGTAACTGTCCTGCCTTTCTTCTGAAACCACGCCCTCTGAGCTCCAGGTGCCCAGCCTGGGTGCTGGGCTGGTAACTTCCCTTATTGAAGGCTGCTTCTCTCTCTCCCTTCTGGGTCATCCCATCGGCCCAGGGACTGTGGACTGGAGGGAGAGCTTCCATCTTGTGCCCACAGCCCTCCCGGCCCCCTCTCCTCTCTCCTTGCCCTTCCTTCATGGCTTATGGTCCTCAGTGTCCTGGCCACGCCTAGTTCCACCACCTTCGTCCCCTGGCGCCTATCCGCCGTCCCCTCTCCCAGTCACTGGCCCTCCTCTTCCCTCCTCAGCCCTTGTCTGGGGACTCCAACTTCCTGCCCCCCACCCCATGGGGCCCCTCTACAAATCACTGCAGCCCCCAAACACATGCTTTCTGCCCCTGTCCTTCCCCTCCCCTACACTGAAGCCTGCCACCCGCTGGGGACTTGCCCAGCAAGCTCTATTAGAAACATTCCTTACCCCCTTGCCCTGCAAACCACCCCATAGCTGAGGGCCTCCCAGGGGCCAGTTCAGTCTGGCATGGAAGATCAAAGTTCCAAGTCAGAGCTGAAGGGAGCCTTGGGGACCGTGAGGGGTGAGCCTCAACCTCATGCGTTTCGCAGATGAGGCACCAAAGCCAGAAAGGGGAGGGGTCTCGCCTGTGGTCATTCACAAGTCAGTGGCCAAGGTGGTTTCCCAATTCCCAGTCCAGACTGCTCCTTCTACACAAACCCTGCATTCTCTACCTATTCACCCAACCCTCTGGTTGCCCTGGCTTGTGGGCCAGTCCTGACGTTCCCCTAGCGTCCTAGGCTCTCCACTTGGAGCTGTGGTCTGGCCTGGCTGGACAGCGGCACTTACCTCGGGGACCATGGCTGGGCTGGTACTCTGGCTGCCTGGCCGTGTGCTGCCTGCCCCTCTGCTTTGGTGCTTGTGGTCGGGAACCTGCGCTACACAGAGGAAGTCAGAGTTTCACGCGGTTCTCGGCAGCAGCCTCTTCCAAGGGGTGATCTGTACCAGAACTCCCTAGACCCAAGGCCACGGGGTTCCTACCCCAACATCCTGCTGGCCCGGGGAAGCTGCTCTGGGAGTTGAACACAAGCCTGGGGCCAAGGGAAGGGCAGGGGCAGGTGCTTTGAGGGGAGAGGTCTGAAGGAGAAGCAGGGCAGCTGGCAAGGGCAGGGGTAAGAACTGCTGCTCATCTGTCCTGGGCTGGAGTTGCTCTCGCACGATTGTGGATTGGATAGCTAAACCTGTTAACTCTATGAAGGAGATGAACCTTCTTAAAAAATGAAAATATTTGAAAGCAATCCATCACACTAATTCTAGTCCTTTACTATTGCCCCTCCCTGCTAAGCAACAGGGGCAAGGAAAGGGAACTGCTAGTAATGAACTTGCTGTGTGCTGGGTGTTGCTTTAGGCGTTTTCTCTGACACTGCCTCATTCCAACCACACAAATCCCTTGTAGGGGCGGGGGGTGGGCGGCATCCCCATGGCTAATCCAGAAAGGGGAAAGGCCTTTGCCAGACATACAAAGCAAGGGTAGGTGCTACGGTTGAACCCACAGCTGTCTGACTCTCCTTTTACCACTCCTCACACTGCCTTCAGTTGCTTTCTAATGGATAAACAATGATATATTCACACAGTTAAAAACAAATGAACTAAAAGCTGTATATTTTAACATGGACACATCTAGAAAAGCCAATGACCAATGGTGGAAGAGGCAAGTTAGGGAATACTGTGTATAGTTTGACACCACTTAGGTAAATTAGAAAAACCACACACAAAACAATACCGTGTTGTTTTGGATACAGCTATTTGTCCTAGAAGTTTAAAGTAGGGACTGGAAACACCACACATCCATGAGAGCAGTTGCTTCTGGAGTGAGGAGAAGGGGAATAGGTTGGGGAAGACTACATGGGGATCTCCCTATTGCCCTGCTCTCATTATCAGAGGGAAAAGGCAGCCCCTTGCCTCTCCCAAGCAGTTTCCCTCTCTCCTCATAGGTGAAAAGCAGAGAGAGAGAGAGAGAGAGGGAGACTGAGGCTATGGCATTGGGGTCCAGTTTTCAGCCAGAATGCGTCACCTGAGCCTCCAGGCTTGGGTCTTGAATTCAGCTCAAACTTAATGGACAAAACACACACTTGTGAGGGAGCAAGGTCCTTCCCTGCCTCCTGTGGCCAGAAGATGTGACTGTCCTTGCTCTAAGCAGTTTGTCACCTGCAGAATCCAGGCCAGAGGGAACTAAGGGCTTGGAGGAGGTCAGGAGCAGCACAAGTGGAGGGGCCTGGGAGGACTCCAGAAGCCACAGCAGTTAGGATAGGTAGGACTTGGCAGGTGACTTGCCTGCAGGTGGAGGAAGACAGGTGGGAGCCAGGAGCACAGCTTCTGATGCTGGTCCATGAAGAGTTTCCATTCACTGGGCTTCTACATGTGAGAGAAAGGAGGAAAACAAAAAGCTCTGTTTGTTCAACTTAAAGGAGGTTCTTGTATTCTGCAGTTATGGCCTTTATCCCCTTTTTGGTATTAAAAGGATCTTCTCTTTATGAAATGTTGGTGACAATAGCATCTTGTGTTAGCAGGAGTTGACAACCCAGTGTGGGTCCTCCAGATACATGTGAAATTTCTAAGTTTAGGGACCTCCGGTCTCCTTCCTGTGTCCAAGTCTCCTCATTTGCCACATGGGGACCAAGATCCCCACCTTTCTGGGTTGCTGGAAAGGAGAAATGAGAGGTCAGCTAAGAGTGTTGGAAAGGTGCAGAGAGCTTTCCTTTCTGCATTGGGCCATATCCTGAGAGGCCAGCCTGGGCTGTGGGGCGGACTGTTCCCGCTGCTCCTGGTGTGGCCATGATGCAGTGGGAAGAATGGGAAAAATGCTGAATTTGACTGGCTCCAGCCCTGACTCCACGCTGTTCGAGATGTGTGACCTTGGACCTATGACATAACCGTTTTTGAGCTGGTCTCACCAGGGGTGTTATAAGATGATCTGAGGGCTTCCCTGGTGGCACAGTAGTTGAGAATCCCCTGCATTGGCAGGCAGATTCTCAACCACTGCGCCACCAGTGGTTCGAGCCCTGGTCCGGGAAGATCCCACATGCCACGGAGCAACTAAGCCCGTGCGCCATGACTGCTGAGCCCACGCACTGCAACTACTGAAGCCCGTGCGCCTAGAGTCCATGCTTTGCAACAAGAGAAGCCACTGCAGTGAGAAGCCTGCACACCACAAAGAAGAGTAGACCCCGCTTGCCACAACTAGAGAAAGCCCGCGCGCAGCAACAAAGACCCAATGCAGCCAAAAAGAAATAAATTTGTAAAACAGGTCATCTGAGATGACCAAGGCTGTGAGGTCTCCACACAGGGCTCAGCCCTTAGTAGAAGCATATCTGAGAATGCTGAGTGTGAGGGATACTGGCCACAAACCCAGAGTCCCTGGGAGCCCTTCCATGTCAGGGGAGCCCTGGGACGGAGTGTGCTGCCCTGTGGACGTGGCTGGAGGACGGATCCTTCGGGAAGGCTGCCATGCCTTAGCTGGGAGGGTTCGGCCAGTCCTGGCCGAATCCTCTGGCTGCCCCACTGTGTCACCTTAGGCGAATCATTTTACCTCTCTGCCTTGGTTCTCTCATTTGAAAAGTAGGGATAAAGCTAGTCCACCTGTGTCAGGGCTGCTCTGTGAACTGTAAACGATATATATGGCACAGGGTAAAGAACCCAGTGAGCAGCAGTTTCCTCCCCTTCTAGTAACTTTCCAGACCAGCCCCTCCCAAGGCCACAGAAGGTCAGGTCTGCAGTGGGCCACTGCTGTCTTTCACAGCTCACATGCCTCAGAAGGTGCCGAGACAAGAACCTTGTCTGGCCCACTAACTCGGCCCTTTCCTATCCCAAGCAGCCCCCAGACCAGCTTCCAAGCAGGCCCAGCCCTGGGGAAGACCCACCTAGCCAGGAGCCTGCACCCTAAGTTCTGGTAGCTGTACCCTTCTGCTTCTGGCCTCCCGAGACACCAAGGGGAAGCTTCAGAAGGAAGTTAGTCAGAGTGAAGCTGCTCCGAGCCCCACCTGTGGTCAAGGTGTGAAATGTGCACCTGTCTCTTCTCTGCCACCCCCTCCCCCTGTTTTTTTTTCTGTCTTTCACACCTCTGGGCTGTGGTTTGGGGAGATGGGAGGCTTGAAGGTCTGAGCCCTGGGCCCGGTCCCTCACAGGAAGGAAGGCCTCCACAGCTGTCTGTCAGGCCAGCCAGGGAAGGGGGCCACTTCCTCTTCCTCCATCCTCTCAGTGTTTCACAGCCTCTCTCGCAGCTTCTCCAAATGCCCTTGGGAGCCCTGCTCCTAAAGCCCCTTAGACTAGGCTGCTAGCCCCCGGCTGTCACGGGGGCAGGCTCAGCGAGGCCCAAGCTTTCCGTGGGTCTCAGGTGGTGGCCCAGACTGGGACAGAGCCTTTCTTACACAAAATGAAGAGCCCTAACCCCACGAAGGGGGTGTGCGTCTGCCCCAGACACTGCTGGGACTCTGCGCTTCCTTCTGCCAGCTGTGGATTTCACAAGAGAAGGAGAGCTTAAGTCACAGGGATGCCCAGGGACTGGGAAGTGCCCCCTCCTCTGTCCTTTTCCCTGCAGCTCTGAGCCCTACAGGGAGGCAAGTCCTTTCCAAGTGCTGGGGCCATGGGCTGGGACCTCAGAAGTCCAGGCCCGTGGGACTGAGCCTCCAAGCTATGGGGGTGCTCATTCTTTTGGGGATCAGGGAAGGAGGATGTTGCTGCCATCTGTCAGGTGGCAAAGGGAGACAAGGCAAGTCAGGCCGTGGGACCAGCAGGTGCCAAGGCCAGGCAGCGAGGAAGAGCTTGTCAGCCCAGGAGCAGGCAGTCTGGTTGGAAAAGAGGGTATGTATGAAAGCAGGGGGATGGAGTGGGCTGGAGAGTAGTTCAGGACCCAAGCCCTGCCACCAAACACAATGACCTTCCTGTCATCCTGTCCGCAGCAGTGCCTGGGAACCAGTAAATAATAATAGCTTCCACTTGGCAAGCCCTTGCTTTCGTACACACAATCTTCTTTAAACCTTTAAGCCTCCCGGGGAGCCGGATGTTGCTGTACGCATTTTGTAGAATGGAGCAGAAGTTCAGAGAGGTGAAGTGACCTGTCCTAGGCTAGTCAGCCAGCAGGGTTTGTGACAACATTCCTACCCAGGCTGCTTTCTAATGTGCTCTCCCAACCCCCGCAATCATGCTGCCGCCCAAGGACTTGATCTTTCAGGAGCCACACCTTACTCACCATGCCGCCCCAAGCAGGCATCTTGTGTGAGGGCAGGTGCTCACCTGGCGGGGATTGTGCCCTAGAGGGAGCTTTGGTAGACCTCACCACATCCCCATTCTTCGGCCCTGCTCCTCCTCGCTTACTAGGGAGAAGAAATGTCAGAATCTCCAGGACGAGGAGCCTGGAGGACCAAGCAAAAATCCGCCGAGTGCCAGACCCCTTTTGCGATGCCTCCAGGAGGATCTGTGGTGCTTCCAGAAGTCTCCCTCCCACCACAGGCTCCTGAAGACCTGGCTTGGAAAATTCCCCACCTCTGTGGTTGGTGTGCATCTGTTCCCATCACCCCCCGGTCCCTGGGACGCCACCTCTGCTCTCGGGCCTGTCTGGACTCTCCAGAGGTGCAGGTGGCAACACAGGCAATGCACAAAAGTTCTATCATGGAAGCCTGACCTTGATGAATTCTTTTTTTTTTTTTAGTTGAAGTATAGTTGATTTATAATGTTGTGTTAGTTTCTGGTGCACAGCAAAGTGATTCATATATATATATATATATATATATATATATATATATATATTCTTTTTAAAATATTCCTTTCCATTATGGCTTATTACAAGATATTAAATATAGTTCCTTGTGCTAAACCAGTAGGACCTTGTTATCTATTTTATATATAGCAGTGTGTATCTGCTAATCCCAAACTCCTAAATGTATCCCTCCCCCACCCCTTTCCCCTTTGGCAACCTAGGTTTGTTTTCTATGTCTGTGAGTCTGTTTCTGTTTCGTAAATAAGTTCATTTGCATCATATTTTAGATTCCATATATAAGTGATATCATATGGTATTTGTCTTTCTCTGTCTGACTTACTTCATTTAGTATGATCATCTCTAGGTCCTTCCATGTTGCTGCAAATGGCATTATTTCATTCCTTTTTATGGCTGAGTAGTATTCCATTGTATATATGTACCACATCCTCTTTATCCATTCATCTGTTGATGGCTGCTTCCATGTCTTGGCTATTGGAAACAGTGCTGCTATGAACATTGGGGTGCATGTAACCTTGATGGATTCTTGAGTCCCCATCACTCCCTCAGTTAACAGGGGGAGGATGTCCCCCTGTGCTGCTCAGCTGGGCTGCCCTGTGGAAGTCATTGGTAGGCCCAGCGTTTGCTTCTTTCACTTCCTTGGGTCATCCCCACAGAGTGAGGTCAAATGGGACAATAAGAACAGCTGACATCTATTGATTACTTAACTATGTGCCAGGCACTATTCTAAGTGCTTTACTGGGATGAACTCATTTAATACTCACAACTATGTAGTAACTATGACATCGTTACTATTATCAGATGGCAGAAACACAGAAAGTTTAAGGAACTTGCTCAAAGCCACGCAGCCAGCAAGTGGCAGAGACCTCCTGCTCTCACCTATTATGCTATCATGCCTTTTAAGGTGAGAGGGACTGGGACGGAGCGTGGTGTTCAAAGAGGATGGCTTTGGCCTTCTTTGTAATGTTTTACAAGGAGACTGGATTCACGTATTAGCTATATGATTAAAAAAAAAACATCCAGAAGGAAAATAAAATTAAGCTAAAAACCTGGGACAATTGGTGAAATTTGAACATGGCCTGGAGATGAGATAAAAACCTTATATCCGTGCTATTTTTCTAACGAATGTCTTTGTTTGCAGAAATTATGATTCAGGAATTTATGGGTAAAAGCCTATCACATCTGTGGCTTTCTTTCATATGAGTTGGAAAAGAGATACGCAGAGTGAGAGAGGATGCACAAAGGATAAAGGCAATGGGGCAGCATGCTATCCCTTCCAGTTAGGTGATACCGGGAAAAGGTATAAAGGAGGTCTTTGTACTATTCTTGCAACTTTTCTGTAAGTTTGAAACTATATCAAAACAAAAGTTACTGAAAGGATCTCTCTCACGCAGGATGGGTTTGGTGTCAGACGCTATTCCCAGGACCAGCTTAGAGGTCTTGTGAGAAGAAGATGGGACCAAGGTGGTCTGGAAACAAATGCTCACTGGCTGTGTCCTCTGGCCTCGTCCCCAGGAAGCTCCCTCCCATGACTCAGTCCCCTCCCCTTCTCCCCTCCAGCCTCACTTTACTTCCGGACTCCTGGCTTCCTCCCTTTTCCCACAGTCTGGCTACCTCCAGCCTCTTGGCCTGGAGTTCCTCCCAACTTTCCCCTCTGCCTTTTGAACCAGGAAGGGAAGCGCCACCTGCTTTCCAGGTGGAAGGCACTGGCAGCCCAAGCACTCCTTCTCCAAGCCCCTCAGGGCCCCTCAAAGAATACAAGCCGTGCCTGAGGCTCTCAGGGTGACCCCATTCTTGCCTCAGACTGGCTGAAGAGAAGGGATTGGGGCTTGCGTCCTTCAGGGTGTGTCACCAGCTGAGGGCCTGGAGTTCTTGTTTCCAAATGGAAGTGGACCTGCCAAGTTGGGTGAGGTCCCTGTCTGGGAGGCCACTCTCCCCGAAGAGCCAGCAGTCTGGGCAGGGGTTCTTGGCTGCTTCTGGGCTCCCACGAAGAGGAAAAGGCACACGCTGGAAACCACGTTGCCTGCCGCTAAGGTGCTCCACTGAGCAGGAGCTGCTGAGTGATGGTGTCCCTCCCTGCGTGCTTACCTCGAAGGGAACCCAGGTGTGCATTAAACTGGCCTCCCAGGACCCTGCACAAGGCCCCTTGCTGATGGGTCTGACTCTGGTCTGAACTCTTCCTGCCTGGACTCTCTGGCCTTCTGGAAAATTCCTCAGCCAGCTAAACGAATTTCCCCAAATCCCAGCAGGGTATGGTGGTGGCCTGGGGGGCTTTGTCTACATGTCCTGTGCTGCCATAGCCCTGGCCTTGCCTTCCATTATTGTTGGGCCCATATTTCTCCAACTAGGCACTAAGTCATCTGCACAGACACAGGCATTGGGGCCCGTCTGGCCAGAGCTGAACTGGCCCCATGCCAGGCAGTCAGGCAGAGCAGGTCAGCATGCGGACTCTGGAGCAGCCTGCTGTTCAGGCTGTCTGAACTGGATTCCTGGCTCTGTCATTTACTAGCTGTGTGACCTTGCACTGGTTACTTCACCTCTCTGTGCTTTGGTTTCCCTCTCCGGATGAACAGAGTTAGTATGCTGTATATGTCGAGATGCTCCAGACAAGGCATGGCACGTGGTCAGTGCTATATCTGAATCTTTAGCTACCCTCATCCCCGTGGCTGCCGAGATCCTCCCAGGACTGGGCACACCCCCGGGGTAGCTTCATTTTTAAAAGTTTTTATTTATTTTCTTTTTTATAAATAAATAAAAGTATAGTTGAGGGCTTCCCTGGTGGTGCAGTGGTTGAGAGTCCGCCTGCCGATGCAGGGGACACGGGTTCGTGCCCCGGTCTGGGAAGATCCCACATGCCACGGAGCGACTGGGCCCGTGAGCCATGGCCGCTGAGCCTGCGCGTCTGGAGCCTGTGCTCTGCAACGGGAGAGGCCACAACAGTGAGAGGCCTGCATACCCCCCCCCCAAAAAAAAGTATAGTTGATTTACAATGTTGTTAGTTTCTAGCGTACAGCAATGTGATTCAGTTATACATATATATCTATTCTTATTCTTTTCCATTATGGTTTATTACAAGATGTTGAATATATTTCCTTGCGCTATACAGTAGGACCTTGTTGTTTGTTTTATATATAGTAGTTTGTATCTGCTAATACCAAACTCCCTCCACCCCATTTTCCCCTTTGGTAACCATAAGTTTGTGTTCTATGTCCAGGGGCAGCTTCATTTGCATTGAGGTACTGCACACCCCAAACTGGAAAGCCTAAGCCTTGGTCCTGAATTGCCGAATTGGTCAAAGTGCTGATGCCTTTGGCTGTGGGTCCTGAACGACAGTTTTATCCCTGTGCCCAGGTCTTCATGGGTGATGGGGTGAGAGGTCCCTTCCAGACGTAGAGCCCGGCTGGGTGGGCTGTCTGCTCTGTCCTGCGGCTACAGAGGGTACTGGGTCTAGAAGCTGAGCCTTGCTTCTGGGGCTCAAGACTTAAAAGGAGCTTGAGGACACACCAAATTGAAAACATGCTTTCCCGTGTGATATCCACAAGTTCCTCACTCACAGAATACCACTTTAATTGCTAACTCAGCCAAAATGTCTGTCCATGATGGGACTGACAGAAAACAATAACAACAATAACACTAGTCAGTAATGCTTATGTAGCACTTACCATGCCATTTGAAGCACCTTTACACATACATATCCTACTAACAAGTCTTTGAGAGGTTCTATTTTTATTCCTGTTTTGAAGATGAGGGAACAGACTCAGGTCAAGTAACTCGCCCAGTGAAACAGCTGATAAGTGATGGAGCCTGGCTTTCAAACCAAGCGGTCTGGCTTCGAAATCCACACTCTTAACCACCCTGCTCTACTGTCTTGAGTCTGAAAAAGCCATTATGTGATTTTAAGAGAAGCAGAGGGGCCTGAAGGTGAGCTGCCTCTGGGCCCGGGATGGATGCACTGCTCTTTATGCAAATCCCCAACCCCAGTGGAAATTCCAGAGCGTCTGGGCCAGTGCGGGGGGGCCGCGGTGGAAACCAAAGCAAGGCCGCCCCTGCGACAACGGTGCTCTTCAGGCATATTTCACAGCCGGTGGTGCCAGGACAGAAGTGAAGGACGGGAGTCAGGACCGCGTGGTGGTTACCATGGGAACCAACAGTGTGGTAAAGCTCCAAGCCGAGCCTGTCTGGGTCTTAAAAAAAAGAAAAAAAAGCAAATGATATTTTTAAAAATTCTATTATTTTTTGGAGAATGGCTTAGGACAAACCCTCTGTGGAACTCAGATGAATTTTTAGCCTATTTGCTAGTGAGTAGCAGTCTTTCACATAACTACACAGAGGACTTATAAATTACTGTAGTGTACAGTACAGCTAGAGAAGTGCTTGCGTGTGAAGAGGCATAGGATGGTTGAGGAGGAAGGGGGTGGTGCGGTCAGGGAAA
>NW_006788411.1:19395-43553 GCF_000442215.2 Lipotes vexillifer | reverse complement strand
GGAAAGAGTTGGAAGAGGGGAGGTAGTTTGGGGCAGGTAGGTGTAAGGAGACAAGTTAAAGGGAGGGAGAGTGTTCACTGAAGTGTGGGTAGCAGGGGTGGCAGGGAGGGGAGAGAGAAGGTGATTCAGAGCTGGAATCCACAGCACTGATTGGCCACCCCCAGCCCAGTCTGCCTCTCGTGGGTTTCCATCCATCTTTGCCATGAGGATGGCATCCACTGCGGCCCCTCAGTTTGTCCTCTGCCCTCATGTCAGGTCTGGGAAGTTTGGCATAAAAGGGGTCTGTTTAGCCTCTGAACTCAAAATTAGTGATAAGGAAACTTCACATTCTCCCATAACACCCCTTCGTGTGCCCGCTATTATTATCTCCAAACGTGAGCTGTCTGCAGGGCACACTTTGGAAAACACTAGCCCAGAGGTGGAGGCTATTCTCCTGGCCTGGCCTTCAAGGCCTTCCGTGATCTGGCCCCAGCCTCCTGCCCAGCCTGATTCTCCTCTCTGCTTTGTGCATCCTGTATGGTAGCCAAACTGAGCCTCACACTGTTGCAAGCATACCCCAAGTTTTCACTGCTTGGCTGGTCTCTACCTGAGTCCTGCCCACTGTCTAGGACTCAGAGGTACAGCTCAGAGCCATGAAGGCATTACAAAGTCCCTTTATCTGGACCCCATGGTTCTGCCCTGAGGGCCCTAGCCAATGAGGCAGACAGAAAGGAGAGGTGAGAAGACCCAGGGGAGGAAGCAGGAAGTTTCAGTACCCTCTGACTACCTTCCAAAGATAGAAATGGGCTGAAGTTATTCTGCGGGGCGAGTCTCTGACTAGAAGTATCCTTTGCCATCTGATCTCTCGCCTCCAGCCTTCTTCCCCTTAGAACCACTCACTCCACTGGGGATCATTGAACAAGTATAGACAGGCCAAGACAGGCTCTGGAGGATCTCAGTGGGAGTCCTACTGAGGACAGGAACCGTGCAGCATGGTGGTAGCAAATGGGCTTTGTTTGGTGTCCGACAGGCCTGGGTTTCAATCTCGTATTGGCCACTCAACAGCTGTATGATTTGGGCAAATCACTTCACTTCCCTGAGCCTTAGTTTCCTCATCTGCAAAGTGGAGATAATACCTACCTCATATGACAAGGATGAAATGATTGTTGAAAGGATTACATGAAACTAATTTAGGAAAATCACCTGGTGAAATACCTGACCTTCTTTGACACCCACTCTAAAGTAGCCACCCCCCATCCCTCTCTATCCCTTTAGCTCATTTTATATTCATCACCACCTGCTATTTACTTGCTTATTTGTTTACTGACTGATCACTCCATTAGAATATACTTTTCACTAGAGATATAATTTTCTTTTCTTAATTACTATATCCTCAGTGCCTTGAATGGTTTCTGACTCATAGTAGGTGCTCATAAATATTTACTGAGTTATAAATGAATGGCTAGTGGGTTCTTAAAGGGTAGATACCCAACGGATACATACGTATGGCTGTAACTCTCTCTCATGCATACGACCTGTAATGCTGTAAGTTTGGGGTATTGCTGCTGTCAAGCATGCGACCTAGCACAAGGTGTGTTCTGGGGAGTATTTTTCTAGGGCCTGTGTTTGGGAAACAATGCCTATTAGCATAAAGCTTTTGGGAAGTCCTGCTGTAAAGACAAGAGTAGCTAAACTCATTTGGTTACCATATTCCGTTCGTAAGGCTGCCATAACAAATTACCACAAACTGGGTGGCTTAAAACACCAGAAATTTATTCTCTCATAGTTCTGAAGGCCAGCAGTGCAAAATCAAGCTGTTGGCAGGGCCACACTCCCTCCAGAGGCTCTAGGGGAGAATCCATTCTTTGCATCTTTTTGCTGCTGGCTCACATGCCTTGGCTTGTGACCATCACTCCAATCTGTGCCTCCATCTTTATGTGGCCTCCCCCTCTTCTGTGTGTCTAATCTCCCTCTATCTCTCTCTTATAAGGGCAATTGTGATGGCATTTAGGGTCCACCCAGATAATCCAGGATTGTCTCCTCATCTCAAGATCTTTAACCTAATTATATATGTAAAGACCTTGTTTCCAAACAAGATAACATTTACAGGTTCTGGGGTCTAGGAATGGACAGATCTTTGGGGCCCATTATCAGCCAACCACAGTCACTATATTTCCTATTTCCCACAACTCCCCTACTATTTTGAGAAACGGTGACTTGAGAAAAATGGGTTTTTAGAAAGGATGGGGATGGAGATGGGAGTAGAGTACAGGAAGAAACAACTTCTTGAAAACGTGAAAGGGTACTATAATTGTCAGGCCCTCCTCAGGGTGGGAGGAATGGGGCTGGTTATTGACCAAGCTCTCCTGCTGATTCTTTTTGTGTGTCAAGGACTAGGACCCACTGCATACAAAGACATGGAGAGGTAATTACCGCTGATGGAGAGTAATGAGCGCTGCTGTACTTCTCATTTAATTAGGCTGGGGAGGGTGTCTGGATATGGGTGGTTTTCAAGAGCTCTCCAGGTAACTGTAATGCATAGCAAGAGTGGAAAACCACTTGGACAATAGTGTCGAGGCGGTGAGAATGTCAAAATACAGCTGTTGGTGAACATTATCTTTAAGAGTAGTTACAAGGTTCATAATGTTTACATCCATAATTAATCCTCTTGAACTTTTCAGAGAGATAATAACGGCTGGGAACACTGGCTGCCTCTGTGTGGGGAGGGTGGGGAGATGCTCAGCAAGTGTGAGGTGCAGATAGAAAGCAGAAATCGTCGCTGGAGCCACCGATGTTCGAGAGCCTCAGTCCCTAGCCAGAGTCTACAGTGCCGGGGCTGGCCGGACATAGGGACCCAGCAGAGAGCTGCCGAGAGCTGCCAAGATTTGCCGGGAAGAAAGAGAAGGCGGTGTTTATTTATTTATTTATTTTTTGCAGTACGTGGACCTCTCACTGTTGTGGCCTCTCCCGTTGCGGAGCACAGGCTCCGGACGCGCAGGCCCAGCGGCCATGGCTCACGGGCCCAGCCGCTCCGCGGCATGTGGGATCTTCCCAGACCGGGGCACGAACCCGTGTCCCATGCATCGGCAGGCAGACTCTCAACCACTGCGCCACCAGGGAAGCCCAGGTGGTGTTTATTTAATAAAAAAAAAAAAAAGGGAAAGCCCTTGGTCTGGGCCCAGCCTCTTCTCCCTTCTGGCCTAACTGGAGGGGGCAATCTTGCCATGACTGCAGAGGCCAAGGTGGGCAGGGGGCAGTCTTTCAGCAGCCCTGCTGGCTCTTGAGGTTCAAGCTACCTGGTATGAGGCCTCACAGTGATGGACTAAACCTTTCTGAGGTTGTGGCTTCCAAAAAGGAATACTTCCTTTCTCCACAGGGTCTTCTCTTAAAAAAATTTTTTTTAAAAATTTTATATTGGAGTATAGTTGATTAGCACTCCATGGGGTCTTATCCAGAGCTTTTCTGTCCACTATCTCCTTAACCCCCGCTAGCTCTCTGGGGAGGTGAGCCAGGCAGGCATTAGTGCTAATTTTTTCTCATTTTAAAAACTGTGCTAAAATATACATCACATAAAGCTTACCATTTTAACCATTGTTGGGGACAAGGAATCACAGATACATTTTTATTATAGGCGATAGATTCTTCACATATAGAATATCATATTTAGCCTCAAAATTCCAAATCATTTCAGTCTACTGAAAGGATAAAATGAGATGGTGGCTTTGAAGCTGCCTTTTGTAAACTTTAAAGTTCTAACTTATTCTGAATAATTATAAATATCAGGAAGAATACACTGTTTACTGCATTTTATGTCTGACTCTCAGCCTTCTCCCCCCACAGTAATGGGATGGAGTAAGAACGGTATGTCAATGTGGACTCAGGCTCTTTGTTTTGACTCACTCAGTTTAGACACATTATTTTAACATAAGTGCTTTTAGTTTGGCAGCTGGCATGCAGTTTTAAAAAACTGTGGCAAAATACACATAACTTAAGGTTTACCCTCTTAACTATTTTTGTCTACAGTTCAGTGGCATTAAGTATATTTGAAGTTTTGTGCAACCATCACCACCATCCATCTCTACAACTCTTTTTACCTTTCTCAACCGAAACTGTACCCATTAAACACTAACTCCCATTCGCTTTCCCCCTAGCTCCTGGCAACTGCCACTCTACTTTCTGTTTCTATGCGTTTGACTACTCTAGGTACCTCATGTAAGTGGAGTTATACAGTATTGTCCTTTCTTGACTGGTTTATTTCACTTGGCATAATGTCTTCAAGGTTCATTCATGTTATAACTGTTGTAGGACTTCCTTCCTTTTTAAGGCTGGATGCTATTCCGTTGCACAGATATACCATGTTTTATTTATCCATTCATCCATCAGTGGATATTTGTGTTGTTGCCACCCTTTGGCTATTGTGAATAATGCCGCTATGAACAGGGATTATTATTTTGCAGGAGAGGAAAGTGAGGTTCAGAAAGGATCATTCAGCAAATAAGTGGCAGGGCCAGGATTCAAATGCTGGCTTGGCCCAAATCCTATGCATTGGCTGGGCTAGGCGGGCTCCAAAGAGACTGCTGCCCTGCTCTCCACCCTTCCAAGAGCCCTTGCTACCCTGGGAGCTGGCCATTCACACTCCCTGGGAGCTTGGAACGGGCCCCTGTAGTAAAGACTCTCATGGAGAAGGCCCTTTCTTTACCTTGCACAAGCCCCAGGGGCCAGATGGCTAGATTTCTCTGCTTGGGTGACATCTGTGCCTGTTTCTTACCAAAAGGAAGATGTTGGGCTCTCTCCTCTCCTAGTCTGTGTCCTGCCTCCTAGGGCTTCCTGACACCCTGCCCTCCAACAGGGCATGTTTATTCTTGAATAAGCATCACCACTAAGCCCCCAGGAGGAGCTGGAGAGAGAAAGAGACAGGCAAGTTCCTGCCTGCAATTTTCTGTCCAGGCTAGGTCTGAGAAGCAAGTTTCTTACAAGCTGTATGGCCTTCACTTCTTTCATCCCCCCAGCTGCTATCAGACATTTAGAAAGCAAATACCTCATCAAAGCTTTACATGACACTTTTGAAAGCTCCTTTGCATCTAAGCATGTGGGAAAACCCCTGAAGGTAACCCTATCTTTCTTGCCTGCTTCTAAGGAAAGCCAGCCCCTCCAATAAGCACGAAAGTTAGAGGAATCAAAATTCCCTAAGGACTGGTATTAAACCTTCAAGTGGTCTTTCAGCCACAAGTCACACTCCATTTTGTGTTTCAGCTATGCCATAACCCAGGCAGTCATCTCACCAGGAGTGTGGGAAGGAGCGGAAGGGGCAAACCCACAACCCAGTGAATCCAAGTGTCAGAGCTGGTGCGGGTGAGAAGCAGGCTGAAGCTTGGGCAGACAGTTGTTCTGGCAGAAGACTCCGTTGCTTGTCTGCCTGACAGCCATGCCCCTCCCCTTCTTTCCCACGGGAAGAGCCTTTCTCCCACAAAAGAGGTTGGAAATGCCAGGGACTCAGTTTCTCAGCCTCCCTTACAGGTAGGAGTAGTCGTGTATGATGGCTGAGCTCTGAACCATGATATGTAAGGGGAAATCAGCTAGAAGGCTTCAGGGAAAGGGTTCCCTGTCATAAAAAGGGAAATTGGTGAGGAGTGTTCCTCCTGTAGCTTCTTGTCTTTGGACATGGCTGTGTGAAGCAGCCATCTTACAGTTATGATGTGACAAACCTGAGGCCAAATGTCAACATGCTTAGCAAACCGGAAGGATAGAAAATGTCTGGGGTCCTTGATGAAGTCTCTGTGCTCCTGAATAATCCCCGGGACTGCTCTGGATTTATGAAGTGAGATGAAAAAAAATCCCTATCTTGTTTTATTTGCGGCCAAAAGCTTCCTCACTGATGCGGTATCCCAGAGTAGACCATGGGAAAGCAGAGGTCAGTTAGTGTCAAGTGAGACAAAGGGCATGAGGCTGGGGCCAGGGTCCATGTTGCACAAGTTCATGCCTGAAGTGAAGAAGGCTAAGGCTCCACCTCTCTTGTGGCCACTTGAGTAAGAGATTGACTAGGAGAGAGAGCTACGGACAGGACCCAGGTTTGTCAGTGCAGGCTAGACTAAGCTGTGTGTTGGTGACAGCAAAAATGTCCAAACTTCAGAGGGTTAACCAAACAGAACTTTATTTATTTCCCACTCACGTTAGACATGCAACATGGGTTGGCAAGGGCTTGGCTCACTGTAGTCACTCGAGGACCAAGACTGATGGTGGCCCCATCTCAGCACACGCTCTCATGGTCACCACAGCCGTGGGATGAGAATAAGATGAATTGCACACTGTGTCCTAAAGCTTCACTGGCCAAGGCAAGCAACATGGCCATGTATAACTTCAATGGGGATGAGAAGTGCAGTTTGGCCATGTGACTGAAGGAGGATCCATTTGTAGACCCAGCAGCTTTCAGCACTCATCTCTTGTCAAGACTTGGCTTTTAGATGGGTTGGAGGGCAAGGGGAAGATATTGTTCTCTCGGGACGCACGTGGCCAGGGCCAGAGGTGGGTCATCTGTTCTACTCACCCTCTACCATCCAAGTATAGGGGCAAACATGATTCCAGTCTTGCCCAGTGCTACCTTCGAGCCCTGGGATGGAAACAGTTACACTGGAAACAATGCCAGGACATTCAAAAGCATTGTTTTCCTCTGTCAGGCTGTATTCATTCTCTATTGCTGCTGTAACAAATTATTACAAACTTAGTGGCTTAACTTACATTTCTGGAGGTCAGAAGTCTGAAATGGGTCTCACTGGACTAAAATCAAGGTATTGGCAGGATTGCACTCCTGGAAGCTCTAGGGAAGAATCAGTTTCCTTGACTTTTCCACCTTCTAGACACTGCCTGCGTTCCTTGGTTCATGATCCCTTCCTCCATCTTCAAAGCTGGCAATGTCAGGCTGAGTCCTTCTCAGGTTGCCATCTCTCTGGTTCTTTCACTCTGGCTCCCTCTTCCACTTACAAAGGCCCTTGTGATTATACTGGCCCACCCAGGTAGTCCAAGAGAATCTCCCTATCTCAAAGCCAGCTGAATAGCAACTGTAATTCCATCTCCAAACCTTAATTACCCTTTGACATTAATATAACACATACACAATTTCCGGGATTAGGATGTGGACATCTTTGGTGGTGGGGGAATCATTCTGCCCACCACACAGGCCTAGGAGGAAAAGAGTCTCCATCCTAGGAACAAAAGTGTCAACATCACCTGGGAGATGCCCCGTGAATGCACGATGTGGGGCTGTGGCCCCATTTAAGTGTTTTAAATTTAGATTGGATGTTGCCATTTCCAAATTATTTTTTAACCATAAGCTCTAAGATTGCTTTACTCTGATATTATATCAGCTTTAATAAACCTACTCAGCAGCTCATTAGCTCATCCCTTTAGGTGCTATAGGCTGAAGGCTGTATTTTTCCTTCTTGTATTTTCCCCTTTCTCCCCGCATCTGACCCAAATGAAGCCAACTCTGCACTTTACTGCCTCAGGGGAGGTAATAGCCTGGTAGAGGGAGGAGAGAGAGGACTGTGGGTCAGTAGACCCTGCTTCTTTTTTTTTTTTTGCGGTACGTGGGCCTCTCACTGTTGTGGCCTCTCCTGTTGTGGAGCACAGGCTCCAGATGAGCAGGCTCAGCGGCCATGGCTCACGGGCCCAGCCGCCCTGCAGCATGTGGGATCTTCCCGGACCGGGGCATGAACCCGTGTCCCCTGCATCGGCAGGCGGACTCTCAACCACTGCGCCACCAGGGAAGCCCTAGACCCTACTTCTTAGTAGTGCTCTGAGGAGCTGGTAATTCCCCAAAGTGGAGTGCCCCCACCAATCCTGGTTCATCCAGAAACACCAGGGCTCCCAGCCATCTGGCAGATTTCCTCAGCTTCCTACAGAAGCAGCAATGGACAGGGGACAATGGGTGGCTTGTTGGCAGCTTACATACTACAGATAATCGATGACCAGATGGGGCTGTGTCAGATGTCTCACACTGTGGAAAGTTCCAAGATCTTGTTTTGATGTCAGGGAGGCAGGAACTGCAAGAATGACTCAGGTAGAATTTCCCAACCCTCTGCTGAGATGGGGTGAAGAATCGAAATTAAGTTGATTTAGAAAAACACCAAAGAGAGGCACTATTTCTTGCATACCTACAATTATGGCTTGGGACTGATAACAAGAAAGAAACACAGCTTTCAATCTGCTGAGGAGCTTGGGCGTGGTGGGAGTGAAGGCAGAAGGGAGCCACGCGATTGCTTGGGAAATCACATGCTTAAAATGAAGGTTTTGCTTAAAATGAAGGTTTTATCCACAATCAGAGAATACAGTCTCCTGTATGGAGCATTTTATATGAAATAGCGTTATAGGAAGACCGAGAAACTGGAAAATGTTTGGGGTACTCTAACGAACATCTCCTACATAAAATTTTCTAGTCTTTTTGGAGAGCAATTGGGCAGTATCCAGAAAACAGGTGCATCTTCTATGAATCAGCAACCCCAGAAGCACAAGTGCTCAAAAATCTATGCACGAAGGTGTTCTTAAATAGGTTTCCTCTTCTCTAGCCTTCCTCCCAGGGCTCAAGCTGGCATCTCTCACCTGGCCCATTGTGACAGCCTCCTATCTGATTTTCCTGTGCCCAGTCCTGCCTCTCTATGGAAAGACTGCTCAGAAGTCAAACCTAATCATATTACTTCTCTGTTGAAAAGTGCACGATGGTCTTCTCCATTGCCCTCTGTATACAGGCCGATGCTCCGAGCTTGCCACACAAGGCCCCATGACCTGGCTCCTTAACAGCGACCCCACTTTCCAATCATGCTGCAAAGTTCATTCACCAAATGGGTCAACGGGCCCTTCTCTGTGTCTCTGTGCATGCTGTTCCTATCTGCTCTGCCCTAACTCAATTGCCTCCTTACCCATTGGGAAGCTCTTCCTTTCAGAAGCTGGCCTTGAATGCCCTACGCAATAGTAGTTGCTTCTCCCTTGGGCTCCCACGGTACAGTGTGCATCAGGATGGAACATAAATTAGTATATTAGATTGTTATTTTAGAAACAATTCTTTCCCCTCCACAGATGCCTGTTATCTCGATATTTCTGACATTTAGTAAGATTCTTGGTAGTTCTCTCCGAGGATATGGTTTCAGGCACGCGGGGTTCCTCATTCTCCAAGGCCACCTCAGGCTGGAGGTGCTGGAGCTAGAGATTTCCTCAATACCAGTGAGATGGTGGGGGGCAGTAAATCCTACTTTCACCTTGATGGCTCAACAAAAGAACCCAATATCTGGACAGCATGCCTGTATCTGTCACTTTCTATGTGATCATGGGCAAATCGTACCTTTCCAGCCTGTTTCTTCTCAGTAAAATGGGCATAATAATAATAGCTACCCTCAGAGACTGTCATGAAGGTACTGAGGGATGAAGTCATGTGCTAATAACTTCCAAAGGACCACTTTAGTTCAAAGTGGCACAGAAAAAAAGAGATATAAAAAAATTACGTCCCTAATTTAGGAACCTGGTTCATACATATGAAGCCCTCCTTATTCCATTTCCACTGTTCAAACTAAGTACGTGCTTAATTCTGCCTTCACCCGTAGGGCATTGTCCTCCTCTCTCCATGCCATCTTTTTTACTCTATCCCCAGTGACAGAAAAGCATCATGTCTCTCCCATGACATGGTCAACTGGATATTAGAGTCACAGATCTGTATTCAAATCTCAACTCTGCCATTTCCTAGTTGCATGTTTTGGGGGCTGGCTACTTAACCTCTCAGTGCCTTAGTTTCTTCATCTTCTAGTTGCTAAGTATGTGATGAGGAATAAATAAGACCATGTAACTGTTCCTTTCGTTTTCAGTAATCTCCATCTCTACTCTTATTCAGCCTCCCACACATTTAATCACACCTAGGATGCCTTCTACCAGAGTTTCATTTTCAAGATTTTAAACTTGAAAATCCACTTTTCTGAGTATAACCTCTGTTTCGTTCAGTTCTCTTTCTTGTACCAGAGTCAGTCTGTCTTCATTTTGGCTTCTAGCCCCTCAAGCCAGCCTAATTCTCCCAGGCCACCTTGGTCCGGTCTCAGTCACCTCTCTGCCAAGCCAGACCCCCATGGCTAGCCATATCACTATGCTTTCACCTCCACCTTGCATTTCCACACTCCTTCCTCTGGTTGACCTCTGGGCCCTGGATAACTGTCTGCTTACTGTTGTAGCTTACAAATGTCCAAATCTGCAGGAGAAAGATTCTTCTACTCCTATGCTATGGGACTAGAAGACTCATCACCGGAAAGTCTGTCTGCTTCTCCCTGATCTCTTGCCATGGCTGGGGAAGAATCGTCTCCTTCCTTGCCAACAGTCTCCTCTGATGGGTACCCTGGCTCCTACCCCGTATCGTCTCCTCCAGACCTTGCTCCAATAATGATCCCCTGTATCATTCATTTACCTCTGCATTTCTACATCTCGCCTTCAGCATATAATACACTTGGATCTCCTCCATTCTAAAACGATCTTCTCGCCCTCCATGCCAGATACCACCCTACGCCAGTCCCTCCCAGCATTAAACGTCTTCAAAGAATAGTCTACGCGAGCTCCCTACCTGCTCATCACCTACTCACTTGTTAACCACTTACAATCTGACTTCTGTTTCCGCCGCTCTATTTGGTTGCCAACCTAATGACCACTAATAGTCTCCTAGCTGCCAAACTCAGATGGCAGTTGTCACTCTCTGTACAGCACTTGACACTGTGGCCTAGCTGTCTTTTTCTGAAGCACTCTCCTTCACTGATCTTCATTGCTGCTTTATTATGGTTTTCCCTCTGTCTATTCTTTTCCTTACCCATGATGCTCTTCCCTTGACACCACTCGCTTGGTGAGCACCTGAACTCTTATAGTTTCAACCGGCCATTGGCAAACTTTTTCTTTTCTTTTTTTAAAATTTATTTATTTATTTTTGGCTGTGTTGAGTCTTTGTTGCTGCGCGCGGGCTTTCTCTAGTTGCAGCGAGCGGGGGCTACTCTTCGTTGTGGTGCGCGGGCTTCTCGTTGCGGTGGCTTCTCTTGTTGCAGAGCACGGGGTCTAGGCATGCAGGCTTCAGTAGTTGTGGCATGCGGGCTCAGTAGTTGTGGCGCAAGGGCTTAGTTGCTCCGTGGCATGTAGGATCTTCCCGGACCAGGGCTCGAACCCGTGTCCCCTGCATTGGCAGGCGGATTCTTAACCACTGCGCCACCAGGGAAGCCCTGGCAAACTTTTTCTTAAAGGTCAGAGAGTAAGTATTTTCAGCTTAGTGGGCCAAAGGGAAAAATCAAAGCTATTATGTGGGCACTTACATAAACATTTAAAATGTAAACATTGTTTTTAGTTCACAAGCTGTACAAAAACAGGTTGTGGGTTTGATTTGGTCTGTGGGCTATAGCTGACCCTTGGCTTCAATCACCATCTCTGAGCAGAAAACTCTCCAATCAATACCTCCAGCTCCCACCTCTCTGGAGGGAACTCTCCAGAGTTCCAGACTTGTGCTTCCAATTGCCTACAGAACACCTATAGTTTGCTATGCCACACACACCTCAAATTCAATGTGTTCGAAACAAAATTCATCTCCCTCAAATCACTTCCTTTTTCCTGAATCCCCTATTTTTGTTAATGGTGTCATGATTCTCTCAGTCACCCAGTTCAAAATCTCAGCCACCTCTGATTTTTTCCTCCCTTGCTAAACTACTGGCAGTGTTACTTCCTAACCACCTCTTGAAAACCTCATCTCTTCTCCATTCCATGTAATTTGTCCTGGTCCAAACCCTTAACATCTTTTCTGTGGACAATTGTCACAGCCCCCTCACTGGAATCCCTGTCTCCAGTCTCTGTGTCCATCCAAGCCAGGCTCCATGATGCAGTCTGGGATTTTCTTTTTTAGGTCATTTTTGTATTATGGTAAAAAACACATAACATAAAACATAAGATTTACCGTGAGTTCTTAAGTGTACAGTTCAGTAGTGTTAAATATATTCACAGTGTTGTGAAACATCTCCAGAAATGTTCACCTTGCAAATCTGAAACACTATACCCTTTAAACAGCAGCCCCCCCTTTTCCCCTTTTCCACAGCCTCTGGTAGCCACCATTCTACTTTCTGTTTCTATGAATTTGACTACTTTAGATACCTCATATAAGTGGAATCATGCAGTATTTGTCTTTTTGTTACTGGCTTATTTCACTTAGCACAATGTCCCCAAAGTTCATCCATGTTGTAGCATATAACAAGATTTTCTTCTTTTTAAAAGCTGAATAATGTTCCACTGTATGTATTTACCACAGTTTTTTAATTCATTCATTCATCAATGGACACTTGGGTTGCTTCCAACTCATAGCTATTGTGAATACTGCAACCATGAACATTGGTGTGCAAATATCTTTTTGAGACTCTGCTTTCTTTTTTTTTTTTTTTATTCTTCTTCCTTTTATTTTTATTTATTTATTTTTTAACATCTTTATTGGGGTATAATTGCTTTACAATGGTGTGTTAGTTTCTGCTTTATAACAGAGTAAGAGACTCTGCTTTCGAATCATTTAGACATATACCCAGAAGTGGGATTGCTGGATCATATGGCAGTTCTATTTTTAATTTTTTGAGGAAACCCCATACTGCTTTTCATGGTGGTTGCACCATTTTGCATTCCTGACAACAGTGCACAAGGGTTCCAATCTCTTCACATCCTCCAACACTTGTTATATCCTTTTTTTTTTAATGGTAGCTGTCCTAATGAGGTGATATATCATTGTGGTTTTGATTTTCATTTCCCTAATGGTTAGTGACACTGAGCATCTTTTCATATGCTTGATGGGCATTTGTATATCATCTTTGGAGAAACATCGATTCAAGTTCTTTGCCCATTTAAAAATTGGGTTATTTCATTTTTTTTGTTGTTGAATTGTAGGAGTTTTTAATATATTCTGGATATTTATTACTTTTCAGATGTATGATTTGTAAATATTTTCTCCCACTCAGTATGTCGACTTTTCACTTTTTTCTGGGCTGTGCCACACAGCTTGTGGGATCTTAGTTCTTCAACCAGGGATTGAACCCAGGGCCCTGGCAGTGAGAGCACTGAGTCCTAACCACTGGACTTCCAGAGAATTCCTGCCTTTTCACTTTTGATTGAGTCCTTTGATGCACAAAGCTCTCTAACTTGGGTGTACCCCCATTTGTCTATGTTTAGTTTTGTTGCCTGTGCTTTTGGTGTCATAGCCAAGAAATTGTTGCCAAGTCCAATGTCATGAAGATTTCCCCCTATGTTTTCTTCTAGGAGTTTTATATTTTTAGGTCTTACATTTAGGTCTTTGATTTATTTTTAGTTAATTTTTGTATATGGTATAAGGTAAGAGTCGTCCAACTTCATTCTTTTGCATGTGGATATCCAATTCACCCAGCATTGTTTGCTGAAGATACTGTCCATTCCTCATTGAGTAATCTTCAAAGATCGTTTGATGATAGGTGAGGGTTTATTTCTGAGCTCTCTCTTCTATTCCATTGGTCTATTGGTCAATATGGCAGTGCCACACAGTTTTGATTACTGCAGCTTCATAATATGTTTTGAAATCAGGAAGTGTGAGTCCTCTAACTATGTTCTTTTTCCAAATTGTTTTGGCTATTCAGGGTCTTTTGAGATTCTATTTGAATTTTAGGATGAATTTTTCTATTTCTGCAAAAAATGCCATTAGGATTTTGACAGGGATTGCATTAAATCACTTTGGGTAGTGTGTTAATCAGAGGAACAGAACCGATGGAATGTGTGTGTGTGTGTGTGTGTGTGTGTGTGTGTGTGTGTGTGTGTGTGTGTGTTAAGGAATTGACTCATGCAATCATGGAGGCTGGTAAGTCCCAAGGTCTGGAGGGTGAGTTGGCAAGCTGGAGACCCAGGAGAGCCAGTGGTTTAGTTCTACCCCAAGTGAGAAGGCCTAAAAACCAGACCAGGAGAGCCGATGTTTCAGTTTGAGTCCAAAGGCAGGAAAAGAAGCTGATATCCCAGTCCAAAGGCTTTCACACAGGAAGAACTCTCTCTTACACAAGGAAAGTTCAGCCTTTTTGTTTTATTCAGGCCTTCAACTGACTGGGTGAAGCCTACCCACGTTAGGGGGGGCAACATGCTTTATTCAGTTGACTGATTTAAATGTTAATCTCGGGTTTCCCTGGTGGTGCAGTTGTTAGGTATCTGCCTGCCAATGCAGGGGACACAGGTTCAAGCCCTGGTCCAGGAAGATCCCATATGTCATGGAGCAACTAAGCCCATGTGCCACAACTACTGAGCCTGTGCTCTAGAGCCTGTGAGCCACAACTACTGAAGCCCATGTGCCTAGACCCCATGCTCTGCAACAAGAGAAGCCACCACCACGAGAAGCCCATGCACCTCAATGAAGAGTAGTCCCCACTCACCGCAACTAGAGAGCCCATGCGCAGCAACAAAGACCCAACACAGCCAAAAATAAACAAATAAATAAATTTTAGAAAATAAATGTTAATCTCGTCAAAAAGCACCCTACAGAAACACCCAGAATCATGTTTGACTAAATATCTAGGCACCCCGTGGACCAGTCAAGTTGACACATAAAATTAACCATTACAGGTAGTATGGACCTCTCAACAATATTAAGTCTTACAATCTGTGTACACAGATGCCTTTCCATTTATTTGTGCCTTCTTTAGTTTCTTTTGGCAATGTTTTGTAGTTTTCAGTGTACGTCTTTATTCATTCATTTATTTATTTTTGGCTGCATTGGGTCTTTGTTGCTGCGCACGGGCTTTCTCTAGTTGTGTCCAGTGGGGGTTATTCTTTGTTGTGGTGCGCAGGCTTCTCATTGCAGTGGCTTCTCTTGCTGTGGAGCACAGGCTCTAGGGAGATGGGTTTAAGTAGTTGTGGTGTGCAGGCTCAGTAGTTGTGGCTCGCAGGCTCTAGAGCGCAGGCTCAGTAGTTGTGGCGCATGGGCTTAGTTGCTCTGTGGCATGCGGGATCTTCCAGGACCAGAGCTCAAACCTGTGTCCCCTGCATTGGCAGGTGGATTCTTAACCACTGCACCACCAGGGAAGTCTCAGTGTACAAGTCTTTCAACTCCTTGCTTAAGTTTATTCCTCAGTATTTTATTCTTTTTGATGCTATTGTCAACGGAATTGTTTTCTTAATTTCCTTTGCAGATTGTTCATTGTTAGTGTATAGAAATATAACTGATTTTTGTTTGTTGATTTTGTGTCCTATAACTTTGTTGAATTTATTAGTTCTAACAGGTTTGTGTGTGTGTGTGTGTGTGTGTGTGTGTGTGTGTGTGTGTGTGTAATCTTTTGGGTTTTCTATGTACAAAATCATGCTATCTGCAAACAGAGATAATTTTACTTCTTTTTGACTTGGATGCCTTTTATTTCTTTTTCTTGCCTAACTACTCTGGCTACGACTTCCAGTATGTTGAATATAAGTGGTGAGAGTGGGCATCCTTGCCTTGTTCCTTATCTTAGAAGAAGAGCTTTCAGTTTTTCACCATTGAGTATGATGTTAGCTGTGGACTTTTCATATATGGCCTTTATTATGTTGAGGTAATTTCCTTCTACTCCTAGTCTGTTGAGTGTTTTTATCATGAAAGAGTGTTGGATATTATCATGAAAGAGTGTTGAATTTTTCAAGTGCTTTTTACGCATCTATTGAGATGATCATGTGATTTTTATCCTTAATTCTGTTAATGTGTTTTATTACATTGATTGATTTTTGTATGTTAAACTATCCTTGCATCCAAGGGATAAATCCCATTTGGCGATGACACATAGTCCTTTTAATGTGCTGTTGAATTCATTTTGCTAGTATTTTGTTGAGGATTTTTGCACCTGTATTCATCTGGGAAACTGGTCTGTAGTTTTCTTTTCTTTTGGTGCCTTTGATATCAGGGTAATGCTGGGCTCATAAAATGAGTTTGGAAGTGTTCCCCCTCCTCTTCAGTTTTTTGGAAGCATTTGAGAAAGATTGGTATTAATTCTTTAAATGTTTGGTAGAATTCTCTAGTGAAGCTATCTGTTCCTGGTCTTTTTGCAGGGAGGTTTGTGATTACTGATTCAATCTCATTATTTTTTATTGGTCTGTCAGGTTTTCTATTTCTTCTTGATTCAGTTTGGTAGATTGTTTGTTTCTAGGAATTTTTTCATTTCTCCTAGGTTGTCCAATTTCTTGCCACTCAATTATTCATACTATTCTCTTGTAAATCCTGTTTGTTTTCTGTGGCATTGGTTGTAATACCCCCTCTTTTATTTCTGATTTTAGTCTTCTCTTTTTTTCTTAGTTAATCTAGCTAAGTACTTGTCAGTTTTGTTGATCTTTAAAAAACCAAATCTTAGTTTTGTTGATTTTTTCTGTTGTCTTTTCTATTCTATTTCCTTTATCTCTGCTTTAATCTTTATTATTTCCTTCCTCTGCTAGATTTGGGTTTAGTTTGTTCTTCTTTTTCTAGCTCCTTGAGGTGTAAAATTATGTAGTTGATTTAAGACCTTTCTTCCTTTTTAATGTATGCATTTACAGTTATAACTCCCAGCATTGCTTTCATTGTACCCCATAACTTTTGGTATGTTTTGTTTCCATTTTCTTCTGTATCAAGGTATTTTCTAATTTCCCTTGTGACTTCTTTTTTGACCCATTGGTTGTTTAAGAGTGTGTTGTTAAATTTCCACATATTTGTGGATTTTCCAGTCTTCCTTGTACTATTGCTTTATGGTTTCATTCCACTATGATCAGAAAAGATACTTTGTGTGATTTCACTTTTCTTGGATTTCTTAAGACTTGTTTTGTGGGTTAACATGTACTCTATCCTGGAGAATGTTCCAATTACACATGGGAATATATTCCACTCTTGTTGGGTGGAGTGCTCTGCATATGTTGTTAAGTCCAACTGGTCTATAGCATTGTTGGGTCCTCTATTTCCTTGTTGATCTTCTGTCTGGTTATTTTATCCGTTATTGAAAGTGGGATTTTGCAGTCTCCTACTAATATTGTGTTGCAATTTATTTCTCCCTTCAGTTATGTCAAAATTTCCTTCCTATATCTGGGAGTTCCAAGGTTTGGTGCATAAGTTTGTATAGTTGTTAGATCTTGTTGATGAATTTACCCTTTTAACATTATATAATGTCCTTGGTCTCTCGTTACTGTTTTTGATTTCAAGCCCATTTTACCTGATATTAGTATAGCCATTCCTGTTCTCTTTTTGCATGGAAAATCTGTTTCCATTCTTCCATTTTCAGCCTATGTGTGTTCTTAGATCTAACACGAATTTCTTGTAGACGGTGTATATGGATCCTGTTTTCTTTTTCCTAATCCATTCAGCAAATCTATGTATCTTGGGAAGTTTAATCAATTTACATTTAAAGTAATTATTTATAGGAAGGACTTACTATTGCCATTTTGTCATATGTCTTGTAGCTTTTTTTTGGTCTCTCCTTTCCTCTCTTATTGCTTTCCCTCCTGTTTTGTTGGTTTTATTTTTTGTAGTGTTATGTTTTAATCCCTTTCTCATTTTCTCGTGTGTATATTCTATAGATATTTTCCTTGTGGTTACCATTGCAATTACATAAAACATCTTAAAGTTATTACATTCTATTTTAAATGGATAGAAACAACTTCCATTACATATAAAAACTGTACTCCTTCACAGCTCCCACCCCCCTTTATGGTATTAATAACATACATCTTTATATATTGTATACCCATTAACATAGGTTTATAATTATTTTTATGTTTTTGTCATTTAATTCTATGTACCCAAATTACCATAGTGTTTGGTGCATGTATTTGCCTTTACCAGAGAATCATATTTTGACATGGCTTCATATTGCTGTTTACCATCCCTTTGTTTCAATTTGAAGGACTTCCTTTAGCCCATCTCATGGAGCAGGTCTAGCAGTAAAGAACTCCCTCAGCTTTTGCTTATCTGGGAAAGTCTTCCAGTCTTGTTGAAGTGGGGCCCAGTACCTGAGATGGCTGTGCAAGGGCAATAGTGGGCAGCTGTGTGGGTGAGGGTATCTTCCCTTCATCTCTGTCTCTGTCTCTGCCTCTCTTCCTTGTATCCTCTTAGATGATAAACCTTTCTATGAAGAAAGATTAAAAAGCACATACAAGTTTAAAAATAACCTAACTGCCCTAACCTACAGTTTTGGTTGGCACAGAACCCACTTTCTAAAGTACCACAGACAATAATTTGACCAAATGTTTCACCACCACATACCTAAGAGTGACAAGTTTTCAGCCTGCCATAGCTTTACCATTATGGCTCCAAGCCCAACCCTTTCTAGTCAGCCAATTCTAAAACTTTAGATTCTGTAACTTGCAGCTTGCACTTTGAGGTACCAAATTCTAAATCAATTAGAATCTGAATTTAGCTCCAGTAACTGGGACTCCAAAAACAGTGGCTTAAGCAAATTAAGTTAAAAATTTTTTTTCCATTTAAGCTAACGTCTGAAGATGGGCAATCAAGTGCTGAAATGGTACTTCATGATGTTTTCAGAAATTCAGACTCTTTTCGTATTTCTGCTCAAAGTTAGAATGGTCATTTAGCCTTCACGAGATGGCTGCCTGAGCTTCAGCTTTCACATCTGCCTTCAAGGCAGCAGAGAGGAAGAGAAGGTAAGGGCAAAAGGAGATTGGTTAATTGATTTAACCCCCCCACCCATGTTTCTTTGCCATAAAATATATTTGTATAATCTTTTAGGTACTTTTAGGTAGGAAAGATGATACTCAGATTTCACTGCTAGGTGCAGCAGAGTATAATGTCAAAGAATGATATATCCAGTGTGGAATAGGCAGTGGTACATTGAAACAAATGTTAAACAAAGAGCACTCAATCGGCAAAGGAATTTATAATAATAATTTAAAGCTTCATGAACTAAGGTCATTCCAATTTAAAACACTGAGAAATAAGACCATGATGAAAACCAAAATCAACTTCTGAGGGTAAGAAAAAGAATGTAGGGCAAGCAAGAAGAAAATTAACATCTGTTGAGTTATAAGTATGAGCTTATCATAAGATGGACATTAATTATTATTCAGTGGCAAACCTTGTAAATACAAAATAAAATCCAAATCTTTGGTCATGTAATAAAAATTTTACCTGAAATGAAGGCAAAGTGATAGATTCTGGTTCTGGCTTGTCAAATATTTCCTGCACCAACATTATCTACAGAAGCATCTGGCCAATTTTTTACCTAGTGACTCCTTATGCATGTTGAATGGGGTTCAGGTAAAATGACGCTATGTACATGCTGTGTACAGAGCTGAAAGAGCATTCTCCATCCGGTGGGAATTATCAGTATACAATGGAGGTCTAGGTTTCATACCTTTGTTTCTTTATCATAATCCAAATGCATTTCTGGGCATGATTTTTTTTTTTTATACTTTTTTTTTTTTTTTGCGGAACGCGGGCCTCCCACCGCTGTGGCACCCCCCGCCGCAGAGCACAGGCTCCACATGCGCAGGCTCCGCGGCACGTGGGATCCTCCCGGACCGGGGCACGAACCCGCATCCCCCACATCGGCAGGCGGACTCCCAACCACTGCGCCACCAGGGAAGCCCTGGGCATGATTTTTATTTTGCAAAATGAATATGTGCCCTAGGCTTACACTTAACAACAATGATAAAATAAAACTCTAGCTTTGGGGACTTTCCTGGTGGCACAGTGGTTGGGGATCCGCCTGACAATGCAGGGGACACGGGTTCGAGCCCTGGTCCGGGGAGATCCCACATGCTGCAGAGCAGCTAGGCCCGTGCGCCACAACTACTGAGCCTGCAGTCTGTAGCCCGCGAGCCACAGCTACTGAGCCCACGTGCCACAACTACTGAAGCCCACAAACCTAGAGCCTATGCTCCACAACAGGAGAAGCCACCGCAATGAGGAGTAGCCTCCTCTTGCTTCAACTAGGGAAAGCCTGCACGCAGCCACGAAGACCCAACGTAGCCAAAAAAAAAAAACAAACCCTCTAGCTTTGAGGAGCTGACACACCCTACCCCACCTGCGGGGCATTACCTTGTGGGACATACTGAGATCACCTTGCTTCCTGAGGAATTTTCCCAAAACCTCTATGTACCAACTTCCACTTACGTCTCATTGGCCAGAATTTAGTCATGTGCTTATCCCTCTTTGAGGAAGCCTGGGAAATGTAGCTTTTTAGCTGGAACATATTGCTGCCCCCAACAAAATCAGGGTTTGTTAACGAGGAAGAAGGAAAGAAAAGATCTCGTGGGCAACTCTAACTAGTTGGGGCAGAAAGGAATTTATCCCCTGCAGAATTGTTAGAAGGGCTATAGAAGAAGCTCTAGGCAAAGCTCTCAGAAACATTGCTGCTTAATTTGTCTGATTAACCTCAGAAACACTGCCTCTGTTGCCATCCATGCCAGGGAAACCGATGACCTCTGCCCAGCTGTTTTCTCATGTCACTTCCAAATCAAAGCCTTCCATGGATGTACCTTATTGGTGAGAACCATATCACAGGCTTGCAAGGGATGTTGGGAAATGTAGTTTAAGAAAATTATCTGAAGAAGATGGGATTCACAGTAGTGGTGAGTAAGCATATTTCATTGATTCTAACACAGGCATTTTTTTTTTTTTTTTTACATTTTCATGTCTCTGAAATCAGCATACTTTTGATAGTCAGTGATGTCTTTTGGCCATCTGGCAGTTTTATGATGTAGTTGTCATTGCTTGTACATACATGAAACCCCCTTAGAAAGAGTCTCCATTGAAAAGGTGCAGATGAGATCTCAGTAGCTCTTTATAAATGCTGTCCCACCAAAGAATTGCATAGGCGTGCAAAACCAGCAACACAGAGTACTCTGAGTTGAAAAAGGACTCATAAAAGTTCTATACTAAATATAAAGAACTTCTAGAAATGTTACAAATAAATAACTGATTTATTTTGCTTTTCTGTGTATTTTCAAGAGATTTACACCTAAATAAACGTAAATGAGATCTTTCAATAAGAACAAGATAAAAAAAAATCTAAATGATAAGGAAAAAAAACCCTAACTATTGACCCTGTTACGACAGTCTCAGGAATTTAGCCTGAGGAAATCATTTAAAGAAAAAAATTCTCTATGTATAAGGAAGTTTGTTCACAGCAGTGTTATTTATAAGGGCAAAAAACCCCGATAGCAACTTAAATGTTCAACAATGACAACCACAAGAGCTACTAATACCTGTTGAAACTTTACTATGTGCCAGGCCCTCTATATACATTATCTCATTTGATTCTCACAACAGCCATGTGAGGTAGATACTAACCTTATCCCTATTTTATATATGAGGCACAAACATGTGATAACTTGTCCGAGGTCAGACAGCTAGTAGGTGGTGGAATCAGGATTTAAACTCTGGTCTCTGGGTTATACAGATCTAAACCTATGTTATGCAACTATTAGAAAATGAAGTATGTTGCAATAAAAAAGATGCACAGTTCTGAGCAGAAACTCAAGAAGTCTGCAAAATATCTAAAAACATGTTGTATTAAAACATGAATGTCCAGGATGGGTTTCTGGGGACCAGTGGGTCCAGTGGCTCTGAATCTTTTTTAGGTTATGAGACCTGTGTTAGTCTGTTTGAGTTACCAAAAGAAAATACCACAGGCTGGGTGGCCTGAGCAACAGACATTTAGTTTCTTATGGTTCTGGATACTAGAAGTCCAAGATCAAGGTGCCAGCAAATTCAATTCCTGGTGAGAGCTCTCTTCTTATATTGCAGATGGCCACCTCACTGTTTCCTCACATGACATTTCCTTTGTGTGTGTAGGGAGAAAGAGAGAGAGATCTCTGGTATCTCTTCCTCTTATAAGGATATCAGTCCTGTGGGATTAGGGCCCCAATCTTATAACATCATTTAACCTTAATTACCCCCCTCAAGGCTCCATCTCCAAAATAAGTCACACTGAGGGTTAGGGCTTCAAGATAGGAATTTGGGGGCAACACAATTCAGTCCATAGCAGGACTTGTTTGAGAATCTGATGAAGGCTCTGTACACCCTCCCAAGAAGACTGTATAAATTGTCTCCCATAATTCTGCACACAAGTTCAGGAAGTTCTTGGATCCCAGGTTGAGAACCACTGTTCTAGGCCACCTTCCTCTTTTCACAGATGGAGAAACAGGGTTCAGAAAGGGGAAGTGCTTTTCAGCAGGTTAGGAGGGAGCCAGGTCTCCTGATTCCTCATCTAGTGCTTGCCCTACCTTACTCTGACTTCTGTTAAGCCTGTTAGGTCAACAATCCATGGTGACCCCAGCACCAGTACACCACAGATCCTGTGTACACAGTGACGGGGATAGTCACATCTTCACCTGGAATGCTCACGTGAGTTAACTAGCCTCTAGCTGTAACTGACAGCAAATGCGACAGATTACAGTGCTTCGAACTAGTCGGGAGGCTGGGAAGAAACTGCACCAACTTCGACATACGTCCACAAGAGGTCTGAGTGTGAGGAGATGGAGGCACTTCTGTTCTGATAAAGGAAAAAGTGGGGACTGAAGAGGTACAGTTGAACTGTCTGGTGGCCTTCACGTGGCACTGTCCCTCTACTCTCAGATTCCTCATTTGTACACTGCTCAGGAGTAGACCTATTAGATTTCTCCATGAGATCTTCTAACTCTACCATTCTGTACTTCTATGATTCTGGGGCAGGAACCATGGGGGGAAAGATCAGTTGAGGCATTTGGGTTCTAGAATTATGGTCAAAATAATTGTTTTTTCAAAATGTCTTCTAATGGTATAATATAATTAGCAATAAAGCAAACGTAGCTTAAAGAGATGAAAAATCCCCAACAAGAATCTGAGAAGGGGACTTCTCTGGTGGTCTAGTGGTTAAGACTCCGCACTTCCACTGCAGAGGGTGCGGGTTCAATCCCTGGTTGGGGAACTAAGATCCTGCATGCTGCATGGCCGGGCCAAAAAAAAAAAAAAAAAGAATCTGAGAAGATCCTTTAAATATTTAAAGTTTCAACGTAAATGCTTCCTTAATTTCTGCTGCAGGCCCATCTTTAAGTAAGGGAGGTGAATTATGATAGCTGGAGTTCTAAACAATGAAGTTAGAGGATGGGGCAGTATTTGTAATGAAAATGCTATTTATCTTTAGGCAGAGGCCTGGTCCCAGAGAATCATTTTTGTTTCATTTCATCAATCAGCGAGACTAAAAAAAAATGACATTCTTCCTATTGACCCTATCAATGCCACAAACCAGTGTGGAGCCTTCCCTTGGGGGAACACAAGACTAGAAACAAAAGCAGGGGCACTCACTGTGGAGTGGAAACTAACATTTCGGGAAAATTCTTTTAGCTTTTCTTCCCACAAAGAACAGGGGAAAGGCTTGAAGGGCTGCGCACAACCGCCTGCTGCTTCTCTGCCTGTGTGTGTGTGTGTGTGTGTGTGTGTGTGTGTGTGTGTGTGTGTGTGTGTGTGTGTGTGTAGCACGCCTAGTCTAGCACATCAATGGTCTCAGTTTCTGTCTGAGGAGAAAGAGGAAGAAAAGAGTTGCTGCTGGGGGAGCAGGGGTGAAGGTTGGTGTTAAGATAGAAACGTCAAACAGGCAAAGGAGATGCAGCCCATCAAAACCGCCACCACCATCACCACCACCTTTATTGGTACAAATAACTACCTCAGTCCCAGGGGTTGGCTAATCACGAAGAACAGGAGAACTCCAAAGGCATGGCATCTGGCCCTTCCCTACAAACAGCCTTAAACACTACTTCTCTCTGCTGGTCAAATTGGGGTACTACAATGCAGACACATTGCCCTGGTTTTTTTGCCTTCGTTTCTTTTTCTCAGGCTCTTGGTGCTCCACCTCTGAGAGGAAGTGGATGGGGAAGGGAGAAATCTCTGAGAAATTGTAACCAAAGTGCAACACTTCTGTGGGTTTCAGCACAAATTCACAATTAAATTCTGAATGAAAATGTACTACCCAAATATGGAATATTTATTAAAAATTGAGATTGATATTATAAGTATGTAAGCATCATTCTTATTATTTTTAGTAAAATCTGTGAGTTCTTGAAAATAAGACTATTAATATAAATGAAATAAGATTACTAATCTCAATGAGATATGTCATAAATAAAGGAAATAATTTTGGTTCTACTTCTGGTTAGAACGTAATTACAATATGCTTATACTGGGATGTTATTTCCCTTAGCATTATTTTTTTCTC
>NW_006788411.1:898-19385 GCF_000442215.2 Lipotes vexillifer | reverse complement strand
AGGGAAAGTTAACACAGATGAGAAAAGGTCATAATATATATGCATAGTTTAATAAATGGTTATTGAGTGTACACCCCCAAGTCACAGAAGAGGATACTGTCAGCTTCCCCCAAGGCTCCTGAAGTTTCCCTGTCTTATCTAGTCCCATTCCTTCTCCGAAGAAAATATCCACACTCCTACTTTTGTGACCTCCCTTTCTTCCCCTTTCCTCAAGGTTTTATATCCTTTATATGTGCCTTTAAATGGTATGAGTAAGAGTTGCCAGTTATTTACAGTTATATGAATGGAAGTATTAAATATATCTGTGTTGTTTCTTGCTTCTTTCACTCAGTGTTAAATTTGTAAGATTCATGCCTATTCTGTGTAGTGGAAATTTGTACATTTTTGCTGATAAAATAATATTTCTTCATATGAATATGCCACAATTTATTGATCCAGTGCATGAAAGTGGAAATTTGTGTTGTTTCAATAGTTGGTAAAATGGGAGATCTTAGGTTAAGAGTTCTTATCACAAAAAAATGCAGTAATAAATAACATGGAAGGAAGAACATTTTGGAGGTGATGTATAAGTTAATGGCATAGACTGTGGTGATGGTCTTACAGATGTATACTTATCTTAAGACTCAACAACTTGCATATATAATACACACTTTTTTGTACATCCAAAAAATGCACTGAAGTAAATTTAAAAGATAGTAAGAGGGTATTATGAGGCAACTGAATATTCATAGTATCAAAGTAATGACACAGAAATAAATTGTTTACTACAAAAAAGGGACATGTTAATATAACAATGGAGTCATTTGGAGCAGAGCCCTGAGCAGTCAAAGTGAACATCACCAGCTGTGGGACAAACTGACATCAAGAATATCCTGATAGGGACTTTCCTGGTGGTGCAGTGGTTAAGAATCTGCCTGCTAATGCAGGGGACGTGGGTTCGAGCCCTGATCTGGGAAGATCCCACATGCCGTGGAGCGACTAAGCCCGTGCGCCACAACTACTGAGCCTGCGCTCTAGAGCCCACGAGCCACAACTACTGAGCCCACGTGCCACAACTACTGAAGCCCACTCCCCTAGAGCCATGGCAATGAGAAGCCCACGCACTGCAACAAAGAGTAGCCCCTGTTTACCTCAACTAGAGAAAGTCCACACTCAGCAACGAAGACCAGTGCAGCCAAAAATAAATAAATTTAAAAAATTATATATATATATAAAAGAATATCCTGATGTCAGGGAGGAGTGGCCAAGATGGCAGAGTAGGAAGACCCTGAGCTCACTTCTTCCCATGGGCACACGAAAATTACACTATTTACAGAGCAACTATTGATGAGAAAGACTGGAAGACTAGGAGAAAATATCTTACACAATCAAAATATAAAGAAGGAACCACAACGAGATGGGTAGGAGGAGCAGAGATGTAGTATAGTCAAGACTCATAACCCCCAGGTAGGCAACACACAAATGGGAGGATAATTGCACTTGCAGAGGTTCTTCCCAAGGAGTGAGGGGTCTGAGCCCCACATCAGGATCCCTAGCCCAGGGGTCCCGCACAGGGAAAATGATCCCCCAGAACATTTGGCTTTGAAGACCAGCGTGGATTACTTATGGGAGAGCCAGAGGGCTGTGGGAAATAGAGATTCCACTCTTAAAGGATGCACACAAAATCTCACACACTCCAGGAGCCAGGGCTGAAGCAGTTATTTGAAAGAAGCCTGGGTCAGACCCACCTGATGATCTTGGAGAGACTCCCAGAGAGGCAGGGGGACATAGACACTGGAGGCAGCCATTTTGGGGAGCTCATTCTGCCACGTGGGCACTGGGTGCTGGCAAGCACCACTTTGGAATCCTCCCTCTAGCTTATTAGCACCAGTGCCCAGATCTGCCCATCAACCTTTAGGCACAACTACTGGGATGCCTCAGGCCAAGCAGCTAGCTGGGCAGGAACATAGCCCCATCCACCAGCAGGCCAGGTGACTAAAGACTTCCTGATCCCATAGGTCCCCAGGACTCAGCCCTGTCCATTAGAGGTCCCGGGATCTGGCCCCCAATTACAGTGTGCCAACCCTAGCCCTGATTCTGAAAACTTGGCCTCTGTGCACCAGTGCTGAATCAAATCTCAGAGATAGAGTTTTGGGTGAAGTAGAAAAGAATAGCTTTATTGCTTTGCCAGGCAAAGGGTTACACAGTGGACTCGTGCCTCTCAAAATTGTGTGTCCCAACCCAGGAGGATTTGGTGAGGAGTTTTATAGTAATAGTTCAAGGATGGGGTTGCTGACAAGATTAGGGTGTGTGCCTCGCCTGCACTCCTTTAATCTGGTCTCAGGTAATATCTTGATGGGCTTCTCTGGTTCCTTTAGTCTGGCCTCAGGTGGTTTTCTCTGGTATGAAGAATGCTGACATCTTCCATTTGTTGGGGGTTTTAGTTCTATAAAGAGCTCAAAAGATATTATGTGTATCCCTGAGGCAGAACCAGGGCCTGCCCCAAGGCTGCACTATTGTCTCTTGGCTGCTCCTCCTTTGTCTCTGTATCCCCTCCCTTCCCTGATTAGCAACTGTTTGACTCTGTCCTTTGGGACTCAGGGAAGGTCATGGAGGTTGGAGTCTGTTCCCTACAAACAAGGAACGGCAGACATGGAAAAGTTTCCATGCCCAGGAGCCCCAAAGGGTCCTGCTTGGTTTCAGCCCCGGGACAACCAGAGCGCTGCAGTCAGAGACTGTGACCAGGGTTTGTGCACCAGCAGGCCCAGACCAGCTCCAAGAAACTTGGACCAGCTGCCCCAAGATCCAGCCCCACTCACCAGCAGGAAAACACCAGCTTTGAGACACTCTGGACCTGGCACTCACCCACTCCAGAACATGGCTCCACACACCAGTGGGCCAGCAATAGCCTCAGGGCCCCATGTGACCCAACCTTGCCCACCAGTGGATGGCAGCCTCTGTACAAGGCAGAGCCTGGCAACCAGTGAGACTGGGGGTCAGCCACCACTACCAGACCACTTATAACAGTTAGCCTGTCACAACAGAAGCACCCATGTGGCCTACATAGGGGGCACCCCTAAAGCACATAGCTCTGGTGACCACAGGGTAGTGTGCTGCTGAGACACATAGGATGTCTCCTGCAAAAAAGGCACTTCTCCAAGGTTGGGAAACATAGTCAACCTACCAAATGCATAGGAATAAAAAAAGCAAATTAGGCAGAATGAGATGACAGAGGAACATGTTCCAAATGAAGGAACAAGATAAAACCCCAGAAGAACTAAGTGAAGAAGAGATAAGCAATCTACCCAATAGAGAACTCAAGGTAATGATCATAAAGATGATCAACGAACTCAGGAGAAGATTGGATGAACAAATAGAGAAGTTAGAAGTTTTTAAGAGAAACGTAGAACAACCAAACAGAGATGAAGAGTACAATAAGTGAAATGAAAAATACACTTCAGTGGTAGGTTGGATGATACAGAGGAGTGGATCAGCAAGCTGGAAGACAGTAGCAGAAATCACTGAAGCTGAACAGAAAAAATAAAAAAGAATAAAAAGAAATGAGGACAGTTTAAGAGACCTTTGGGACAACATCAAGCATAGAAACATTGGGATTCTAGGGGTCCCAGCAGGAGAAGAAAGAGAGAAAGGGGCAGACATATTTGAAGAAGTAATAGCTGAACACTCCCCTAACCAGGGAAAGGAAATGGACATCCAGGTACAGGAACACAGAGAGTCCCAAACAAAAAGAGGACCACACCAAGACACATTGTAAATAAAATGGCAAAAATTAAAGAAAACGGAGAGTATTAAAAGCAGCAAGGGAAAAGCAACAAGTTACAAACAAGGGACTTCTCAGCAGAAACTCTGCAGGCCAGAAGGGAGTGGCACAATACATTTAAAGTGATGAAAGGAGGGACTTCCCTGGTGGTGCAGTGGTTAAGAATCCGCCTGCCAATGCAGGGGACATGGGTTCGAGCCCTGGTCTGGGAAGATCCCACATGCCACAGAGCAACTAAGCCCATGTGCCACAACTACTGAGCCTGTGTGCCACAACTACTGAAGCCCGGGCCCCTAGAGCCTGTGCTCTGCAACAAGAGAAGCCGCCACAATGAGAAGCCAATGCGCCACAATGAAGAGTAGCCCTGCTTGCCACAACTAGAGAAGGCCCACGCGCAGCAACAAGACCCAATTCGGCCAAAAATTAAAAAAATTAAACTGTTAAAAAAAAAAGTGGTGAAAGGGGAAAACCTGCAACCAAGAATACTCTACTGGCAAGGCTTTCCCTCAGATTTGAAGGAGAGATCAAAAGCTTTACAGACAAGCAAAAGCTAAAAGAGTTCATTACCACCAAATCTGACTTCTCTAAGCAAAACAGAAAAGACACAACTAGAAACATGAAAATGATGAAAGGAAAAATCTCACTGATAAAGGCAAATATACAGTAAGGGTAGAACATCAATCACTTACAAAGCAGAAGGTTAAAAGACAAAAGTAGTAAAATCATCTATATCTGCAATAAGTAGTTAAGGGATACACCGAACAAAAAGATGGAAAATATGATGTCAAAAACAGTAAACATGAGGAGGGGAGTAAAAATGTGGGGTCGTTAAAATGCATTTGAACTTAAGAGGTCAGCGATATTAAAATAATTTTAATTATTTAATTATTTAAAATAATAAATTATAAAATATAATTTAATTATAAATTATAAAATAATTTATAAATTATTAAAACAGATACAAAGAGATATGCACAGTGCAGGGAATGTAGTCAATAACTATGTACTATCTTTGTATGGTGACATATTGTAACTACAATTATCATGCTGACCATTTTGAAATGTATAGAAATACTAAATCACTATGTTGTGTAACAGGAACTAACATAGTGTTGTGGGTCAACTATACTTCAAAAACAAACAAAAAGTCGGAGAAAAAGAGATCAGATTTGCGCTTCCCAATGGCTAGGGGTGGCAGAGGGGAATTGGATGAAGGTGGGCAAAAGGGACAAATTTCCAGTTATAAGATAAAAAAGTACTACAGATGTAATGTACAACATGATAAATATAATTAACACTGCCATATGTTATATATGAAACTGGTTAAGAGAGTAAATCCTAAGAGTTCTCATCATATGAAAAATTTTTTCTTTTTCGTTAATTTTGTATCTATATGAGATGATGGATGTTCACTAAATTTATTGTGATAATCATTTCATGATGTATGTAAGCCAAGTCATTATGCTGTACACCTTAAACTTATACAGGGCTGTATGTCAAATATATCTGAGTAAAACTGGAAGAAAAAAAAGAATATCCTGATGCCACACACTGAGAAGGATAAGACATTACCTATGTAATATTCCTGCCAAAATGTTTAACCTGATGGAATCAGGAAGCAGAAATCAGACAAACCCAACTCGAGAAGCTTTCTGAAAAACACCTGGATTGGATCTTTTAAAATGTCAATGTCATGCAAGACCAAAAAAAGTCTAGGAAATTGTTATACTTTAAAGGACACTAAAGACACTTGACAACCAAATGCACTGCATGAACTTTATTTGGAAACAAGATTTATTTAAGAAATCAGGTACAAAAACAATATTGGGACAATTGGACATTTTGAGCGAGGATCATATAGTAAGTAATTGTATTGTCACAAAGTTAAATTTTCTGAGTATGATAATTGCGTTAAGATTTTGTAGCAGACTAATATTTTTCTTAAGAGATACATGCTGAAATATTTAGAGAAGATATACTGCAATGTCTTAAAGTAACTCTAATGATTCAACAAAACAGAGAGAGAGAGACAGATAGACAGAGAGACAGAGAGAGAAATAGAGAATATGACAAATGTGACAAAATATTAATAACAGGTGAGTCCAGGTGAAGGATGTTTGGGTGTTCTGTGCAATTTTCTTGCAACTACTACCTGTAGGACAGATATTTTCAAAAATAAAATTTGGGGGAAAAAGAGGATATTATGGGCCATTTTATTCCATTCAATTTGAAAACTTAGGAAAAGGTGACCACTTCTTAGAAAAAAATAACTTGCCAAAACTGACTCAAGAAAGATAGTCAACCTCAATTGTTCCAGGTAACCATAAAGAAATTATAACAGTAATCAAAACACCTTTCACAAAAAAACCTCCAGGCTTCCTCACTGAATTCTGATAAACATCCTAGGCATAAATATTTTCAACTTGACACAAAATCTTAGAAAAAATAGAAAAGGTGGGATACTTCCCAACTCATTTCCTGAGGATGGAATAACCCTTGATATTAAATCCTGTCAAGGACAGTTTGAGAAAGGAAAATCATGGGTCAATCACACACTTATGGCATAGAAGCAAGAATCAGAAACAGAATATTAGCAAACTGAATCCTACAGGATATAAAAAAGGAAAATACATAATATGCCGTGACTGGATTCATCCCAGGAATACAAACTTGATTTAATTTCAGAAAATAAGGTAATATCACATTCCACGTTATCAGATTACGGGAGAAAACCATGTTTAGAAAAAATAAATATTAAATGTCAATATCTGTTCATGATGTACTTCTAAAAAAATTTACTGGGGCGGAGCTTCAAGATGGCAGAAGAGTAAGATGTGGAGATCACCTTCCTCCCCACAAATACATCAGAAATACATCTACATGTAGAAGAGCTCCTACAGAACACCTACTGAATGCTGGCAGAAGACCTCAGACCTCCCAAAAGGCAAGAACCCCCCCACGTACTTGGGTAGGGCAAAAGAAAAAAGAATAAAAAGAGACAAAAGGATAGGGACGGGACCTGCACCAGTGGGAGGGAGCTGTGAAGGAGGAAAGGTTTCCACACACTAGGAAGCCCCTTGGCGGGCGTAGACTGCGGGGGGCGGAGGGGGAAAGCTTCGGAGCCGCGGAAGAGAGCACAGCAACAGGGGTGAAGAGGGCAAAGCAGAGAGATTCCCGCACAGGGGATCGGTGCCGACCGGCACTCAGCAGCCCCAGAGGCTTGTCTGCTCACCGGCCAGGGTGGGCGGGGGCTGGGAGCTGAGGCTCGGGCTTCGGTCGGAGAGCAGAGAGAAGACTGGGTTTGGCGGCGTGAAAACAGCCTGAAGGGGGCTAGTGCACCACAGCTAGCTGGCAGTTAGTCCGGGAAAATGTCTGGACCTGCCGAAGAGGCAAGAGACTTTTTCTTCCCTCTTTGTTTCCTGGTGTGCGAGGAGAGAGGATTAAGAGCGCCGCTTAAAGGAGATCCAGAGATGGGCGTGAGCTGCGGATAATAGCGTGGACCCCAGAGACGGGCAGGAGACGCTAAGGCTGCTGCTGCCGCCACCAATAAGCCTGTGTGCGAGCACAGGTCACTATCCACACCCCACTTCCGGGGAGCCTGTGCAGCCCACCACTGCCACGGTCCTGTGATCCAGGGACAACTTCCTCGGGAGAACGCACGGCGCGCCTCAGGCTGGTGCAACGTCATGCTGGCCTCTGCCACCGCAGGCTTGCCTCGCATTCCTCACCCCTCCCTCCCCATGGCCTGAGTGAGCCAGAGCCCCCAGATCAGCTGCTCCTTTAACCCCGTCCTGTCTGAGTGAAGAACGACCTCACAAAGAGAAAGGGAAATCTCTCCCAGCAGCCTCAAGAGCAGCGGATTAAATCTCCACAATCAATTTGATGTACACTGCACCTGTGGAATACCTGAATAGAAAATGAATCATTCCAAATTGAGGAGGTGGATTATGGGAGCAACAATATATATATATATATATATATATATATATATATATATATATATATTTCCCTTTTTCTCATTTTTTGAGGGTGTATGTGTATGCATCTGTGTGTGATTTTGTATGTATAGCTTTGCTTTTACCATTTGTCCTAGGGTTTTGTCTGTCTGGTTTTTTTTTAAGTATAGTTTTTACCACTTTTTATCATTGGCGGATTTGTTTTTTGGTTTGGTTGCTCTCTTCTTTCTTTTTTTATTGCTTAAAACTTTTTTTAATAATTATTTTTTAGTTTTATAACTATTTTATTTTACTTTATTTTTTTATATTTTATTTTATCTTCTTCTTTCTATCTTTCTTTTTTTTTCTCCCTTTTATTCTGAGCCGTGTGTATGACAGGCTCTTGGTGCTCCAGCCAGGCATCAGGGCTGTGCCCCTGAGGTGGGAGAGTCAAGTTCAGGACACTGGTCCACAGAAGACCTCCCAGATCCATGTAATATCAAACAGCGAAAATCTCCCAGAGATCTCCATCTCAACGCCAAGACCCAGCTCCGTTCAATGACCAGCAAGTTACAGTGCTGGACACCCTATGCCAAGCAACTAGCAAGACAGGAACACAGCCCCATCCATTAGCAGAGAGGCTGCCTAAAGTCATAATAAGTCCACAGACACCACAGAACACACCACCAGACGTGGACCTGCCCACCAGAAAGGTAAGATCCAGCCTCATCCATCAGAACACAAGCACTAGTCCCCTCCACCAGGAAGCCTACATGACCCACTGAACCAACAGTAGCCACTGGGGAGAGACACCAAAAACAATGAGAACTACGAACCTGCAGCCTGCGAAAAGGAGACCGCAAACAGAGTAAGTTAAGCAAAATGAGAAGACAGAGAAACACACAAAAAATGAAGGAGAAAGGCAAAAACCCACCAGACCTAACAAATGAAAACGAAATAGGCAGTCAGTCTGAAAAAGAATTCAGAATAAAGATAGTAAAGATGATGCAAAATCAAGGAAATAGAATGGAGAGAATATAAGAAACGTTTCACAAGGACCTAGAAGAACTAAAGAGCAAACAAACCATGATGAAAAACACAATAGATGAAATTAAAAATTCTCTAGAAGGGATCAATAGCAGAATAACTGAGGCAGAAGAACGAATAAGTGACCTGGAAGATAAAATAGTGGAAATAACTACTGCAGAGCAGAATAAAGAAAAAAGAATGAAAAGAACTGAGGACAGTCTCAGAGACCTCTGGGACAACATTAAACAAACCAACATTCGAATTATAGGGGTTCCAGAAGAAGAAGAGAAAAAGAAAGGGACTGAGAAAATATTTGAAGAGATTATAGTTGAAAACTTCCCTAATATGGGAAAGGAAATAGTTAATCACGTTCAGGAAGCACAGAGAGTCCCATACAGGATAAATCCAAGGAGAAATACGCCAAGACACATATTAATCAAACTATGAAAAATTAAATACAAAAAAAAAATAGTAAAAGCACCAAGGGAAAACCAACAAATAACACACAAGGGAATCCCCATAAGGTTAACAGCTGATCTTTCAGCAGAAACTCTGCAAGCCAGAAGGGAGTAGCAGGACATATTTAAAGTGATGAAGGAGAAAAACCTACAACCAAGATTACTCTACCAGCAAGGATCTCATTCAGATTTGATGGAGAAATTAAAACCTTTACAGACAAGCAAAAGCTGAGAGAGTTCAGCACTACCAAACCAGCTTTACAACAAATGCTAAAGGAAATTATCTAGGCCAGAAACACAAGAGAAGGAAAAGACCTACAATAACAAATCCAAAACAATTAAGAAGATGGTAATAGAAACATACATATCCATAATTACCTTAAATGTAAATGGATTAAATGCTCCAACCAAAAGACATAGACGGGCTGAATGGATACAAAACCAAGACCCATATATATGCTGTCTACAAGAGACCCATCTCACATACAGGGACACATACAGACTGAAAATGAGGGGATGGAAAAAGATATTCTGTACAAATGGAAATAAAAAGAAAGCTGGAGTAGCAATTCTCCTATCAGAAAAAATAGACTTTAAAACAAGGACTATTACAAGAGACAAAGAAGGACACTACATAATGATCAAGGGATTGATCCAAGAAGGAGATATAACAATTGTAAGTATTTATGCACCCAACATAGGAGCACCTCAATACATAAGGCAAATACTAACAGCCATAAAAGGGGTAATCGACAGTAACACATTCATTGTAGGGGACTTCAACACCCCACTTTAACCAATGGGCATATCATGCAAAATGAAAATAAATAAGGAAACACAAGCTTTAAATGATACATTAAACAAGATGGACTTAATTGATATTTATAGAACATTCCATCCAAAAACAACAGAATACACATTCTTTTCAAGTGCTCATGGAACATTCTCCAGGATAGATCATATCTTGGGTCACAAATCAAGCCTTGGTAAATTTAAGAAAATTGAAATCGTGTAAAGTATCTTTTTCAACCACAATGCTATGAGACTAGATAACAATTACAGGAAAAAACCTGTAAAAAATACAAACACATGGAGGCTAAACAATACACTACTCAATAACCAAGAGATCACTGAAGAAATCAAACAGGAAATCAAAAAATACTTAGAAACAAATGACAATGAAAACACGACGACCCAAAAGCTACGGGATGCAGCAAAAGCAGTTCTAAGAGGGAAGTTTATAGCAATGCAATCCTACCTTAAGAAACAGGAAACATCTCGAATAAACAACCTAACCTTGCACCTAAAGCAATTAGAGAAAGAAGAACAAAAAAACCCCAAAGTTAGCAGAAGGAAAGAAATCATAAAAGTCAGACCAGAAATAAATGAAAAAGAAATGAAGGAAACGATAGCAAAGATCAATAAAACTAAAAGCTGGTTCTTTGAGAAGGTAAACAAAATGGATAAACCATTAGCCAGACTCATCAAAAAAAATAAGGGAGAAGACTCAAATCAATAGAATTAGAAATGAAAAAGGAGAAGTAACAACTGACACTGCAGAAATACAAAGGATCATGAGCGATTACTACAAGCAACTCTATGCCAATAAAATGGACAACCTGGAAGAAATGGACAAATTCTTAGAAATGCACAACCTGCCAAGACTGAATCAGGAAGAAATAGAAAATATGAACAGGCCAATCACAAGCACTGAAATTGAAACTGTGATTAAAAATCTTCCAACAAACAAAAGCCCAGGACCAGATGGCTTCATGGGCGAATTCTATCAAACATTTAGAGAAGAGCTAACACTTATCCTTCTCAAACTCGTCCAAAATATAGCAGACGGAGGAACACTCCCAAATTCCTTCTACGAGGCCAACATCACCTTGATACCAAAACCAGACAAGGATGTCACAAAGAAAGAAAACTAGAGGCCAGTACCACTGATGAACATAGATGCAAAAATTCTCAACAAAATACTGGCAAACAGAATCCAACAGCACATTAAAGGGATCATACACCATGATCAAGTCGGGTTTATTCCACGAATGCAAGGATTCTTCAATATACTCAAATCAATCAATGTGATAAATCATATTAACAAATTGAAGGGGAAAAACCATATGATCATCTCAATAGATGCAGAGAAAGCTTTCGACAAAATTCAACACCCATTTATGATAAAAAATCGTGCAGAACGTAGGCATAGAGGGAACTTGCCTCAATATAATAAAGGCTATATATGACAAACCCACAGGCAACATCATCCTCAATGGTGAAAAACTGAAAGCATTTCCACTAAGATCAGGAACAAGACAAGGTTGCCCACTCTCACCGCTCCTATTCAACATGGTTTTGGAAATTTAGCCACAGCAATCAGAGAAAAAAAGGAAATAAAAGGAAACCAAATCTGAAAAGAAGAAGTAAAGCTGTCACTGTTTGCAGATGACATGATACTATACATAGAGAATCCTAAAGATGCTACCAGAAAACTACTAGAGCTAATCAATGAATTTGGTAAAGTTGCAGGATACAAAATTAATGCACAGAAATCTCTTGCATTCCTATACACTAATGATGAAAAATCTGAAAATGAAATCAAGAAAATACTCTCATTTAGCACTGCAACAAAAGAATAAAATATCTAGGAATAAACGTACCTAAGGAGACAAAAGACCTGTATGCAGAAAATTATAAGACACTGATGAAAGAAATTAAAGATGATACAAACAGATGGAGAGATATACCATGTTCTTGGATTGGAAGAATCAACATTGTGAAAATGACTCTACTACCAAAAGCAATCTACAGATTCAATGCAATCCCTATCAAACTACCACTGGGATTTTTCACAGAACTAGCACAAACATTTCACAATTTGTATGGAAACACAAAAGACCCCGAATAGCCAAATCAATCTTGAGAACGAAAAACGGAGCTGGAGGAATCAGGCTCCCTGACTTCAGACTATACTACAAAGCTACAGTAATCAAGACGGTATGGTACTGGCACAAACACAGAAATATAGATCAATGGAACGGGATAGAAAGCCCAGAGATAAACCCACACACACATGGTCACGTTATCTTTGATAAAGGAGGCAGGAATTTACAGTGGAGAAAGGAAAGCCTCTTCAATAAGTGGTGCTGGGGAAACTGGACAGGTACATGTAAAAGTATGAGATTAGATCACTCCCTAACACCATATACAAAAATAAGCTCAAAATGGATTAAAGACCTTAATGTAAGGCCAGAAACTATCAAACACTTAGAGGAAAACATAGGCAGAACACTCTATGACATAAATCACAGCAAGATCCTTTTTGACCCACCTCCTAGAGAAATGGAAATAAAAACAAAATAAACAAATGGGATGTAATGAAACTTCAAAGCTTTTGCACAGCAAAGGAAACCATAAACAAGACCAAAAGACAACCCTCAGAATGGAAGAAAATGTTTGCAAATGAAGCAACTGACAAAGGATTAATTTCCAAAATTTATAAGCAGCTCATGCAGCTAAATAACAAAAAAACAAAGAACCCAATCCAAAAATGGGCAGAAGACCTAAATAGACATTTCTCCAAAGAAGATATACAGACTGCCAACAAACACATGAAAGAATGCTCAACATCACTAATCATTAGAGAAATGCAGATCAAAACTACAATGAGATATCATCTCACACCAGTCAGAATGGCCATCATCAAAAAATCTAGAAACAATAAATGCTGGAGAGCATGGGGACAAAAGGGAACACTCTTGCACTGCTGATGGGAATGTGAATTGGTACAGCCACTATGGAGAACAGTATGGAGGTTCCTTAAAAAACTTCAAATAGAACTACCGTATGACCCAGAGTCCCACTACTGGGCATATACCCTGAGAAAACCATAATTCAAAAAGAGTCATGTACCAAAATGTTCATTGCAGCTCTGTTTACAATAGCCCGGAGATGGAAACCACCTAAGTGCCCATCTTTGATGAATGGATAAAGAAGATGTGGCACATATATACAATGGAATATTACTCAGCCATAAAAAGAAACGAAATTGAGCTATTTGTAATGAGGTGGATAGACCTAGAGTCTGTCATACAGAGTGAAGTAAGTCAGAAAGAGAGAGACAAATGCCGTATGCTAACACATATATATGGAATTTAAGAAAAAAAATGTCATGAAGAACCTAGGGGTAAGACAGGAATAAAGACACAGACCTACTAGAGAATGGACTTGAGGATATGGGGAGGGGGAAGGGTGAGCTGTGACAAAGCGAGAGAGAGGCATGGACATATATACACTACCAAAAGTAAGGTAGATAGCTAGTGGGAAGCAGCCGCATAGCACAGGGAGATCAGCTCGGTGCTTTGTGACCGCCTGGAGGGGTGGGATAGGGAAGTTGGGAGGGATGGAGACGCAAGAGGGAAGAGATATGGGAACATATGTATTTGTATAACTGATTCACTTTGTTATAAAGCAGAAACTAACACACCATTGTAAAGCAAGCATACCCCAATAAAGATGTTAAAAAAATGACAATGAAAACACGACGACCCAAAACTTATGGGATGCAGCAAAAGCAGTTCTAAGAGGGAAGTTTATAGCAATAAAATCCTACCTTAAGAAACAAGAAACATCTCAAGTAAACAAGCTAAGCTTACACCTAAAGCAAGTAGGGAAAAAAGAAGAAAAAATCCCCAAAGTTAGCAGTAGGAAAGCAGTCATAAAGATCAGATCAGAAATAAATGAAAAAGAAATGAAGGAAACGATAGCAAAGATCAATAAAACTAAAAACTGGTTCTTTGAGAAGATAAACAAAATTGATAAACCATTAGCCAGACTCATCAAGAAAAAAAGGGAGAAGACTCAAATCAATAGAATTAGAAATAAAAAAGGAGAAGTAACCCTGACACTGCAGAAATCCAAAGGATCATGAGAGATTACTACAAGCAACTCTATGCCAATAAAATGGACAACCTGGAAGAAATGGACAAATTCTTAGAAATGCACAACCTGACAAGACTGAATCAGGAAGAAATAGAAAATATGAGCAGACCAATCACAAGCACTGAAATTGAAACTGTGATTAAAAATCTTCCAACAAACAAAAGCCCAGGACCAGATGGCTTCACAGGCGAATCCTATCAAACATTTAGAGAAGAGCTAACACCTATCCTTCTCAAACTCGTCCAAAATATAGCAGATGGAGGAACACTCCAAAACTCGTTCTACGAGGCCACCATCACCCTGATATCAAAACCAGACAAGGATGTCACAAAGAAAGAAAACTAGAGGCCAGTATCACTGATGAATATAGATGCAAAATCCTCAAAAAAATACTAGCAAGCAGAATCCAACAGCACATTAAAAGGATCATATACCATGATCAAGTGGGGTTCATCCCAGGAATGCAAGCATTCTTCAATATACGCAAATCAATCAATGTGATACACCATATTAACAAATTGAAGGAGCAAAACCATATGATCAACTCAATGGATGCAGAGAAAGATTTTGACAAAATTCAACACCCATTTATGATAAAAAACCCTCCAGAAAGTAGGCATAGAGGGAAGTTTCCCCAACATAATAAAGCCCATATATGACCAACCCACAGCCATCATTGTCCTCAATGGTGAAAATCTGAAATCATTTTCACTAAGATCAGGAACAAGACAATGTTGCCCACTCTCACCACTATTATTCAACATAGTTTTGGAAGTTTTAGCCACAGCAATCAGAGAAGAAAAAGAAATAAATGGAATCCAAGTCAGAAAAGAAGCAAAGCTGTCACTGTTTGCAGATGACATGATACTATACATAGAGAATCCTCAAGATGCTACCAGAAAACTACTAGAGCTAATCAATGAATTTGGTAAAATAGCAGGATACAAAGTTAATGCGCAGAAATCTCTTGCATTCCTATACACTAATGATGAAAAATCTGAAAGTGAAATTAAGAAAACCCTCCCATTTACCATTACAACAAAAAGAATAAAATATCTAGGAATAAACCTACCTAAGGAGACAAAAGACCTGCATGCAGAAAACTCTACAACACTGATGAAAGAAATTAAAGATGATACAAATAATTGGAGAAATATACCATGTTCTTGGATTGGAAGAATCAACATTGTGAAAATGACTCTACTACCAAAAGCAATCTACAGATTCGATGCAATCCCTATCAAACTACCACTGGCATTTTTCACAGTACTAGAACAAAACATTTCACAATTTGTATGGAAACACAAAAGACCCTGAATAGCCAAAGCAATCTTGAGAAAGAGAAACGGAGCTAGAGGAATCAGGCTCCTGACTTCAGACTATACTACAAAGCTGCTGTAATCAAGGCAGTATGGTACTGGCACAGTAACAGAAATATATTTCAATGGATTAGGATAGAAAGCCCAGAGATAAAGCCACACACATATGGTCACCTTACCTTTGACAAAGGAGGCAAGAATATACAGTGGAGAAAAGACAGCCTCTTCAATAAGTGGTGCTAGGAAAACTGGACAGCTACATGTAAAAGAATGAAATTAGAACACTCCCTAACACCATACACAAAAATAAACTCAAAATGGATTAAAGACCTAAATGCAAAGACAGACACTATAAAACTCTTAGATTAAAAGATAGGCAGAACACTCTATGACATAAATCACAGCAAGATCCTTTTTGACCCACCTCCTAGAGAAACGGAAATAAAAACAAAAATAAACAAATGGGATGTAATGAAACTTCAAAGCTTTTGCACAGCAAAGGAAACCATAAACAAGACCAAAAGACAACCTCAGAATGGGCAAAAATATTTGCAAATAAAGCAACTGACAAATGATTAATCTCCAAAATTTACAAGCAGCTCATGCAGCTCAATATCAAAAAAACAAACAACCCAATCCAAAAATGGGCAGAAGATCTAAATAAACATTTCTCCAAAGAAAATATACAGATTGCCAACAAACACATGAAAGAATGCTCAAAATCATTAATCATTAGAGAAATGCAAATCAAAACTACAATGAGATGTCATCTCACACCAGTCAGAATGGCCATCATCAAAAAATCTAGAAACAATAAATGCTGGTGAGGGTGTGGAGAAAAGGGAACACTCTTGCAATGTTGGTGCAAATGTAAATTGATACAGCCATTATGGAGAACAGTATGGAGGTTACCTAAAAAACTACAAAGAGAACTACCATACGACCCAGCAATCCCACTACTGAGCATATACCCTGAGAAAACCAAAATTCAAAAACTGTCATGTACCAAAATGTTCATTGCAGCTCTATTTACAATAGCCTGGACATGGAAGCAACCTAAGTGCCCATCAGCAGATGAATGGATAAAGAAGATGTGGCATACACATATACAATGGACTGTTACTCAGCCAAAAGAAGAAACGAAATTCAGTTATTTGTAGTGAGGTGGTTGGACCTAGAGTCTGTCATACAGAGTGAAGTAAGTCAGAAAGAGAAAAACAAATACTGTATGCTTACACATATATATGGAATCTAAAAAAAACAAAACAAAAAACTGGCCATGAAGAACATACACAGACCTACTAAAGAATGGACTTGAGAATACGGGGAGGGGGAAGGGTAAGCTGTGACAAAGTGAGAGAGTGGCATGGACATATATACAGTACCAGATGTAAAAGAGATAGCTAGTGGGAAGGAGCCGCATAGCACAGGGAGATTAGCTAGGTGGTTTGTGACCACCTAGAGGGGTGGGATAGGGAGGGTGGGAGGGAGGGAGATACAAGAGGGAAGAGATATGGGAACATATGTATATGTATAACTGATTCATTTTGTTATAAAGCAGAAACTAACACACTATTGTAAAGCAATTATACTCCAATAAAGATGTTTATAAAATATAAAAATATAAAAATTATTTTGTAATTTAATTTTTATTTTATATTGGAGTATAATTTACAATGTGTTAGTTTCAGGTGTACAGGACAGTGATTCAGTTATACATATACATATATCCATTCTTTTTCAGGTTCTTTTTCCATATAGGTTATTACAGAATACTGAGTAGAGTTCCCTATGCTGTACAGTAGGTCCTTGTTACTATATGTATCTATTTTGCATATAGTAGTGTGTATCTGTTAACCTCAAACTACTAATTTATCTCCCCCCCCACCACAACCTTTCCATTTGGTAATCATAAGTAGGTTTTTGAAGTCTCTCAGTCTGCTTCTGTTTTGTAAATAAGGTCATTTGTATCATTTTTTAGATTCCACATACAAGTGCTATCATATGGTATTTGTCTTTCTCTGTCTGACTTACTTCACTTAGTATGATAATCTCTAGGCCCATCCATGTTGCTGCAAATGGCATTATTTCATTCTTTTTTACACTTGAGTAATATTCCATTGTAAACATGTACCACATGATCTGTTTTTTTGGCTGCATTGGGTCTTCGTTGTGGCACGTGGGCTTTTTCTAGTTGTGGCGAGCGGGGGCTACTCTTTGTTGCAGTGCGACACATTAGAATTAGAACATTAGAGAATGTTCTAATTTGCTAGAAGAGAATTTGACCATTCTCTTCTCATTGCAGTGGCTTCTCCTGTGGAGCACAGGCTCTAGGGTGCATGGGCTTAAGCAGTCAGGGCCTGTGGGCTCTAGAGTGCAGGCTCGGTAGTTGTGGTGCACGGGCTTTGTTGCTGCATAGCATGTAGGGTCTTCCTGGAGCAGGGATTGAACCCATGTCCCCTGCATTGGCAGGGGGGGGTGTTTTTTTTTTTTTTTTTTTTTGCGGTATGCGGGCCTCTCACTGTTGTGGCCTCTCCCGTTGTGGAGCACAGGCTCCGGACGTGCAGGCTCAGCGGCCATGGCTCACAGGCCCAGCCACTCCGCAGCATGTGGGATCTTCCCGGACCGGGGCATGAACCCGTGTCCCGTGCATCGGCAGGCGGACTCTCAACCACTGCGCCACCAGGGAAGCCCGGCAGGTGGATTCTTAACCACTGTGCCACCAGGGAAGTCCTGTACCACATATTCTTTATCCACTCCTCTGTCAATGGACATTTAGGTAGCTACCATATCTTGGCTATTGTAAATAGTGATGCAGTGAGCATTGGTGTGCATGTATCTTTTCGAATTATGGTTTTCTCTGGATATATGCCCAGGAGTGGGATTGCTGGATCATATGGTAGTTCTATTTTTAGTTTTTGAAGGAACCTCCATACTGTTCCCCACAGTGGCTCTACCAATTTACATTCCCACCAACAGTGTAGGATGGTTCCCCTTTCTCCATACCTTCTCCAGCATTTATTGTTTGTAGACTTTTTTTTT